>NC_091438.1:124219064-124518316 GCF_964237555.1 Oryctolagus cuniculus | reverse complement strand
AATGTGGCATATATACACAACCAAATATTATTCAGCTTTAAAAAATGAAATTCTACCACTTGCAGCAAAACGGACCTAACTGGAGGACCTAATGTTGAGTTAAATAAGCCAAACCCAGAAAGATAAATATTGCATGTTCTCCCTTATATGTGAGAGCTAAAATTAAAAAAAAGGGGGGGGTAAACAAATGTCTCTGTGTATCAGTATTGCTGCAAGCATAGTTTTGTACAACTTTGTCTCATAATTTTGTCAAACTAGTGGTTAAGAATGTAATACTACTATAGTTTTAATGATCTGTGATTAACTTAAAATTTACTATAGATGGGTGAAATGGTCATTTTTTTTCATTCAGCTATTATTTACAGCCATTGTCTATATTCCCACTAAACTAGTGTTGTTTTTTTTTTTTTTTTGCTTTTTATTTGTTAAACTTATTTGGTGAAATATTAAACCTATCTACTGTAATGTATAGTGAAAGTATATTATCTCAAAAACAAAAAAAAGGGGGGAGAAGGAAGGAGGGTGGGAAGAAGAAGAAGGGAGGAAAGAGGGAAGAAGGGAATATCATTGTGTTCTTAGGACTTTATCTACAAAGCACGCTGATCTGTCAAAAACTGACTGAAATTAAAATTTTAGAAAATAAAAGTAAATAATTCCTTTAATTTACAGGTAAAATAGTCTATGCTTAATATCGAAAACACTCATTTCTAAATATCAGAGAGTTTATCCAATCTACTTTCAAGCATGAAAATAACTGTAAATGTCACATATCTATTCTAAGCCAATCCTTGTACTGACATAGGAAAATAAAGGGACAGCTGACTTTAGTTGTCCTACATGAACATTTTTTGAATATAAACTCAATTAACAATTTACACATATACAAAGGACAAGAGCAAAAGCAGGAGCAACCCTGCTAATGTGCCTGGGAAAGCAGCAAACATGGCCCAAGTTCTTGGTTCCATGTACCCATGTGGGAGACTGGAAGAAGCTCCTGGCTCCTGGCTTTGGATCTGCTAAGCTCTAGCCATTGCAGTCAGTTGGGGAGTGAATCAGCAGATGGAAGATCTCCCTCTCTCTCTCTCTCTCTCTCTCCCTCTCCCTCTCTCTGTAACTCTTTCAAATAAATAAAATAAATATTTTTGAAAAAATAAATAAACAAAAAGCAGGAGCCAAAGTGTATGTATGGATAAGCAACACAGGACTGAAACTGACAGTAAACTACAATGGTAGATTTACAGTCTGAAAGTTCTCCAAAACATCTTAAAAGGTAGAAAAATAAAACAATTATGTAGTTTTAGGACCACAAACAGGTATAGGTTAAAAAACTTCTTGAAATCCTACAAATATGGCAAATGACATAGTCAATAAAATCAGAGTTTAATTCCAAAAGTAAAAGGAACACAGAGGGCTGGCACTGTGGCCTAGCAGGTAAAGCCGCTGCCTGCAGTGCAGCATCCCATATGGGCAACGGTTCGAGTCCCAGCTGCTCCAGTTTCGATCCATCTCTCTGCTATGGCCTGGGAAAGCAGTAGAAGATGGCCCAAGTCCTTGGGCCTCTGCACCCGCATGGGAGACCCAGAAGTTCCTGGCTTCACACTGGCCCAGCTTTGGCCATTGTGGTCATTTAGGGAGTAAACCAGTGAATGGAAGGCCTCTTTCTCTCTCTCTGCCTCTCTGTAACTTGTAACTCTGCCTTTCAAATAAATAAATAAAGCTTTAAAAAATAAAAAAGAACACAGCACCAACTGTAGACTGAACATCCAAGCAGATGGATAAATCAAGGAAAATCCACTGATGTTGAAATGCATGTTACCAGACATTAGCAAATAAAACCTCTTTTCAGGAATTACCATGAACTTTAATTTTTTAAATGTTCAGTTGTTTATTTTTATCTGAAAGGCAAAGTGAGCAAGAGAGAGTGAGTGAGAGAGATCTTCCAACTGCTGGTTCACTCTCCAATTCCCACAATTGCCAGGGTAGGTCCAAGTCAAAGCCAGGAGCCTGGAATTCCATCCAGATCTCCCACGTAGGTAGTAGGTATCCTGGTAACTGACCTCATCTACTGTCTCCAGGATGAACATTAGAAACTGGACTGGAAGCAGAGTGTGGGACTAGAACCAGGCACTCTGACATGGGACACAGGCGTTCCAAGTGGTGGCTTAACCCACTGCACCAAAACCACTCATCTCATTTCATCTCTTGAATTTTTACAGCATATGTATGTGTCCGTTGTATGTGCTTATGCCAATCACTCAATGACCTCCTTAGATGTGATTCTAATGGGCTAGAAACAATGGTAATCAAAATTCTGTATCTCAGGATTGGAGTTTCCAACATGCCTCTATATATTCACTTTGAATGCTAACAAAGCTAGTGATGAAACAGACAAATCTATTGAGAAGAGGGATTTTTTAAAAAATTTTTTTCATTTATTTATTTCAGAGGTAGAGTTACAGAGAGAGGGAGAGACAGAGAGAGGTCTTCCATCCGCTGGTTCACTACAAATGGTTGTAACGGTTGGAGCTGGGTTGATCTGAAGCCAGGAGCCAGGAGCTTCTTCCAGGTCTCCCACATAGGTGCAGTGGCCCAAGAAGTTGGGCCAGCAAAGGCACAGCCAAGAGCTGGATTGGAAGAGGAGCAGCTGGGCCCGGAAGGGATGCCGGAGCCGCAGGTGGAGGATTTACCTACTGCGCCATAGCGCTAGCCCTAGGGAGGGATGTTTTAACAGAACATGCAAACAAATATACTCCTACTCCAATCACCAGTTTTGAGGTGAACTTTTGATCTATTCTACAGTTAATTAAATCTTTGTTAATTACATCTAATATTTGCTACTTAGGATTTTTATATCTTCTGACTGGTTTTCAGGTTGCTATCAGTCTATATCTTAGGTTTCCACATTTCTATAAATATTTTTTAAATAACTGAGTTTTTAAAAAATACTATGACAAAAACATGTTTTTTCTATGGAAAGATTTGTGATAGAGACAAGGAATTTCCAATTTTTTTAATTTTTAACAAATAAAAAGGGGTTCTTTAAAATCTAAATTATAAGGAAGTAGCCGACTTTAGTTGCCAAAGTACTTTTAGAGAGAGAGCTAGACGTGCAACATGATTAATTATCTCTTGTGGAGTTGGTAGGATATTAATTTGAGAAAATTGGATACTATTTGTCATCAATATATAGATCATCATTATAATTAAATGGAAAAACATGATCTATGTTATTTGTATACTTAAGCTATGTCTGTAATATTATATCCCTGTGACTCTTCTACAAACATAACAAATATACTACTTTCCAGTTTTAAGAAACACATTATTTACAGTTAAAGTGATCCAAGTCTCCTTAAAAAACTCACTTATAGAAAACTGGGCTACAGAAGCATATCTAACGCTATGTAACATGTAATATATTCCAAAACAATTCAAGTAAGCCTCTTAAAATCAAAATATACTTTTACAAGTAGTCACATCATATGCATAAATACTGTCTTCCATTACACTAATTATGCAAAATATTAGTATAGAAATAGAGGCTACACACTACCTTTCCCTGAGAGAAGCTCGATTTAACACAGGGCTTGGTGAATGCTTCGGCACTGTTGAGGGCGCTGAATGGACTAACAAGGTCCTCGCTGAATGCTGGGGCTTGCTGCATGACCGTGAGCTCAGATATTCTTCACACCTGTCTAAGGACTCATCAAAGTCTCTCCCATGGGGTGTTCTGATAACCTGTTTTTAAAAAACCACATATAAATATATACATATATATGCACACATATTTATATTTATATAGCATAATACACAGTAGTATAATATATATGGTAACATTACACAGATGCACATATGACTTTCATAAAGTAACAAAATAAAGATATGCCACAGCTGTACTCGAAGGTAAATTTCATGATGCAGTAGTCATTATCATCAGTGACCAGAATGCAAATATTTGTTAAATAAATCTTACTCCTTTCCTCTGCAAAAATTCATTCTCAATCTTTTTAAGCTTGATCTATCAGCCATATTTCACCTAATTAGTTGCTCCTCTTTCCTTGAAATACATTCTTTACTGCCTTTATTTAACAAATATTTGCATTTTGGTCACTGTCCTAAAAGCTGGAACTACAACAGTGAACAAAACAAAATCCCTGTTTTAAGATCTATGTTCTTGCAGTGCTGTTTAGGAAACCTTACCTTTAAGAAAGCTATCCAGTCTTTATTGGGCTCACTTTCCTCATATGTAAAACTGGGTCAACAATAGCTACCTTACAGATCTTCTATAATTCAAAGTAGCCTGCAGAATGCCTGTGTGTCTAAACCAGCTAAACAGAAAGTTTAACTTATTTATTATTAAAACACCAGTACAACACAACTTTTTGCTCCAATGCTGCCACACTTTTCACTGCTTTTTAGAACTAAAACATACACTGAGAATCAAGTTTCCATCCCAGAACCAAACAGCAAGTAATTCAAAATGAAATAATTACAGTCCCAAATAACCAACCAACAAGAAATAAGTGACGGGGACTGAATGAAAGAAAAACATGAAAATTACTCCAATGTCAACTGTTCACAGAGATAAAGCAAAAACACAGTGAATGTCAAAAACATTCCATGTTTGTGTCTATGATCAATACTGTAAATGTATATGTTAAGAAATTCATAGAGGGGCTGGCACTGTGGTGTAGTAGGCTGAGCCTCTGCCTATAATGCCCACATCCCTTATAGATGCCAGTTTGTATCCTGGTTGCTCCTCCAACCAAGCTCACTGTTAAGGGCCTGGGAAAGCATAGAAAGATAGCCCAATTGCTTGAGACCCGGAAGAAGCTCCTGGCTCTTGGCTTTCTATCAGCTCAGCTCCAGCCATTGGCAGCCATTTGGGGAGTGAAGCAAGCAGATGGAAGACCTTTTTCTCTGTGTCTCCCTTTCACTGTCTGTAACTTTACTTCTCAAATAAATAAATCTTAAAAAAAAAAAAAACAGAGACAGATTCATGGAAAAGCAGGAAACAGGTACCATCATACTGTTTCTTCAATTGTGTGTGTGTGTATATATATATATATATATATGACCCACTTGGCATAGGATAGAGAGATTCTTTTCATTAATTTCAAAACAAACTAGTCATGTTGGCTGGAAGACCTTTTTTTACTAAAACTTTTGTCTACTGAATTTTCTCCCCAAACCACTTACCAATGCTTTAAGCAAATTCTCTTCTTGGTGACTAACACTGGCATTTTCTCTATCAGAAAATTCCCTGAGAATCTGTTTAGTATGTTAACAAAAACTCAGATCTAGAGAGAAATGGGAATTTGAACTCATAATCCAGATGAGATGAGAATAACCAAGAAAGATAAATGACAATAATGTATGCTGAAGCAGCAAAACTTGCTATGGTGTGGGGTGAGAGGGCCTTGCGGCACAGCAGGTTTAGCTTCCACATCACATGTTGGAGTGCCTGGTTCTGGTGGCACCTCTGCTTCCAATCCCGCTTCCTGCTAATGCATCCTCAGAGGCGGCAGATGATGGCTCAAGTGCCTAGGCACTGCCACCCTGGTGGGAGACCTGATGAAGTTCCTAGAGTCTAGCTTCAGTGTAGCACAGCCCTGGCTGTCGTGCGCATTTGGAGATGTGAACCAACAGATGAAGGCATTTTTTTTTTCTCTCTCTCTCCCCCTCTCTGCCTTTAAGCAGATAAAAACAAGCATTTTTACAATGTCATGATGACAGTTCCTGTCAAAAGAAATTTGAGGGTATTAAAGACTTCTAATGAATGGTCTGGACAGTGGAGGTCTGGTGGAGAGGAGCTAGAACTGGAGTCAAGGCCACAAGCACAGTCAGCGGAGAGAAGAGGTACTGGGTCGGGGGAGGCACGGAGGAAGAGGAACACTGACTAGAATCACCTGCACATCTTTGCAGGAAAATAACAGAGAAAATCACAGAGGGGGAGGGACAAATTGTGTAGAATCTTCAGAGCTATAACTCAATATTCAACATTTACTAAGCATCTTCTATGTGTAAAGGACAGGAAGCAATGGAACAGGAGACAACAAAACAGTGAGAATACAGAACAGTAAACATGAAAATCAAGTAATGACACAAACAATGAAAAGGGAAATTGGAACTAAATAGATATACAAGTAATTTTCCAAAGAGAATGCAGCTGGAATGTATTCTTCCATGGGATGTGCATATGTGCCTGTTTATTTTTAACGAATGTTAATAGATACATAAAATCGTATGTTTTTATGGGGTACTACTTCTGTTTTAAAACATGTATATATTGCATAATATCCAATCAGGGTAAATATACCTATTTCCTCAGTCATTTAACATTTCTTTACGATGAAAACTTTCAAAAACTTAACTTTTATATTTTAAGCAAGAAACATACATACATCAATGTTACCTATAGTCACCCTACTATGCAATAGAACTCCAAAATTTCTTTTTAAAAAATGATCTATTTATTTGTTTATTTGAAAGACAGAGCAAGAGAGAAAGAGAGAGAGAGAGAGAGAGAGAGAAAGAATATTCCATTTTCTGCATCACTCTCCAAATGACAACAACAGCCAAGTCTGGGACAGGCTGAAGCCAGAAATCAGGAACTGCATCCTAGTATCGCACATGGGTGGCAGGGACTGAATTACTGGAGCCATCGTCACTGCCGTTCCAGGCACATTAGCAGGCATCTAGACTGGAAGCAGAGTAGCCAGGACTAGAACCAGCACTCCTATGGGATGCCAGCATCATGCCACAACTACAGCCTGTGGAAACCGCAAAACTTATAAATGTGTCATAAAAATTAAATTACATAAAATCAGTGAAAATACTTGGCAGAAGCCTGGCTCATGAAAGTCAATATTTACATCTTTTGTTTATAGTATTTATATTTCAGCATAATTAGGCCTATTTTTAACTCTTATGGAAACATTACTTTGAATACCATTTCTTTTTTACATTTTTAAATGTATTAATATAGACAGATTTCATGCTTTTCATAGATATGATTCTAAGAATATAACACTTCCTTTCCTCCCTCACTCCTTTCCTTTTTGTCTTTTAATTTTTTGCAATATCATATTTTCAATTTATTTTACAATCATATAAAATGTATTTTCTATAACCCAACAAATATAACTTTCAATACTGCAAATATTTTAATTATATCATAACAAAAATTTTAATTTTTTTTTACTTTTTAAAAAATTTATTTCACAGGTAGAGTTATAGACAGTGAGAGAGAAACAGAGAGAAAGGTCTTCCTTCTGTTGGTTCATTCCCCAAATGGCTGCAACGGCCAGAGCTGCGCCGATCCGAAGCCAGGAGCCAGGTGCTTCCTCCTGGTCTCCCATGCGGGTGCAGGAGCCTAAGCACTTGAGCCATCCTCCACTGCCCTCCCGGGCCACAGCAGAGAGCTGGACTGGAAGAGGAGCAGCCGGGACTAGAACCCGGCGCCCATATGGGATGCCAGCACCGCAGGCGGAGGATTAACTAAGTGAGCCAAGGCGCCGGCCCAAATCTTTAATATTTTTAAACCAATCTAAAACTGTTAAAAGCAAAAAGAAATTTCATACATTAAATTCATTGTAACTAATGACATAATTTTCAAAACTGTGATTTCTGGTGGTTTGGTTATACAAAAGCTATGAAATAAGATTCCCGAAAAAGTGGCTTAAACATTAAGTTGAAAAGATGTAGGCAGACTGAAAGTGAAAGGTTGGAAAAAGATATTCCATGCCAACAGAAACCAAAAAAGAGCTGGCGTAGCCTTCTTAATATCAGAAGAGCTGGTGTAGCCATTTAATATCAGACAAAATAAACTTTAACACAAAAACTGTTAAGAGTGATAAAGAGGGGCACTATATAATGATTAAGGGATCAATTCAACAGGAAGATGTAACTAATATAAACATATGTGCGGCCAATGCCACGGCTCATGAGGCTAATCCTCCGCCTGAGGTGCCAGCACCCCAGGTTCTAGTCCCGGTTAAGGCACCGGATTCTGTCCCAGTTGCTCCTCTTCCGGTCCAGCTCTCTGCTGTGGCCTGGGAGTGCAGTGGAGGATGGCCCAGGTACTTGGGCCCTGCACCCACATGGGAGACCAGGAGGAGGCACCTGGCTCCTGGGTTCGGATCAGCGCAGCACATCGGCTGCCGCGTGCCAGCTGTAGTGGCCACTTGGTGGATGAACCAACGGAAAAAGGAAGACCTTCCTCTCTGTCTCTCTCTCTCTCACTAACTCTGCCTGACCAAAAAAAAAAAAAAAAAAAAAAAAAAAAAAAAAAAAAAGTATATGCACCTAATTACAGGGCACCAGTTTATTTAAAAGATACGTTAAGGAACTTAAAGGGAGACTTAGACTCCAATACAATAGTACTGGGGGACTTCAATACTCCACTCTCAGAAATAGACAGATCAACAGGACAGAAGATCAACAAGGAAACAGAAGATTTAATCAACACTATAGACCAAATGGATCTATCTAACAGATATCTACAGAACTTTTCATCCTACATTAAAGAATACACATTCTTCTCAGCAGTACATAGAACATACTCTAGGATTGACCACATACTAGGCCATAAAGCAAGTCTCAGTAAATTCAAAAGAATTAGAATCATACCATGCAGCTTCTCAGACCACCATGGAATGAAGCTGGAAATTAGCAACTCAGGAATCCCTAGAGCATATGCAAACACATGCAGACTGAACAACATGCTCCTGAATGAACAATGGGTCATAGAAGAAATCAAAAGAGAAATCAAAAACTTTCTGGAAGTAAATGAGGATAACAACACAACATATCAAAACTTATGGGATACAGCAAAAGCAGTGTTAAGAGGAAAGTTTATAGCAATAGGTGCCTACATCAAGAAATTGGAAAGGCACCAAATAAATGAGCTATCAAGGCATCTAAAGGATCTAGAAAAACTGCAGCAAACCAGACACAAAACTAGTAGGAAAAGAGAAATAATTAAAATCAGAAAAGAAATCAACAGAATTGAATCCAAAAATATTACAAAAGTTCAGCCAAATGAAGAGCTGGTTTTTTGAAAAAATAAACAAAATTGACACCCCATTGGCCCAACTAACTAAAAAAAGAAAAGACCCAAATCAATAAAATCAGAGATGAAAAAGGAAATGTAACAACAGACACCACAGAAATAAAAAGAATCATCAGAAATTACTACAAAGAATTGTATGCCAGCAAACAGGTAAATCTATCAGAAATGGGTAGATTCTTGGACACATACAACCTACCTAAATAGACACATGACGACAAAGAAAACCTAAACAGACCCATAACTGAGGCAGAAATTGAAACAGTAATAAAGGCCATCCCAACAAAGAAAAGCCCAGGACTGGATGGATTCACTGCTGAATTCTACCAGACATTTAAATAAGAACTAACTCCAATTCTTCTCAAACTATTCAGAACAAATGAAAAAGAGGGAATCCTCCCAAATTCTTTCTATGAAGCCAGCATCACCTTAATTTCCAAACCTGAAAAAAATACAGCAGAGAAAGAGAATTACAGACCAGTTTCCCTGATGAACATAGATGGAAAAATCCTCAATAAAATTCTGGCCAATAGAATGCAACAACACATCAAAATGATCATTCACCCAGACACAGTGGGATTTATTGCTGGTATGCAGGGATGGTTCAATGTTTACAAATCCATCAATGTGATACACCACATTAACAAACTGCAGAAGAAAAAACATGATTATCTCAATTGATGCAGAGAAAGCATTCGATAAAATACAACACCCTTTCATGATGAAAACTCTAAGCAAATTGGGTATAGAAAGAACATTCCTCAATACAATCAAATCAATTTATGAAAAACCCACAGCCAGCATCCTATTGAATGGGGAAAGGTTGGAAGCATTTCCACTGAGATCTGGTACCAGACAGGGATGCCACTCTCACCACTGCTATTTAATATAGTACTGGAAGTTTCAGCCAGAGCATTAGGCAAGAAAAAGAAATTAAAGGGATACAAATTGGGAAGGAAGAACTCAAACTATTCCTCTTTGCAGATGATATGATTCTTTATTTAGGGGATCCAAAGAACTCTACTAAGAGACTATTGAAACTCATAGAAGAGTTTTGAAAAGTAGCAGGATATAAAATCAATGCACAAAAATCAACAGCCTTTGTGTACACAGGCAATGCCATAGCTGAGAAAGAACTACTAAGATCAATTCCATTCACAATAGCTACAAAAACAATCAAATACCTTGGAATAAACTTAATCAAGGACATCAAAGATCTCTACAATGAGAATTACAAAATCTTAAAGAAAGAAATAGAAGAGAATACAAAAAAAAAATGGAAAAATCTTCCATGCTCATGGATTGGAAAAATCAATATCATCAAAATGTCCATTCTCCCAAAAGCAATTTATAGATTCAATGTGATACCAATCAAAATACCAAAGACATTCTTCTCAGATCTGGAAGAAAGGATGCTGAAATTCATATGGAGACACAGGAGACCTTGAGTAGCTCAAGCAATCTTGTACAACAAAAACAAAGCCAGAGGCATTACAATACCAGATTTCAGGACATACTACAGGGCATTTGTTATCAACACAGCATGGTACTTGTACAGGAACAGATGGATAGACCAGAATAGATGGATAGAATGGAATAGAAACATTAGAAATCAATCCAAACATTTACAGCCAACTTATATTTGATAAAGGAGTTAAAACCAACTCCTAGAGCAAGGACAGTCTATTCAACAAATGGTGCTGGGAAAACTGGATCTCCACATCAGAAACATGAAGCAAGACCCCTACCTTACACCTTACACAAAAATCCACTCAACATGGATTAAAGATCTAATTCTATGACCTGATACCATCAAATTATTAGAGAACACTGGAGAAACCCTGCAAGATATAGGTACCAGCAAAGACTTCTTGGAAAGGACCCCAAAGCACAGGCATTCAAAGCCAAAATTAATAATTGGGATTACATCAAATTGAGAAGTTTCTGTACTGCAAAAGGAAAAGTCAGGAAAGTGAAGAGGCAACCAACAGAATGAGAAAAAATATTTGCAAACTATGCAACAAATAAAGGATTAATAACCAGAATCTTCAAAGAGATCAAGAAACTCCACAACAACAAAACAAACAACCCACTTAAGAGATGGGCCAAGACATTTTTCAAAAGAAGAAATCCAAATGGCCAACAGACACAGGAAAAAAATGTTCAGGATCACTAGCAATCAGGGAAATTCAAATCAAAACCACAATGAGGTTTCACCTCACCCTGGTTAGAATGGCTTACATACAGAAATCTACCAACAACAGATGCTGGCAAGGATGTGCGGAAAAAGGAACACTAACCCATTGTTGGTGGGAATGTAAACTGGTAAAGCCACTATGGAAGTCAGTCTGGAGATTCCTCAGAAACCTGAATATAACCCTACCATACAACCCAGCCATACCACTCCTTGGACTTTACCCAAAGGAAATGAAATTGGCAAATAAAAGAGTTGTCTGCACATCAATGTTCATTGCAGTTCAAATCACAATAGCTAAGACATGGAATCAACCTAAATGCCCATCAACAGAAGACTGGATAAAGAAATTAAGGGATATGTACTCTATAGAATACTATACAGCAGTAAAAAAAATGAACAAAATGAAACAAAATGGAGGAATCTGGAGCACATCATGCTGAGTGAAATAAGCCAGTCCTCCCAAAGGGACAAATATCATATGTTCTCCATGATCAGTGATAACTGACTGAGCACCTAAAAGGAAATCTGTTGAAATGAAATGGATACTATGAGAACAATGACTTGATCAGCCCTTGTCCTGACTAAGAACAACTTAATACTTTATTTGTTTTAGTATTTCTTATTCTACTTAATAATATTGGTTGAACTCTTTAATTAACAGACAATTATTCTTAGGTGTTTAAATTTAACTGAAAAGTGATCTCTGTTAAATTAAGAGTGGGAATAAGAGAGGGAGGAGATGTACAGTTCGGCACATGCTCAATTGGACTTACCCCTAATGGTAGAGTTAGAAACGTGCCAGGGGATTCCAATTCAATCCCATCAAGGTAGCATGTACCAATGCCATCTCACTAGTCAAAGTGATCAGTTTCAGTTCATTATTGATCATAATGATAGGGTTAAGTGTCAAAAGGATCACATAAACAAGACTAGTGTCTGCTAATACTAACTGATAGAATTAAAAAGGAGAGAACAATCCAACATGGGAAGTGGGATACACAAAAGACTCATAGAATGGCAGATGTCCTAATCAGCACTCCGACCTCAGAATCAGCCTTTAAGGGATTCAGATCTGGCTAAAAAGCCCATGAGAGTATTTCAGGCATGGAAAGCCAAGACACTCTGGCAAAAAAAAAAACCAAAAAAACAAAAAAACCACTAAATGAAAGATCTCTGCGAGTGAGATCCCAGTGGAAAGAACAGGCCATCAAAGGAGGTACCTTTCTCTGAAGGGAGGAGAGAACTTCCACTTTGACTATGGCTTTGTCTAAATAAGATCAGAGTTGGCAAACTCAAGAGGCTTCCATAGCCTTGGCTGCTCATGACAAGAGCCTAAAGTGATTACTGACGCCATAAAAAAGAGTGTCAATTGTTAAATCAACAACAGGAGTCAATGTGCACTTACTCCCTATGTAGGATCTCTGTCCTTAATGTGTTGTACTATGTGAATTAATGGTATAACTACTACTCATAGTACTTTATACTTTGTGTTTCTGTGTGGGTGCAAACTGTTGAAATCTTTACTTAGTATATACTAAGTTGATCTTTTGTATATAAAGATAATTGAAAATGAATCTTGATGAAGAATGGGATGGGAGAGGGAGTGGGAGATGGCATGGTTGCTGGTGGGAGGGTGGTTATGGGGGGATAAAGCCGCTATAATCCAAAAGTTGTACTTTGGAAATTTATATTTATTAAATAAAAGTTAATAAAATAAAAAAATAAAAGCACTACTGATGGGTAAAAAAAAACCATTAAGTTGACACATTAATATTAATGGAGATAAAATCTGTATTTACATGAATTTCAAGGTAAATTATTATGTTAAAGACTTATTTTTATTTATTTGAAAGTTAGAGGTACAGAGAGAGAGGGGGAGAGAGAGAGGGAGAAATCTTCCATCCTCTGGTTCACTCCCAACAACAGCCAGGGATGGGCCTAGCCAAAGCCAGTAGCCAGGAGCTTCATCCAGGTCTCCCACATTGAATGCAAGGACCCAAACACTTGGGCCATCTTCTGCTGCTTTTCCCAGGCCATTAGTAGGGAGCTGGATTGGAAGTGGAGCAGCCAGAACATGAACAGGCACCCAAATGGGATGCTGGCCACACAAGTGGTAGCTTAACCTGCTCTGCCATGCCAGCCTCTTCAAGGCCAAATGAATCACTAGTAAAGGGAACCAGGAATTCAAGTATTCTACAAGTATTTACTGAAAATCTATTTAACGCCTAGTATTACACAGCATTCTCTAAAATTTCTCCTTTGTGATAGGGCAAATGAGTAGAGAAATAAACACAAATAAATCAGATGGAAGTACATAAAAAGTAGTTGGAAACAAGGATTTCAGAATGAAAGTGCAGTGCAAGATGACAAGATGAAAGTCTAAACTGGAAAGGGAGAAGAGTACAAATAGATAACTAAGATCCATTTCTCAATGTTATCAAGGACATTCCTTAGTGGGGCTGGTGCTGTGGCACAGCGGGTTAATGCCCTGGCCTGAAGCGCCGGCATCCCATATTGGCACTGGTTCTAGTCCCAGCTGCTCCACTGCCTATCCGGCTATGCTATGGCCTGGGAAAACAGTGGAAGATGGCCCAAGTCCTTGGGCCCCTGTATCCACGTGGGAGACCCTGAGGAAGCTCCTGGCTCCTGGCTTTGGATTGGTGCAGCTCCACCACTGCAGCCATTTGGGGAGTGAACCAGCAGATGGAAGACCTCTCTCTCTCTCTCTCTCTCTCTCTCTGCTCTGCGCTCTTCTCACTGTGTAACTCTTTCAAATTAAAAAATAAGTATTTTTTTAAAAAAAGAACATTTCTTAGTGTCACCTAAAACAAATGAATGGTCAACTCCTATCTTATCTGATTTAAAAATTTATAGGCTCTCCATCTAGTTTGGTTTAAAGAAGATGTACTTTCTTTACACCAAAGCAGAATTTGTAAAACATTTAAAAATAATTCAATGAAAAATTTAAGGGGCCGGCTCTGTGGTGTAGCAGGTAAAGCTGCCTCCTTTAGTTCTGGCATCCCATATGGGTGCCAGTTTGAGTCTTGGCTGCTCCACTTCCAATCTAGCTCTCTGCTGTGGCCTGGGAAAGCAATAGAAGATGGCCCAAGCCCTCAGGCCCCTGCACGCATGTGGGAGACCCGGAAGAAGCTCCTGGCTCCCAGCTTTGGATCGGCACAGCTCTGGCTGTTGTGGCCAATTGGGGAATGAACCAGCAGATGGAACCTCTCTCTCTCTCTCTCTCTGCCTCTCCTTCTCTCTCTGTGTAACTCCGACTTTCAAATAAATAAATCTTTAAAAAAATTAAAATTCAAAAAAATAATTCTTAAATATATCAATTCTTGGGGAGGGGACAAAACTCTTCTTTCTATTAGACCACTATGCACCTATGTACAAGTATCTTCTTAAATCTTTACAACCTTTTAAGATATTTTTCTTGTCTATGCTTTATGGGAAAGAAACTAAGGCAAAGTCAAATAGCTATTAATAAGCAGTGAGGTTCTCAAGCAAGTGACATAGGAGAAATCTATAGAAGAAACAAACCGAAACCTCTCTTAGCACAATCTTCATAGGATTTCTATTAAAAAAGGTGGGCTCACAACCTGATTTACCAACAATCAAATATACAGTTAAAAAGCATATTGACAAACTGTTTAGGAGAAGTATCTTCTACTTTATGTTAGTATGCTCCCCCAAACCATATAAGAAGAGTACTAGATAATTGTAGCCCATCCTCACTTGTGTCTACATATGTAAAAAAATAAAATATTAACACTTTATATTGAGTAATTCTTTTTAAAAAATAATAAAACATATAAGAAATGCTTCAAAACATTGGTGTGGCAATGTCTTTTTGCATGACTTGAAATGCTCAGGCAACAATAGTAAAACTAGACAAATTGCAATTATAGCAAACTCAAAAGCTTCAGAAAAAAGAAACAATCAACAGGGTAAAGAAACATCCAACAGAATAGGGGAAGATATTTACAAACTACTTATCCAAGAAAGGATTAATTTCCAGAACATATAAGTAACGTCAAAAAAAAAAAAAAAAAAAACCAATAAAAAAAATCCAGTTAAGAAATAGGCAAAGGAGCAGAACAGAAATTTCTCAAAAGAAGAAATATAAATGGCCAAGAAATATATGAAACAATGCCCAATATCATTAGCTATCAGGAAATGCAAATCAAAATCACAGTGAGCTATCAAGTCACCCTTGTTAGAATGGCTATTGACAGAAAGTAATCAATGCTAATGAGGATGTGGAAAAGGGGGAACTCATGTACTGCTGGAGGGAATGTAAATTTATATGGTCACCTGGAAAACAGTTAAGAGATGCCTTTAAAAACTAGAAATAAAACTGCCACATAATCCAGTAATCCCACTATTGGGTATATACCCCCCCAAAACATGGAATCACTCTATCAAAGGGATACCTACCTGGTCTACAATGTTTATTTCAAAATTATTCACAATAGCTAAGCAATAGAATCAACATGGTGCTCATCAACAGAAGAATCAATGAGGAAAATGTAATGTATATATATATATCTATCTATCTATATCTACACACACACACACACACACACACACACACACACACACACATATAATGGGATATTATTCAGCCATAAAAAGGAAATCCTGTCATTTGTAACAAAATGGATGAAACTCGAGGACATGATGTTAAATGAAAAAAATCCATATTCAGAAAGAAAAATACCGCATGTTCCAGTGCATTAGTGGAGCTTAAAAAAAATCTGAATCTGTTGCTGGCAGTGCGGCATAATAGGCTAAGCCTCCGCCTGCTCACCAGCATCCCATATGGGTTCCAGTTCAAGTCCCGGCTGCTCCTCTTCTAATCCAGTTCTCTGCTATGACCTGGGAAAGTAGTAGAAGATGGTCCAAATGCTTGGGCCCCAGCACCTGTGTGGGAGACCCGGAAGAAGCTCCTGGCTCCAGTTAGGCTCAGCTCTAGCCATTGTGGTCATTTGGGGAGCGCACCAGCAGATGGAAGACCTTTTTCCCTGTCTCTGCCTCCGTCTGTAACTGTTATCGCTTCAATAAACAAATAAATCTTTTTTAAAAATCTCAATATGAACACTGAATAGTAATTACTAAAGGTTGGAAGGGGTTGGTGGGATAGAGGGAGTGCACATAACTGGAACCAAATCCGAATTAGGTCAAAGGAGTAAGTTCCTAGTGTTCACAGTGTAAAAGTGACTATTATTCACAATAACCTACTATATATTTCATCAGCAAATAAAAGAAAGCAGTTGCAGGATTCTAATCACAAAGTAATGTAAAAGGAGTCATAATATAGATTACCCTGATATAATCAGTAGACATTATATACATTATATACATGTAAGTTATAGCTCATAAATATCTACAATTATTGGTGGTAATAAATTATCTTTAAAATGAGCACAACATGACCAAGTCGAGTTTATTCAAATAATGAAAAGATAAGATATCTTCAGAAAACCAACTGCATCTGATCTGCCGGACACAAAATCTCCGTTAAATCCCCTTCCTAGTACATGAGCCATATGACTGGTTTTTAAGTTCTGGTCTGTTTCTGAGCTTAAAAACCATTGCCAGAGACTCTCTGAAGTCTAAAGAAAATAGGAATTATCAGAAGAATTCAGAATTCTGTGAACTGCAACTAGTCAATAAATAATGTCTCTGAGCTGTGAAAATAAAAAATTCAAGAATCATTCTTGTATTACACAGCTAAGCTCCATTCAATGCTCACCACTTCCAAAGTTTCCCTGGCTGTTTTTGGCTTGTTCTTAGATTTTAAAAAATGCCTAGCGATATCATTGGGAATCTTATTAATTTTTAAATTGCAGTAGGTAGAATTATACCATACACCAACTCATGTCTTTACTTCCAGCACCACTAGTCTTTTAGCTGCTTAGCCATTGAACCTTTATAAATGTTCATCATACTAAGCCTTTTTATTTGAGAAAAGTTTATCTTTTCCATTTGTCAAGTCTGCTTTTCTACCAGCACTAGTTCTAAGTATCTAATATCTCCACTGCTTTTGCCCTCCATTAGCATCACTATCCCAGTGCTAGCTATCAGCGTTTCTCACCTTGACTATCCAATAGCTTACTAAACTGACCACCAGTATCAGCTCTTTTCCCAGGCCAATCCACTTTCCAGACTGCAATACAAAGTGATATTTACAAAGTATAAATCTAACCAGGTCTGCTTGCTATTTAAAACAACTGCATTTGCTTCCTGTTGTACTGAGGATAATGAACAAAATTCCAAGCATGACCTAAAAGATTCTATCCCTACTTGGTTTTCCATCTTCAACTACACCATGCATCAATGCATGTCTTTACTTTTTTTTTTTTTTTGGACAGGCAGAGTGGACAGTGAGAGAGAGAGACACAGAGAAAGCTCTTACTTTGCCGATGGTTCACCCTCCAATGGCCGCCGTGGCCGGCGCACTGCGGCCGGCGCACCACGCCTATCCGAAGGCAGGAGCCAGGTACTTATCCTAGTCTCCCATGGGGTGCAGGGCCCAAGCACTTGGGCCATCCTCCATTGCACTCCCTGGCCACAGCAGAGAGCTGGCCTGGAAGAGCTGGCCGGGATAGAATCCGGCGCCCCGACCGGGACTAGAACCTGGTGTGCCGGTGCCGCTAGGCGGAGGATTAGCCTACTGAGCCGCGGCGCCGGCCTGCATGTCTTTACTTTTAACAATGCTGGTCTTTTAGTCACTCAGCTATTAAACCTTTAAAATACTTTTTTGCTTTTTCCCTTACACATGCTCTTTCCTCCCTTTTCCATAAAATTCCTACTCATCTTCAGAGCTCAGGGTACCCAAGATGTCTTTTCCATTCTTGATGAGATCCAATCCTCTTAGTACATATTGTCAAAGAATATATTCACACCCTCCATAATATTTGTCACAGTTTCATATCTATGTATTTTTGTTATCTTGTTAATAGCTCCCTTCCTCATTACCATGAATTATCCATGAGTGCAGAGATGATTTCTAGCTTTGCTATATTTTTATTTCAGCATAATATTTTCAATGATAATTCTTTTTTAAAAAGAAAAGACAGAGTAGAGGGGGTGGGACAGAGCATTCTAGGTACAATGGAAAGGGCTAGCTGTCCTCCACAATTCATTCTACCCCTATGCAGAGTACACTTGTGGCTAAGAAGCAATCTTTGCATCTAGTGAGGGAATGTAATTAGTTCTTGGCAACAAAATGCAAGCAAGAATCGAGTTCAGGATTTTAAGAATAGACTTTCACCGGGGCCGTGGCTCATTAGGCTAATCCTCCGCCTTGCGGCGCCGGCACACCAGGTTCTAGTCCCGGTCGGGGCACCGGATTCTGTCCGGGTGGCCCCTCTTCCAGGCCAGCTCTCTGCTGTGGCCCAGGAGTGCAGTGGAGGATGGCCCAAGTGTTTGGGCCCTGCACCCCATGGGAGACCAGGATAAGTACCTGGCTCCTGCCATCAGATCAGCGCAGTGCGCCGGCTGCAGTGCACCGGCCACGGCGGCCATTGGAGGGTGAACCAACGGCAAAGGAAGACTTTTCTCTGTCTCTCTCTCTCACTGTCCACTCTGCCTGTCAAAAAAAAAAAAAAAAAAAGGCCGGCGCCGCGGCTCACTAGGCTAATCCTCCGCCTAGCGGCGCCGGCACACCGGGTTCTAGTCCCGGTCGGGGCGCCGGATTCTGTCCCGGTGGCCCCTCTTCCAGGCCAGCCCTCTGCTGTGGCCAGGGAGTGCAGTGGAGGATGGCCCAGGTGCTTGGGCCCTGCACCCTATGGGAGACCAGGAAAAGCACCTGGCTCCTGGCTCCTGCCATCGGATCAGCGCGGTGCGCCGGCCGCAGCGCGCCAACCGCGGCGGCCATTGGAGGGTGAACCAACGGCAAAGGAAGACCTTTCTCTCTGTCTCTCTCTCTCACTGTCCACTCTGCCTGTCAAAAAAAAAAAAAAAAAGAACAGACTTTCTCCAGGTTCTCCTTCATCTTTCACCATGTGAAGAAGACAGCAAGGCCCTAGAAGATGACCACTGCATAGAGAAAATAGTAGGCACATCAAAAGTATCCTCAATTGAATTGTTATGTAATTAAGAATTAAAATTCTGTTATAGCTAGTTTCTGAAGTGTGGAAGGTTACTTGTATAATACACAGCACTGTCCTGGCCGATTTAAAGATGGGTATCTTAATGTACTGGCCTCAACAGAAATCTAAATATACACTGGCTTTCATTCGGAGGAAGGGACAAAAGCACAGATACAGTGGGGTGGAAAATTTGAGATCCATGTAACATAAAAGGACTTCATGGAAAATAGGATTGAAAGATAAGTTTATTTTGGTACAAAAATTTTTAAATACATGTACATTCTCTTTTTTAAACATGAATTACCCATGGGCTTTTTGAATACCCCTTATACAGGGGCAAAACATTTAACAAGTGTGGTTTGCTTGGAAAACAGATCACATAGCTTTCAAGTTTATATCTCTAAGGAAATAGCTGGAAAGAGAAAGAATGGTACTATGTATTGGCTTTTTACTTGTTTTGCAAAGAGTTTTGAGAAAGTGATGTACTCATATGAAGTCAACCTTAGTTCACGAAGATATGAATGAAGAAAATGTCAAACACACATACACAGTGGAATATTATTCAACCTTTTTTTTAAAGAAAGGGAAATTCTGCCATCTGCAACAATGTGCATGAGCCTAAAGGACATTACGCTAATGGAAGTGAGCCAGGCACAGAAAAGTTCTGCATGATTTCGCTCCTATGTGGCGTCTCAAAAGGCACAGAAGCAGAGGGTAGAGTGGTGGCTGCCAAGGGCTGCAGGGGGGATGAGGGCATGGGATGAGGGTGGTCAGAGTCCACAGTTCGTTAGGATGAGTCACTTCTGGGAATCTACTGTACAACATGGGGACTACAGTTAATAGCAATGCATTGTACACTTGAAATTTGCTGAGAGATGAGATCCTGAATTTTCTTACCACAAATAAAATGGTAAGTCTATAGGTAATGAACATGTTTATTAGCTTAAACTTAATCACTTCACAATGTATGTATGTATCAAAGTATCACACTAAGTCATAAACATAAGCAATTTTTATGTGTCAATTGAACTTTCATAAAGCTGGAGAGGGGACACTGAAAACAATGAGCTCAGGAAAGAAATGACAAGTGTGAGGGCAGAAAAAAAAAGTATACCAGTCCTGATGAATGAGGAGCCCTCAGGGTCAGGAAAAATGAAAGCCAGCTCTTAAGAACTCCAAAAGGTACAAGGTTAAAATGGAAAAATTCTCTGAGCAACCAAAGTTCATTAAGATTTTTCAGTTAATCGTGAGACTAAATCCTACAGCAATGGTTGTAGTAAGGGAATTGTTTCCAGTCTAACCCAGTTCAGATGTCCTCAGGGTAAGTTAGCACCCAGTGTAATAAGACACTGCTAGATATGTGGAGATGCTAAAAGTTACCACAAATCAACCATATATGCTACATGATTTTATAGTCTTGCCTAAGGCCAGGTAAGCTTCTCTGTTGCACTAAGATGGTTTCCTGTCTCCTCTAAAAACATACAGAACTCTTTGGTTCTGCAAGTTCTCATAAAATTCATTTTCCCTAATATTTTAGGAATAATGGGTTAAGAAGAGTTAAAATTTTCATTTCAATGTTGAACAGTGAAAAGAGCGATGGGATGATACACAGAGAAGCAGGGGGAATGGTACATTGACGGTTTGTTTGTTTTTAATTCAGAGAGCTTTGCAGTATTGGTTTCAGACATTTAAGCTGAGAATAAAAATTCCTGTACAATATATAAGGTTGCATCAAATTCAGTAGTATAAGTAATATAAAAAGCTTCAAAACTGGAATCCATTAGACAAATACAAATGACTTTATTATGTTTGTTGCTAAAACAAGGTAGAGCCAATAAAATAATTAGATCAAAGAAGGTTTTCTTAGTGAGAGGGTTAACAGAAAAAAAAACACAGGGAAGTTTACAGAGGTAAATGTGAACAGAGATGAGTGCAACTGAGGACAATTCCACCTAATAGCTTACCAACATTTTCCTTGGGAAAGTAGACTATGAAGCCTTATGTAGAAAAGAGGGGTGCTGGTGTTGCGGCATAGCAGATAAAGCACTGCCTGTGATGCCAGCATCACAAATGGGCACCGGTTCAAGTCCCAGTGGCTCCACTTGATCTAGCTCCCTACTAACAGTCGAAAAAGCAGTGGAACATGCTCCATGTACTTGGGCCCCTTCTACCCAGATGGGAGATCAAGAAGAAGCTCCTGGCTCCTTGCTTAGGCCTGGCCCAGTCCTGGATGATGCTGACACCTGGGGAATGAACCAATGGATGGAAGATCTCTCTCTCTCTCTCTCTGTAACTCTGACTTTCAAATAAAAAATCTTAAAAAAAGAAGAAAAAAAAGAAAAGAAAATGAGAAGCAGTAGAATGTAGAAGGTTCATGGGGCTGGCGTTGTGGCATAGTGGATAAGGGTGCTGTCTCCAATGCCAGCATCCCATATGGGTGCTGGTTTATCTCCCGGCTGCTCCACTTCTAAGCCAGCTCCCTGCTGGTGACCTGCGAAGTGCAGTGAAAAATGGCTCGAATGGTTGGTCCCCTTCTGCCCACATCAGAGACCTGAATGAAGCTCCTGGCTTCCACCTGACTTAGCTCTGGCAGTTGCAGCAGATGAAAGGCTTCTCTCTCTCTCTCTGTCTCTCCCTCCCTCTCTGTTTCTGTAACTCTGACTTTCAAATAAATAAATGTCTTTCTTTTAGGAAAGTTTATAACATGAGAAGAAATTATCAAAACGATTATCAAGCAACACTGAAGCCTGAATTGAATAAAGAAAGGATCTGGGGCTTCTGTTTGGCTCGACGGGTTAAGCCATCACCTGCAATGCCAGAATCCCTGCTTCAAGTCCCAGATGTTCCATTTCCAATCCAATTCCTTGCTAATGTGCCTGGGAAAAGCAGCAGAAGATGACCCAAATACTTGGGCCTCTTCCACCCACCTGGAGACCTGGATTCAGTTTCTGGCTTCTGTCTTTCAAATACATAAACAAATCTTGGGGGAAAAAGAATACTAATAAAGAAAGGAAGGAAGGATGTATTTGTCATGGTCCAAGTACAATGGAGTGCATACTTCCTTCTGGAAGCACTCTATTGCTGTAAGCTATGCATCCGTTCACTCACTGACATACTGACTACATAGGACATTGTCTCCCCCAAGTTCTCCCATTGAAGCCCTAGCTAACGTGCTGATAGTATGGAAATAATGAAGATTAAATGATGCCATAACAGTAGTATCCTAATCTGACAGGGCTTTTATGAGAAAAGATATCAGAGACCAATTTTCCCTCCACCATCTGAGGACACAAAGGCATCCTGATCTTGGACTTCCGATCTCCAGAACCATGCTGTTCAGGCCACTCGGGCTAAGGTCTTTGTTATGCCAGCCTGCACTGAGCAGGACACTCTATACCATAGTGAAACATACTGTATACTCTTCTCTTCTATAAACGTTCATCTACAATGAAATGTATTGAAAATATCAATTACACTACCAAGAAGTTTCATACACACTTTCAAAAATATCAGTGTATCACTCTTTCTGTAATACAAGAAAGAAAATTAGAAAATGTACTTCAATATATAAATGCTCAAACATGACTTATGTAGGAAACACTGGCTGCTTGCATTTGCTTTCATAAATAGGTTTGTAGTAAAAAAATGTAAGAAATTCAGAAGCCATGCCATAGAAGAAAACCAGAAAAATTAAAGAGCAGATATTATTTTATAATTATTTATCATAATTTTTAATAAACTAAAAAATCTTTATACTCCATTTGCATTTCTGTAATATGTAGTATATATTTAAATAATGTAAAAATACTCTGTTTTATGTAGTAGTTAAGTGCCAGGTCCTACTAACTCTGAATATTATTTTCACTTCCAGAATATTCAGTGGAACAGTTAAAAATCTATGGAAGACATGATATCATTCTTCACTATTTGGAATTGTCCCACTCCATATAATGTCTGTCATCCCTGCCCATTAAATTATCAAGAACATTTCCCCCAAATGACTGTAATAACATAATTTCTCTGTAAATATCTAAAGTGCCACTTCACAGAATGGTACAATCCCCACTTGGAACTAACACATTAAAATAATATTCATTATATCAACACATATGGAACTATATATGACACAGGAAAAAATGATTCAGATTGGGTAAATGATAAAATAAAAAAAGAAATGAGATTAAAATAATATAAATACATATGAGAACAGCTGACTATTATACATCCAGGATAAAGAAACTTAAGCTTGCCAAAAGAACAGAACAAAGACTGAGCAAGTCCAGACTGCACATATGAAGGCAGCGGGACAGAAGCTGTGGTGCAGTGAGTTAAGCCACCACTTGGGATGGAGATCCTGGCAATTCAGTCTGGCCCAGTCCTGACTCCTGTGGACATCTCGGAGTGACCCAGCAGATAGGGGATCTCTCTCTCTCTCTGTCCCTCTGCTATTCAACTAAACAAATAAATAATTCTTTGTAAAGAATGAAAGAAGCATATATAACAAGTACAGAAAAGTAGGAAGTAAACAAAGTAGGGATGTTGGGGACCCATTATCCCTTAATATATACTGGCCATTCAAACCAAAGTTTCCCTTTTTCCCAGGACATTGCACATATTCCTAATTCCAAGAATGTTTCATGTTGTTTTTCTTCTGAAGACACTCTTGCCTATGCAAAGTAGATTTCTCTAGAGAACTCAGGCAAAATCCCACTTTTCTATAAAACTGTCTGAACACACTCCCAGCTTATGGCTCTTTTCCTTGTATAAATCCTATAGTTTTAATATATGAATATTTACTAGCCAACAATATAATGTATCTATAAAAATAATCTTCTATTCTCACCATGTTCAAGGCTGCAGATGTATTTCTATGAAAATCTACCACTTGGAAAAAGTAATAATCCTGTGAACTTCTCAACACTAATTACCCTCCAAGGAAAAAAATCCACAGACAGGAGTGGGAGGGAAATAAAGACAGGTTAGTATTAGCAGACACTAGTCTTGATTATGTGATCCCTTTGACTCTTAACCTATCATTATGATCAATTATGAACTGAAACTGATCACTTTGACTAGTGAGATGGCATTGGTACTTGCTACCTTGATGGGATTGAATTGGAATCCCCTGGCATGTTTCTAACTCTACCGTTAGGGGCAAGTCCAAATGAGCATGTGCCAAACTGTACATCTCCTCCCTCTCTTATTCCCACTCTTATATTTAAAAAGGATCACTTTTCTTACACAGCAGACTCATAGAATGGCAGATGTCCTAAACAGCACTCTGGACTCAGAATCAGCCCTTAAGGCATTCGGATCTGGCTAAAAAGCCCATGAGAGTATTTCAGGCATGGAAAGCCAAGACACTCTGGCAAAAAAAAAAAAAAAAAAAAAAAAAATCTAAATGAAAGATCTCTGCAAGTGAGATCCCAGCGGAAATAACAGGCCATCAAAGGAGGTACCTTTCTCTGAAGGGAGGAGAGAACTTCCACTATGGTTTTGTCTAATTAAGATTGGAGTTGGAAAACTCAAGGCTTCCATAGCCTTGACAATTCATGACAAGAGCCTCAGGTGATTACTGATGCCATAAACAAGAGTGTCAATTGTTAAATCAACAACGGGAGTCACTGTGCACTTACTCCTTATGTAGAACCTTTGTCCTTAATGTGTTGTACTATGTGAATTAACAGTATAACTAGTACTCAAACAGTACTTTATACTTTGTGTTTCTGTGTGGGTGCAAACTGTTGAAATCTTTACTTAGTATATACTAAGTTGATCTCCTGTATAAAGATAATTGAAAATGAATTTTGATGTAAATGGGATAGGAGAGGGAGTGGGAGATGGGATAGTTGTGGGTGGGAGGGTGGTTATGGGGGAAAAAGCTTCTATAATCCAAAAGTTGTACTTTGGAATTTTAAATTTATTAAATAAAAGTTTAAAAAAAAGTAAGTAAAGATAGGTTGAAGTGAAGTTTTTGGCAAAGTTAATGTGGAAAAGAGGATTTATCTTTAAATGAACTACTCAACATTAGCTGGATTACTACCTTAGGACAAAGATGATTATCTCATAAAGTGTACCCTTTTCCTCTCTATTCTGTATTTTTATATAGTAAAAATACATGATAATCCATTCACACAATACATATAATAGGAAGCCACATCACATGTCAAGGTGCTGGTTACTAGCAATTATCAATAAGCATTAATAGTAAGGTCATTGATAACTTTACCATTTTAGCATAGATAAATTAGAAGAAGACTTTAAAAGAAAGATGAAAATAAGTATGTAATTATCAATTATGGAGCATGACCTGAAGGACATGTACAAAGAAAAGCTTATACCGGCCGGCGCTGCGACTCACTAGGCTAATCCTCTGCCTGCGGCGCCGGCACCCCGGGTTCTAGTCCCGGTCGGGGTGCTGGATTCTGTCCCAGTTGCTCCTCTTCCTGTCCAGCTCTCTGCTGTGGCCCGGGAGTGCAGTGGAAGATGGCCCAAGTGCTTGGGCCCTGCACCCGCATGGGAGACCAGGAGAAACACCTGGCTCCTGGCTTCTGATCGGCGCAGTGCGCCGGCTGCAGCAGCCACTGGGGGGTGAATCAATGGAAAAGGGAAGACCTTTCTCTCTGTCTCTCTCTCTCACTGTCCACTCTGCCTGTCAAAAAAAAAAAAAAAAAAAAAAAAAAAGAAAGAAAAAAGAAAAAAAAAGAAAAACTTATACCTTATCTTTCCAGGACCCTCCCCATGCAAGAAACTGAACACTATGCTTTGTTACTTTGGAGTGTGCATATATGTGCAAAGATATATATTACATATTAGTGTGCATGAGTGGGTATGTATCCAAATATATGTATATATTTGTATATTTCTGTATATATACATAGACTTATACATATATGTGTGTACATATTACCCATCAGTGTGGGTAAGTATATGTGTATATAAATTCTATATAGTAGGAAAGGTGTGGACTAATTACATTTTGCCAGTCCCATGCTCCTTGACAGATAGGCTTAAACAAGGCACAACACCATACAAACACCACGTAGAGACAATCTACACAAGTGCCATATTCATATTCTATACCAGCAGGTCTTAAGTGAGAATCCTTGGATAGGTGGCAAGGAAACTGTGTAACAATCACCTAGAAATTTGCAAAAAAAAAAAAAAAAAGAAAGGTCCACTATTCATTTTCAGTAATTTCATTTATTACAATCAATTTTTATAAATTTCTACCTGGATGATTCTGACAGTGGTGGATTTGGGCCCCTAAACAAACACCTTCTTGACTCATTATTTAACTTTCCATATTTCTTTTGTGACAAGTTTGGCAAAATACTATGCTATTCAGGGGCAGGTACTGTGGCACAGCGGGTTAATGCCCTGGCCTGAAGCGCCAGCATCCCATATGGGTGTTGGTTCGAGACCCAGCTGCTCCACTTCCAATTCAGCTCTCTGCTATGGCCTGCGAAAGCAGCAGATGGCCCAAATCCTTGGGCCTCTGAATCTGTGTGGGATACCCAGAGGAAGTTCCTGGCTCCTGGCTTCAGATCGGCACAGCTCCAGCTGTTGCGGCCAATTGGGGAGTAAACCAGCGGATGGAAGACCTCTCTCTCTCTCTCTGTCTCTACCTCTCTGTACTCTGTCTTTCAAATACATAAAATAAATCTTTAAATAAATAAATAACAACACTTATCATCCAGAAACTTTCACTTAGGGACTGAAAAGACAAATTGCGAGGCAGTACTTGTTAAAATGTAGGACACTGAATACGAATGGTATGGCAGATAATTTTAATATGGTTCTCAGAATTATTTTAGATCATACCCAAGATTATTTTACATGGCACATGAACATAAACCAAATGGCACTAAAATATGTATTATCTTTCAATTTTCTTTTAAATAGGCGTAAGAAATCCTCAGCTATTAGTATGTGGCTTGCACCCTCTATCATTGCTTGTCTCATTTAAAGGAATAGAGAATATATCTCAGAGCCTTTAGCAAACAACAGCATCTAGCCAGAATTTAGTAAACTTGTTTTGCTTTCACTGCATTTTTAAGGCTATTACCCCTATAAACATGTGATAATGATCTTTCATTTATAAAGGTAAGATAAATAACAATACTGAATTTTAACAAGAGAGCATGAATTGCATTCAAATACTGTAAAAACTATGAGATTTCTCTGTGAATAAAGTTTGAAAATATTACTGCATGAGGTATTAGTGAGAGTAAAACAAACTTCCCTCTCTCCCACACACAAATACGCGCAAACATCAACATACACAAATACATTCAGTCATCAATCAAAAGGAACAATCAAAAGCTACAAAATACTTGCAGGAAGACATTCAATGAAAAGCCTATTATACTATTTGACATAGCTGTGAAAATAATGGCATTAAATTATGTGACAGTTATTGTTCATGTAATTTTACTAAATGAATATGATAATTACTGCCTAACTACACATTAAAATAACTTATGCTGGTGTCTGAAAGCTGGAATAAACATCATTTTGTAATGTATTCTACAGACCTTGTAATCCTTTGGTCGGTAGCAGCCAAGATGAGAATGATCTGAAAAAGGATACACAAAAGAACTAAAGCATAAATATTTCACACCAAAAGGGACAAAATTTAGTTTCATCTTTGATTTTTGCTACTATCACTGTTTCTACAATTATAATTCATAAGGTACATTTTGGAAATATTTTAATATTTTTCTTTTTTCTCTTTTTTTTTTTTTTGACAGGCAGAGTGGACAGTGAGAGAGAGAGAGACAGAGAGAAAGGTCTTCCTTTGCTATTGGTTTACCCTCCAATGGCCACCACCGCCGGTGCGCTGTGGCTGGCGTACTGCGCCGATCAGAAGGCAGGAGCCAGGTGCTTATCCTAGTCTCCCATGGGGTACAGGGCCCAAGCACTTGGGCCATCTTCCACTGCACTCCCTGGCCACAGCAGAAAGCTGGCCTGGAAGATGGGCAACCGGGACAGAATCTGGCGCCCCGACCAGGACTAGAACCCGGTGTGCTGGCGGAGGATTAGCCTATTGAGCCACGGCGCCAGCTAAAATTTTTCAACAATGGTACATAAGCAAAGAAGACGAACCATCCTATTAAGATATGCATCAGTTCTGGAAGGAAATTATTTCATAAACACTATTTTCATTACAGTAGGACACATCTGAATACAAAATGGAATAACTTTTAGTTGGTAAACCCATATGTCTACATGGAATGCATAAATTTTAGTTAATAGAGCAGTTTACAATCAAATAAAATGTATGCTTATAGATTCACTGTTCTCAAAAACAGATTGTCAGATGAAATGCACTGCTATTCTCAAAGTCTACGCTATAATCAGATGGGCATAATGAAACTGGACCAGTTTTAGAGGTGGTAGCATTAACAGTATACAGGTCTTATTGACAAATGACATCTGCAATACAGATTTCAGGCTCCAGTACCAAACTTTACGTTCTTGAGCACCTTAGGTAATCTTTTTAGGTCTCAGATTCATAATCTGTATGATTTACCTCTTTCATGGTTCTGTTTTATATATTACATTAAGGGATGGTGCTGTAGAGCAATGGGTTAAGCCGCACCTGCAATGGGCACTGGTTCCAGTACTGGCTGCTCCACTTCTGATCCAGCTACCTGCTAATGTGCCTGGGAAAGCAGCAGCAGATGGCCCAAGTATTTGAGTCCCTGCCACCCACATGAGAGACCCAGAAGAACCTCCTGATTCCTGGCTTTGGCCTGGCCTAGCCCCAGCTATTGTAGCCATTTTAGGGGTCAATCAGCAGATGGGAGATGTCTATCTCTTTATTTCTCTCTCTCTCTCTCTCTGTAATTCTTTCAAATAAATAAAATAAACCTTAAAAATTATATTGAATATTAGTAAGTAAATGTTAACTATGATTAAACCAAAACTACAGGCACTAAAATAAATGTTAACATTATTATGGATATCATTATTACCACAAATTCTAATTCAAATACGCCTGGATTCAGTTCCAAATTATGTTATTAAATATATAGTTTTGGCCAAGTTGTATAATTAATATTGTTTTCTCTTCATCTTAAGAGAATGCTTACCCTATCTCAGAGAGTAAGAAACCACATAATTTTTATACTCTATAGTAACTTCCACAAGGAAGAGAAAATGTGATGATTGTCTTTCTGAAACTGGTTTATTTCACTTAGCATAATAATCTTCAGTATCATTTATTTTGTAGCAAATGTCAGAGCTTCATTTTTATGGTCAAACAATATTCCATTGTGTATATACACCGCACTTTTATTTTTTAAAAATTTATCTTTATTTATTTGAAAGCCAGAGTTACAGAGAGGTAGAGACAGAGAGAGAGGTCTTCCATCCACTGATTTACTCCCCAGATGGCTATGCCAGTCTGAAGCGAGAAGCCAGGACTTTCTTCCAGTCTCCCATGTAGGTGCAGGGACCCCAGGACTTGAGCCTTCTTCTACTGCTTTTCCAGGCCATAGCAGAGAGCTGGATCAGAAGAGAAGTAGCCGGGACTAGAACCGGCACCAATATGGGATGTCGGTGCTTCAGGCCAGGGCTTTAACCTGCTGTACCACAGTGCTGGCCCCAATACACCACAATTTTTAATCTAATAATCGGTTGATAGACATCAGGGTTATTTCCACATCTTTGCTATTCTGAATTGGACTGCAAAAAAACATGGAATACTCTCTCATGTGCTGATTTGATTTCTGTTGGATATATTCCCAGGATTGGGATGGCTGAGTTATATGACAGATCTATTTTTAATTTTTTGAGGAATCTCTGCACTGTCTTCCATAATGGTTGTACCAATCTGCATTTCTATCAACAGTGTATGAGGGTACCTTCTTCTCAACAACATTATCAGCATTTGTTATTTCTGACTTTTGGATAGTAGCTATTCTACTGGAGAGAGGTGAAATATCATTGTGGTTTGATTTGAATTTTCTTGATGACTAGTGATCCTCAGCATTTTTTCATGTATATATTGGCCCCTTGCATTTATACTTTGAAAAATGTCTGTTTATGTCCTTTGCCCATTTCTTAATTTGACTATTTGGTTGTTATTCAGTTTCATGAGCTCCTTACATATTCTGGATATTAATCCTTTTTCTGATGCAGTTTGCAAATATGTTCTCCCATTGTTTCTTTATTTTGTTGAGTGTTTCCTTTGCTGTGCAGAAGCTTCTTAGCTTCATAAAATCTCATTTGCCTATTTTTGCTTTTATTGCCAGCGCTTTTGGGGTCTTACCCAAGAAGTCTTTGCCTAGGCAAATGTTTTGTTGTGCTTCCCTAATGTTTTCCTCTTGTTCCTTGATGGTTTCAGTTCTTAAGTTTAGTTGCTGGATCCATTTTGAGTTGATTTTTGTATAAGGTATAGAGCAGGGGTCTTGTTTCAAACTTCTGCAAGTGGAAATCTAATTTTCCCAATACCATTTGTTGAACAGACTGTTGTTTCTTCAGGGACTGATTTTAGCTCATTTGTTAGGATTTGTTAATTGTAGATGTGTGGGTTAATTTCTGGGGTTTCTGTTCCATTGGTCTACATGCCTATTTTTCGCCAGTACCAGGCTGTTCGGATTATAACATCCCTGAAGTATGTCTTGAAAGCTGGTGTTGTGATGCCTCATGCTTTGTATTTATTGTTTAAGATTGCTTTGTGGGAGACCAGGAGGAAGCACCTGGCTCCTGGCTTCGGATAGGCACAGCACACTAGCCATAGTGGCCATTTCAGGGGTGAACCAATGGGAAAGGAAGACCTTTCTCTCCATCTCTCTCTCACTGTCTAACTCTGCCTGTCAAAAAAAGAGATTGCTTTGGGTAATTGGGGGTGTTTGTGTTTCCATATGAATTATAGGATTGTTTTTTCCTTTTCCATGAAGAATGTCTTTGGAATTTTCACTGGGATTGCACTGATTGTGTAAATTTCTTTGAGTGATATGGACACTTTGATGATATTAATCTTTTTTTACAGTACTAGATCATATTTATTTTCTAGGTGCCCTGAACCAAACTAGAAGTCAGTGGCAACAGTAAATTTTACACAGAAGGCCAACTTCTCCATTTAATTTCAGTAAGATTCAATTTATTTCATGTACTTTTCAAAATTAAAAGTAAAAATAAATCCCAGTCCAACTCCTCTGGTGTACAAATCTAATGCACTACATGGCCATAATTGGTAGACAGAAAAAAGAATGATAAACACACACTGACTGTAAGGTCCAAAATGTCCAAAAATGCTAACTTTAAAGATTAAGGTGATAATTTCTAGAAGTGGTAAATAGACACTCTGAAAGCAGGTATAGCATAAAAAGTTTCAGTGTGTTAAAATATTTGAAGGTTTCTGCTTTCCACAAACCACATCTAAATAATTTGAACAAGTTTATATTTTTCTTTCATTTTTACAATTTATTACTTTGATCTGAGATTTCACAAGGTGCACATTTAACCACTCTCACTAGCAATTAAGCACTAGCTATATTCCAAACACAGGTGATACAGGAGACAAAAGCCATGGCTCATAACCATGAAGTATTTAAAATCTATTTGGTTAAGTTATAAAAAGTTGAATGACAGCAGAATAAAAGAATATGCTAAAAGCCAAAATGGTACAGACAACTAATGTTGTGATCTATCAGAAAGTAATCCCCCGAGGTTAAGGATGATCAGAAAAACTTCCTAAAAAGCAAACTTGTAACAGGTATAATAAATGGGTCACATTTACGCATGATGAAAAAGAACATGCTATTTCAGATCTTGTGTGTGTGATCTTGAACAACTTACTTTACGTCTTTAAATCTCAGGTTTCTTCATCCACAAAACAGAAATAAATAATCTCTAAGCTTCATGTGGTTATTTGTAATTTACTAACACAACACAACTAAAGTATTCAGAAAAGCTGTGGCCTGGGAAAGCAGTAAGAGATGGCCCAAGTCCTTGGACCCCTGCACCCACATGGGAGATCCAGAAGAAGCTCCTGGCTCCTGGCTTTGGATCAACACAGCTCCAGCTGTTGTGGCCAACTCTGGAGTGAACCAGCGGATGGAAGGACCACCCACCCCTCCCCCCCCCCCCCGCCGCCTCTCCTTCTCTCTCTTTGTAACTCTTTCAAATAAATAAAATAAATCTTTTTTTAAAAAAGAGGAAACACCAGAGACATTATTCTATCCCCACTTCCCCTGACTCCCATGCACAATAAGCACAGAGAGGCTGTGTGGGCAACAGTCAGATGGTGGGCACCTATAACCAAGAAAAGAGATCCCAGAATGAAACCCACCTCACTGTCACCTTGATCTTACACTTCCAAACCTCCAGAAATATGAGAGACTAAATGCCTGCTGTTGACACTACCCAGTTTATGGTAATTTTGTTATGGCAGCCTGAGCAGATTAATATGATAGGTAGGACTGATTACTATATGTACCGTACATTTCTGGAGACTAACTTCCTATCTAACCTGTGTGGTGGAATTGAGGTCAATAGTTAGTTCAGTGGAATTCCATTAATAAAGGATAGTAGGACATTATCTCATTAAAAATATTTCTATTATACACAACAATGAAAGTGTCTTTAGTCTCAAAAATGACATGTTATGAATTTGCTAATCAAACAGATGTGATACATAATCCAATTAATCAAATACCAAAATGTGACAGTCATGAAAACCATTTCATTAGCACACATCTATAAGAAACTGGGATCCACTTTGTCCTAAAGTCACCACTCATAACAACACTAATCTGGTAACTTAGACTCAGTACTTCCTTCTGTCTCTATGTGACCCTCAACCACAGGCTCAGATATGATTCATTTTCAGAGGATCAATCCTGACAAGTAGTTAAGGAGCACTGATCTAAAATTCTCTCCATACCAATTCATGATATCAAAGTAATACTTGATCCCATTCTGAAAATTATACCAGTATCTGTTCGCTGAGTGTCAACACCTACTTTGGAAGCTCCCATATGCTCTGCTATAAAGAATAGTACCACCTTCCTTTTTCACAACTTCAAAGAACTGAAGTCCATTCTGGTAGGTAATACTACTACTTACTGCAAAAATTCCCCACTGCTGAATATGTGTGCATACTATTAGCACTTACCCATATGTATCCCAATGCCCCTGTAATATTCTAAGTTTAACTTCTGCTCTTTTGGAACAAAAGCCAATGCTTCTGCCATATGTAAATCACTATGACCAGAGGTAAAGCTAGATGTTCAGCTTTATAAAATAAAACCAGAGTTTAATATCTCTCAGGGGATCCAATCTCCTAAAAAGTAAATTTGGCATAGTGGTTAAAATGTCAGACAGGTTGCCTTCATTCCATATGGGAGTGCCTGGGTTCAAGATCAGACTCTGTTTCCAATTCAAGGATTCCTGCTAATGTGAACCTGGAAGGCAGCAGGTGATGGCTCAAATAGCTGCATCCCTGCCACACACATGGAAGACCTGGATTGAGTCCGGGCTCCTGGCTTTGGCCTGGCCCAGCCCCAGTTCTTATGGGAATTTACAGAGTGAACCAGCAGATGAGTGATTGCTCTTTCTCTCTCTCTCTCTCTCTCTCTCTCTGTTTCTCAAACAAATAAATTTTAAAAATCAAAGTCAATGAAAAGAAAAGGCATATACCAAAGGATTTCCCATTATATCTTGCTCACTTATGCTGCAATCAAGCTGAAACTGTTTCTCAGACTTTTTTTTCCAGGCAGAGTTAGACAGTGAGAGAGCTAGAGAGAGAGAGAGAGAGAGAGAGAGAGGAATTCCTTTTTCTTTTGGTTCACCCCAAAAGTGGCCACTACAGCCAGTGCATTGCGGCCAGCACGCTGCGCAGATCAGAAGCCAGGAGCCAGGTGCTTCCTCCTGGTCTCCCATGTGGGTGCAGGGCCCAAGGACCTGAGCCATCCTCCACTGCACTCCCGGGCCACAGCAGAGAGCTGGACTGGAAGAGGGGCAACTGGGACAGAATCCGGCGCTCCAACAGGTACTAGAACCTGGTGTGCCGGTGCTACAGGCGGAGGATTAGCCTAGTAAGCCACAGCGCCAGCCTCTCATACTTTTAATATATTTATGATTCTCATTCCTATACCTGAATCAGTAGCAAAACTCCCAGATGTCCCCCTCCCTTAAAGTTTAGCACAAGGCATATTTCTTGCTTGCCAGTGACTAAAAGAGTAATGATCACCAATTAAGATGTACAAGGACCTGTTCTATACTAAAGAATACCAAAAATACGTGACAATTGAATTCTTTAAGGGATGTAGGATTTTTGTTACAAAGTTGTAATTGGAACTGGCAAGACCTGACTTAGGTTTACAGATTAGTTAATATTATTATAGAATGCTAATCACCTGCTTTTGAGAACTGCATCGGAGAAGAGAATCATGTGTTAGTCTGGGCAATAACGCACAGACTGGGGAACTTAAACAACAGAAATCTCCTACTCATGATCCTGTCAGCTGGAGATTACCAGGTTCTGATGAGATTTCTCTGGGCATACAGATGGCTGCCTTCTAGCTAAGTCTCCACGTGGCAGTAATAGAGCAAGCTCTCTGGGGGCTTTTTAAAAGTTTTAAAAAAACTGTTGAAATCCTTACTTAATGCATACTAAACTGATCTTCTGTAAAAAAAAAAAAAAAAAAGAAATTATCAATTCCCAACTTGACTCTTACTGGGATTAAACATGACAATAGGTCTGCTCTGATTTCATCATCATTTAAAAAAAATCATCTATTATTTTTCACTTTATGTTTCTGTGTGGGAGCAAACTGTTGAAATCCATACTTAGTGTATACTAAGCTGATCTTCTGTATATTAAGATAATCGAAAATGAATCTTGATGTGAATGGAAGGGGAGAGGGAGTGGGAAAGGGGAGGGTTGTGGGTGGGAAGGACGGTATGGGGGGGAAGCCATTGTAATCCATAAGTCGTACTTTGGAAATTTATATTCATTAAATAAAAGTTTAAAAAAAAATAATAAATCATTGACAAGAAAAAAAAATAAAAAAAATAAAATCAAACACATTATTTCCCATTCAAAAAAAAATTAATAAAAAGGGAACAAATTTCATGTATTTAATATATATAGTTTTAAGAGCACAATGATATTCCCACCCTACCCTCCCTCACTCCCACCCTCCCTCCTTTTTCTTATTTTTTTCTTTTAATTTTTACAATGTCATATTCCCAAATTTTTTTATAATCGCAAGCTTGATCCTCTACTAAATAAAGGATTCAACAAGCAGTAAGTAGAAAAATCTCTGTTCCTCGAGAGTATAGACAAGGGCTATAAATAATAATCAAGTGATGGCCCTGCTCACAACTTCATCTGACCCTGATCACTCCCAAATGCCTCATCTCCAAACACCATCACACTCGGGGGCAGAGCTACAACATAGGACTTTTGGAGGAATATTATCCAGTCCATAGTAATACCTTTGTCAAAAATACTTACATAGGCACTTACATAGACTCATACAGGGAAGGACGAAGAGAAGGCAACGGGAAAAGATAGAGGTTTCAAAAAGAAAGCAAATATTATTATTTTCGGATCCTCAGTGTGAGGTGTATGAGAATTCGTGGAATTATTTCTATCTTCTGTACGTCTGAAATTGTGTCACAACTTAAAAAACTTAAAAGAAAAAAGTCAGCTCACTGCTGTCCTCTGATCATATCTCTACACAGACATCATTAAAAATTCTTAGAGATGATAATAGTAATGCTGGCAAATACATAATTGTCAAATCAGACAGTTAGGTGCTCCAAAAAAATCTTCCAAGAAACATCAATAATGATGTTATTTTCCACTGGCTGGTCCTTAAAGTTCATTTTCCATATCCAGAAGTATCCTCCAAGAGAGGAAGTATGGTATAGCACGTCGATAATTTCACATAAAATGCTATTTTGAATATAAAAGACTTATTGATTACTATATCTATCTCACTGTTAGTACCAAATAATAATAATAAGCAGAAACTCTGCATGTTCTCAGAAAAGAATGTTTCATTTTCTCATAAAAAAAGAACAGATTATACATTACAGTATAGAAATAGAAACAAAGATCACCACATGTTATGAATCTCTTTTTTCCCACTCTATCTCACTTTTCTTCCTCCATGATTTTCTCAGTATGTAGTAACTTAACCTTAAAGGCTGCTAGTATACACTGACTGAACTCACTAGCCAATATTTATAGACATTAAATATCCCTAAACAAACACAATAAATATAGATATCAAATATCCCTAATTTTGGCCGGTGCTGCGGCTCACTAGGCTAATTCTCCACCTGCGGCTCCGGCACCCTGGGTTCTATCCCGGTTGCTCCTCTTCCAGTCCAGCTCTCTGCTGTGGCTCAGGAAGGCAGTGGAGGATGGCCCAGGTCCTTGGGCCCTGCACCCGCATGGGAGACCAGGAGAAAGCACCTGGCTCCTGGTTTCGGATCGGCGCAGTGCGCTGGCCACAACACGCCGGCCATAGTGGCCATTTGGAGGGTGAACCAATGGAAGAAAGACCTTTCTCTCTGTCTCTCTCTCACAGTCTAACTCTGCCTGTTAAAAAAAGTATATCCCTAATTTTATAATATCATGTAACTCCTTCATAAGAGTCATATTCATATTAAATTTAAGAAGCGATTTATTTAACCATGAGGACTAGGCCTAACAATGAAAAATACATTCTTATAAACTAAAACACTATTTTATTAGAAATATAAAAGATATTACAGTCATTAATACTAGCTGACATCTTCCCCCAGAAAGCTTTTATCTAAGGTATACAAACTTCATGTATTACATAAATACAGCTTTGGGAACACAGTGATTCTTCCCACCCTACTTGCACTTCCATACTCCTTCCTCCTCCCTCTCCTATTCCCATTCTTACATTTTACTAAGATCTATTATCTATTAACTTTTATGCATAAGTAAAGAGTTTAAAAAATACTATGAAAAAAGAAAAAAACCTGCTCAACAATTGAGACAAGGGCCGTTCAAAGTCATCACATCTCAAAGTGTCAATTTCAGTTCTCTAGATTATCTTTTAGGTAATTAGTTGCCACAGAACAGGGAGAACATATGGTATTTGTCCTTTTGGGACTGACTTAATTCACTAAGTATAGTGGTTTCCAGTTGCATCCATTTTATTGCAAATGACAATATTTCATTTTTAATGCTGTATAGTATTCCATGGAGTACATATCCCATAATTTCTTTATCCAGTCTTCAGCTGACAAGCATTTGGATTGATCTCATATCTTAGGTATTATGAATTCAGCTGCACTAAACATGGGGTTACAGATAACTCTTTGATATACTGATTTCGTTTCTTTTGGGTAAATTCCCAGGTATGAGATGTCTGGGTCACATGGTAGGTCTATATTCAGATTTCTGAGGTATCTCCATCCTGTCTTCCACAGTGGCTGTACCAGTTCACATTCCCACCAACAGTTGATTAGGGTTACCTTTTCCCCACGTCCTCATCAGCATTTGTTGTTTGTTGATTTTTTAATGTTATTCTAATGGGAGTGAGGCAAAACCTCAATGTGGTTTTGACTTGTATTTCCCTGATGGCTAGTTATCCTGAGCATTTCCCCAATGTTTTCTAATAATTTGATGGTATCGGGTCATAGATTTAGGTCTTTGATCAATTTTGAGTGGATTGTTGTGTTAGGTGTAAAGTAGGGGTCTTGCTTCATACTTCTGCATACATACTTCTGAGATACAGTTTTCCCAGCACCATTTGTTGAAGAGGCCCTCTCTGCTCCAGGGATTGATGTTAGCTCCTTTGTCAAAGATAAGTTGGTTGTAGATGTGTGGGTTGATTTCTGCAGCTTCTATTCTGTTCCATTGGTCTATCCATCTGTCAAGTGCTCATGTACTAAGACATTTGCCACAGTATCTTTGCTCTTTAATTAATAAACAAATTATCAAAGTGGTTAAATTATTCGTTCAAGAATGTCAAGAAACAGAGCAACCATCAAACATATGTCTAAATATATATACAAAAAAAAGTCTAAATATATATACAAAAAACATAACCCCTGAACTCTTTTCATTATGTTTTCCAAACCTGCTCTAGAAAGAGTATATGTTAAGGTTAGAAAAGGGCTCCATAGTCTAATAAATCTAAAAAGTATTGAGCTGAACACAATCAATTTTTATTAGAAGGTAACATAGTCTTTAATATGCTAATATGTATTTTGAATCCAAAGAGGAAGATGGTTTATGACAACACTAAAATTATCATTTTAGAGTACCTATGTGGGTGTCCCACAAGTAATAAAAAGCTACACTACACTATATTATCCAATAAAACAACAAAGATTCCAGTTATGTTCATCAATGCCAAGAGAAAGGCTCGAGTATACATTATACAATGAAAGCAATGAACAAAGAGAATTTCTAGCTTACCCGTGTGCATCCTGGACCATCCATCTCTTTCACAGTCTCTGCTAGGAGATCCGAATAAAGTGTCAGCCCTAGGACTTGGGGGATCAACCTAAAGGAAGCAGGATTTCACCATGAAAAAGAGCTTATCCATTCTCAGCCTTTCAATCTTATGGTACTAGGAACATAGAGTACAACAGACATCATTTTAACCTGAGTGTCCATATGGGGCAGTCATGTTCCAAAGTCCATGTAGTCAAGTATTTTGCATTCATTTTTAAATAAAATTGAAATTAGTCTCCAGAAACTTTTTTTTTTTCTCCAGAAACTTTTAATTGCATATTTGTACCTACTTTAAAACAAACATCTTCGGGGCCGGTGCTGAGGCATAGCAGGTAAAGCTGCCGCCCGCAGTACCAGCATCCCATATGGGCGCAGTTCAAGTCCCTGCTGCTCCACTTCCAGTCCAGCTCTCTGCTAAGGCCTGGGAAAGCAGCAGAAGATGACCCAAGTGCTTGGGCCCCTGTACCCACATGGGAGATCCAGATGGATTCTGGGATCCTGGCTTTGGCCAGGATCAGCCCTGGCCATTGCAGCCATTTGAGGACCAAACTAGTGGATGGAAATTGATCTCTCAGTCTCTATCTCACTCCTCTTCAAATAAATAATTACATCTTTAAAAAGGAGATAAAAGGAAATCAAGTCTAGCCATTTGCTACTTATCTCTTTAGCATGAATACTTTGAACTCAAACCCTTTACTTGGCTTTGTGTTTAGAGCCTAGCTTGCTGAGTGTTTTATAGATAATAATAATTGAATTTTTTAAACAAAAATACAAGTTAGAATGATAAAACATGGAGAAATAGGGTCTCACTAATGAGTACAGTGTTTTTATTTAGGGAGACAAAAGCTCTAGAGCATATACTGAACATTCTAAATGCCACTGAATTTTACAATTTAAAATGGTTCAGGGTGGGCATTTGGCCTAGTGGTTAAGACCCTGGGTGAGACACACATGGTCCCATATCATTGTACCTCTCTCTCTGCACTCAAACAAACTTAAAGAAAATATGGTTCAAATAGGGAATTACATGTTATGTGTATTTTATCACAATAGAAAAAGAAAATATCCTATTCTGCATAAATGAAAATCAAAAAGGTTTTTTAATCCTTTTAGGATGGTTGTGCTAGTTTGTCCCAATGTATGCTAACTGACTTCTTATTTTTTTTTATTTTTTTTTAATTTTTAATTTTTTGACAGGCAGAGTGGACAGTGAGAGAGAGACAGAGAGAAAGGTCTTCCTTTTGCCTTGGTTCACCCTCCAATGGCTGCCGCGGCCGGTGTGCTGCGGCCGGCGCACCACGCTGATCCGATGGCAGGAGCCAGGTGCTTCTCCTGGTCTCCCATGGGGTGCAGGGCCCAAGGACTTGGGCCATCCTCCACTGCACTCCCTGGCCACAGCAGAGAGCTGGCCTGGAAGGGGGCAACCGGGACAGAATCCGGTGCCCCGACCGGGACTAGAACCCGGTGTGCCAGCGCCGCAAGGTGGAGGATTAGCCTAGTGAGCCGCGGCACCGGCCTGCTAACTGACTTGTTTCTTATGCTTTAAGATTATTTTTCATAGCATGTGCTATTTGTCTTTCTTAACAGTGTTAACATTTTCCATGCACATGTATCAAGTTAAAATGTGTTTGGCTACCAATTTGCTAATTGCTTTTAAAACTATGAATGGGAGGTGTGGGTGAGGGAAATCCTGTTTATATATACAATTGGAAAAATACAATTTGCTATTCAATAAGCAATTTTATAAGTATTCAAATTTAGAAGTTTTGTTTACTGAAATCTGAGGGGAAGGCCACTTAAAACTTCAAAGTTTACACTAAGCAATGATAAAATTATTCCATTTGGAACACTGAAATGGAAGGTAATAATAAAACAAAAATTTTAAGAACAGTCATTGTTGCAAATAATTTTATGTGGCTAACTTCCATAATATTTGCTTATCCTTGTATTTGGCATTTTAATTAAAATGCTACTATTCCTTTAGAATATATTATATACTTTTTAAATTTAATTTGCAATTGTGGGCAGACATAAAAATTAAAGGATCCTAAAACTTCCATCAAGCATCTAATTAAAAGCATCTGGATTATCACTCAGCAACAAAAAAATGTAGACAGTTTCTATAAAAGAAAAACATAATCACAATAACCTCAATAAAATATTACCAATTGAAAGTATCCATTACACTATAAATTTTCTTCCTATAATAAAAACTACCACTTTAAGTTAAAAGAATACAGGATTCATACTCAAAACACAAAGGTCAGGGTGGACGTTTTGGCAAAGCAGCTGAAGCCACTGTTTGGCATGCCTGTATGCAATAATTGGAGTGCCTGGGATCAAGTCTGGTCTTTGCCTCCAATGTAGCTTCCTGCTAATGTACCTGGGAGGCAGCAGATGATGGTCCAAGCACTCACATTCCTGCCACACACATGTGAGACCAAGATGGAGTTTCTGGATCCTATCTTCAGAGTAGAGGGCATTTGGCGGATGAACCAGGAGACGGAAGATACCTCTATCTGTGTGTGTGTGTGTTTCTCCCTATCACTCTGCCTTTCAAATTAACTAATTAATCATTAAAAAACATAAAGATGGAATGAAATGCTGCTTTAAGGGATACAAACTGTTTTGAAAAGTATCATAAAGAAAATCTGAACTTTCAGATTGTTATACTGGGACAGCTGTAAGACACCCAAAGGGGCATGCTTACATGTTGGACTCCCTTGTTTGAGAATTTAGAAAACATGATTGACAGACATTTGAGTTAGGAGTTTCTTTTATAGATAACCCAAAAAGTTGTTTCTTATCTTGAGATTCAATATTAATACATTGTATCTGTATCTGTAGATAGAATGATCTTAAAATGTACCTTTAGTAATTTTTATTAGTTTGAAAGCTTTTGGTAAAGAATTGCTTTACTTTTTTAAGATGAACAAAGTTCATGTATTCCATATACACAGACTTAGAAACATAGTGATACTTCCCACCCTACTCTCCCACCCATGCAGCGACACTGAAGAATTGCTTTTAAGGTTAAAAAAAAAAAAAAGCTTCATGTGATTTAATGAAACTATGAAGATTCTGAGTAGGTTCCTTATTAAATAGCCCTTAAATTTAGTCAAAATCTATTTGGCTATCATATAGACACAAGACTCTAAATTTAAACTTTACCAAATCTGACTTCTGTAAAGAAAGATCAGGACTGTGCCACCCTGAAGTTAACTCTCTTCACTTTGAAAGCCCTTCCTATAACCTATCAGATAATGATTTGCTTCAAAAGGCCATTATACAAAGCTTACCCAAAGGACATAATTTCAAAGGAAACCTACTTTCCATTAAACTTTTTTTTTAAAAGGCTGAGGGTCTTCCTTTTCATAAAGAACACCTGGTTCTCTTTTAAAATCCTATCCTGCCATTTTAGTACTAATGTCAATTACAACCAAGTTCAATCTGAGGAATTATTACACTGTCCACTGTAAGAGAAGAAAAGAAATGGGTACTTAGAGGATTTAACATGGCATTCACAATGTAGCTTGATCTCTGCAGGTTTTAAGACTGAAAAAGCATGTTCTTTGATTTCTAATTTCCCATTTTAGATTGCTAGGCTAACAGTTCAAGAAAGAAAATCATTAATATAAACCAAAAGTTGAAAGATACGTCAGAATAATATTTTAGTGGATTTCATCATTTCCAAATGGAAAATTCATAAGACAGCACGTACATGTCTAATCACAAATGGAGGCTTATCTGTTTCTTTTTTGAACTCATAAGGTCCCAGATTTAAATGCGCCAGCCGCCGCCTGGTGTCTTCAGAAAGCTCACACATGCGTCTTTTTGTGTAGGGAGATGGAGAGTGTGACTTTGAAGAAATTGTGGGCTGTTCGTAGTTTTTTGCATTTATGCAGTATTTATTTCTCTCAGGTGACTTGGATTTCTTCTTCTGTGATCTTGATGTTCTGCTTTGCAGTCTGCCGTGTGACTTTTCAACTGGAGCTGAATGGTAAACGAATTTATCCTAAACATAAAAAATAAAAATTAACTTGGACAGATTTTTTAAAATCCTAGATAGAGGACGAAGAAACTTTTAGAAGTAATCTAATATACATAAAATCTATTCAAGCCAACTACATGATCTTTCCTATCTCTGCTGATCCTAGAGAAAATCAAATCCACATTCTCCTAGGTAACTTTTGTATACTAATTAATAAGGATATTATATCAAACTTCCTTCTTAAGTCTAACAAGGGCTTTATGAAAATTAAAGCCCAATATTTAATCATTTGAAAATTCCAAATTTCAAAGTCAGAAATGTATTATTTTTAATACTAAAAATTAATATACATATTGGTTCATTATATTTAATAATTGGCTTTTATAAATTAGGAGGACTATGTATGGTAGTGTTAAAAATATATCTCTAGCAGGCAGCAGTGGCGGTGGGGCCATTTGGGCTGCTTCTCTGGCTTGGTCTCCTTCGGTGTTTGGCGGTTCGGCTTAGGCAGGTGCCATGGGCAAGCGGGACAATGGGGTGGCCTATATGAATCCAATAGCAATGGCCAGATCAAGGGGTCCAATCCAGTCTTCAGGGCCAACAATCCAGGATTATCTGAAGTGGCCAAGACCTACCTGGGAAGAAGTAAAAGAGCAACTAGAAAAGAAAAAGAAAGGCTCCAAGGCTTTGGCTGAAATTGAAGAAAAAAATGAATGAGAACTAGAAGAAAGAACTAGAAAAACACAGAGAGAAATTATTAAGTGGAAGTGAAAGTTCATCTAAAAATAGAGAAAAAAAAAAGAAAAGAAGAAATCTGGTAGGTATTCATCTTTTTCATCAAGCTCTGATTCTTCCAGCAGTTCTGGGCACTCTGAAGATGATAAGAAACAAGGAAAAAAGAGAAAGAAGAACCATTCACATAAATCTTCCGAAAGCTCCACATCAGAAACTGAATCAGACAGTAAGGACAGTTTAAAAAAGAAAAAGAAATCAAAGGATGCAATGGAGAAAGAAAAGGACATTAAAGGACTCAGCAAAAAAAGAAAGATGTATCCTGAAGATAAGCCTTTGTCAGCTGAATCCTTATCAGAATCAGATTACAATGAGGAGGTACATGCCAAAAAGAAGAAAAGCAGTGAAGAACGAGAAAAAGCAACAGAAAAACAAAACAAAAAGAAGTATAAGAAACACAGTAAGAAGAAAAAGAAGGCTGCAAGTTCAAGTCTTGACTCGCCTTAACATTAAGAAAAATCAGGATCCCTTACAAAGAAAGTGCAATGTGTAAGGAAATTTCAACTGTGAAAACTATGGCATAGTTAACTAAAATGCATGAATTTTCTTGTTTTTAGAATTATTCCTGCAGTAGCCACTCAGATGCCACTGTATGAAAGGGCTGTGATTGTTGCCTGCTGCCTGACACCTCTTTTCTCTCTTCCAGTGCTTGGTAACTCTGTGAGATAAGACACTGCACTCCTACCTAGTGGTTAAGATACTTGGGAATGAAGCTAACAGTTTTGACTAGAACTATCTAGTAATAATAAATCAACAGAAACACTCCGATACATCTGTAAGATGTAATCAGAAATGACCAGATGATTCTAGTTAAAACTTTTAAAGTAGGGATTCCATTGATATGCCAGAATCCTTACTCTGTAGATAAGTGTATTTTAATTTTGCCCCTTGTATACTTTTATTGACTTGGGGAAGGAGCTTTTAGGGTCAGGAGGGAGGATTGCTATCTCTTTAGCTAGCAGAATAGCGTGCCTTTGGTCCTCCACATCCTCTTTCTGTGGACACAGCAGCCATGCTTCATGGGGCAATCAGAGCTGTGGACAGCACTCTTGCTCTTTGCTGAGCTCATCCTGGGACTCTGTTGTAGGCTGCTTTGAGTGAGCCAGAGAAACAGGCCCTTTGCAGCATGAGAAAGCCTCCAAGTCTCTGGGATTTACCTCCACTTGAATAATAACTGAATATTTTTAGCATTAAAATGAATGTCATTTGAATTAATTTTGACTTCACTTTGGCTTTGGAAAGGAAGCATTTCAAGTAGACACTGGTACTTTTTTAACTTGACAGCTAAAGATTCTAAAATGCATGTTTTATATTGTTAAGTTTTAACCAGTCAGGAAAATTTTATGTAACCAGTAATAGTTACTTATTTTTTCTACAAATTTCATTTAGGCTGCAATGTGTAGCTTTTGTTAACTCTTTACTCTTGCTTTCTTAAATTAATTACTATGTTTAATGGCATACATGCCAAGATATTTAGCATGTACAAAGCAGGATTTCCTTTTTTTTTAAACAGCTTCATATTGAAGCTGAGACTTAACCGTAAACAAGTTGAGTGGCAGGCTGGTATGCTGTTGTCTTGTTACATAAAGCTATTGCCAGAATCTTAGTAAATATAAAGTTTTAAAAGTTTGTTGTCATTGTATATTAATAACATATTATGACAAGTTAAATTTAAGTGAGAATTACATTACTGTTCTTCCTGTGTCATATCTCCTGCTGAATTGTTTATTAGGAATGTTAAAAGGAATTATATATCATTTTTACTTTACAGTTTTTATATAATCAGGTAACATGAAATAAAACTTGATTTGTAATCCTGCCTGTTACAAAGGGTGTGCTGATTCTATTGGTACGTGCACAGAACAGTTTGACACAAGAGGCTGAATAAATAGCTATTTTACCTATAAAAAATACATCTCTAGTTGATTATGAAATTTTTATAGGGAAAATAATAAAAAATAAGTTTCATTCTATAATTACATATGTACAGTATGATAATTTGAACACATACACATTTTAATGTTATGTATTACTTAGATTATACAAGGTGAATAGCATTTTAAATTCCCTTCAAAGTTATAACTTTACAATTAAATGACAGATAATCATATGATTTTAATTCTAGTTCCACATCTTTATAAAAGTAAAAACATAAAATATTTTATAAATTTAATTTAATAACTTGTATTTCATCTTCTAGTAAAAAGTTGTTAGTAGTATAAAATTCTTGATGTTATGAAACAAATTTGGGGACTGGCACTGGGTCATAGCAGATAAAGCTGCTGCCTGCAGTGCCTGCAGTCCATATCGGCTCTGGTTCGAGTCCCAGCTGCTCCACTTCCAGTCCAGCTCTCTGCTAAGGCCTGGGAAAGAAGATGGTCCAAGTCCTTGGGTCCCTGCATCCACGTGGGAGACTCGGAAGACGTTCCTGGCTCTTGGCTGCGGATCGGCGCAGCTCTGGCCATTGCAGCCATTTGGGAAGTGAACCAGCGGATGGGAGACCTCTCTCTCTTTCTCTCTCTCTCTCTCTCTGCCTCTGCCTCTGCCTCTCTGTAACTCTGCCCTTCAAATAAGTAAATCTTAAAAAAAAATTTTGACATTTCTAATTTTGTTGTGTTATTAGGATAACATTTTTTTTAACTTTTATTTAATGAATATAAATTTCCAAAGTACGATTTATGGATTACAATGGCTTCCCCCCCATACCGTCCCTCCCACCCACAACCCTCCCCTTTCCCACTCCCTCTCCCCTTCCATTCACATCAAGATTCATTTTCGATTATCTTAATATACAGAAGATCAGCTTAGTATACAGTAAGTAAGGATTTCAACAGTTTGCTCCCACACAGAAACATAAAGTGAAAAATAATAGATGATTTTTTTTAAATGATGATGAAATCAGATCAGACCTATTGTCATGTTTAATCCCAGTGAGAGTCAAGTTGGGAGTTGATAATTTCTTTTTTTTTTTTTTTACAGAGGATCAGTTTAGTATGCATTAAGTAAAGATTTCAACAGTTTGCACCCCCATAGAAACACAAAGTGAAATATATTGTTTGAGTACTCGTTATAGCATTAAATCTCAATGCATAGCACATTAAGGACAGAGATCCTACATGAGGAGTAAGTGCACAGTGACTCCTGTTGTTGACTTTACCAATTGACACTCCTGTCTATGGCATCAGTAATCTCCCTATGCTCCAGTCATGAGTTTCCAAGGCTATGGAAGCCCTCTGAGTTCTCCGATTCTTATCTTGTTTAGACAAGGTCATAGTCAAAGTGGAGGTTCTCTCCTCCCTTCAGAGAAAGGTACCTCCTTCTTTGAAGACCTGTTCTTTCCACTGGGATCTCACTCACAGAGATCTTTTGCCAGAGTGTCTTGACTTTCCATGCCTGAAATACTCTCATGGGCTTTTCAGCCAGATCACCCCGGTTAGAATGGCTCACATGCAGAAATCTACCAACAACAGATGCTGGCGAGGATGTGGGGAAAAAGGGACACTAACCCACTGTTGGTGGGAATGCAAACTGGTCAAGCCACTATGGAAGTCAGTCTGGAGATTCCTCAGAAACCTGAAGATAACCCTACCATTTGACCCAGCCATCCCACTCCTTGGAATTTACCCAACGGAATTTAAATTGGCAAACAAAAAAGCGGTCTGCACCCTAAAGTTTATTGCAGCTCAATTCACAATAGCTAAGACCTGGAACCAACCTAAATGCCCATCAACGGTAGACTGGATAAAGAAATTATGGGATATGTACTCTTTAGAATACTATACCGCAGTAAGAAACAACGAAATCCAGTCATTTGCAACAAAATGGAGGAATCTGGAACACATCATGCTGAGTGAAATAAGCCAGTCCCAAAGGGACAAATACCATATGTTCTCCCTGATCGGTGACAACTGACTGAACACCAAAAAGGAAACCTGTTGAAGTGAAATGGACACTATGGGAAACGGTGACTTGATCAGCATAGCCCTGACTGTTAATGAACAACTTAATACATTATCCCTCTTAGTAGTTTTTTTGTCTGTTCTACTTAATATGACTGGTTTAATTCTGTAATTAATACACAGTTATTCTTAAGTATTGAAAATTAACTGAAATGTGATCCTTGTTAAACATAAGAGTGGGAATAAGAGAGGGAAGAGATGTATAATTTGGGACATGCTCAAGCTGACTTGCCCCAAATGGTAGAGTTAGAAACATACCAGGGGATTCCAATTCAATCCCATCAAGGTGGCATGTACCAATGCCATCTCACTATTCCAAGTGATCAATTTCAGTTCACAATTGATCATAATGAAAGGACTAAGAGTCAAAGGGAGCACATAAACATGTCTAGTACCTGCTAACACTAACTGATAGAATAAATAAAGGGGAGAGTGATCCAACATGGGAAGTGAGATACTCAGCAGACTCATAGAATGGCAGATGTCCTAAATAGCACTCTGGCCTCAGAATCAGCCCTAGGATAACATTTTATTCAAATAGTTTTGCCTTAATAGATTATAAGTAGAAAGATTTCTTCATATACCATGTAGAATTATAAGAAGTTTTCAATTACAGAATATGGATGGTTCAGAATCTCTTTCTTCATAACACAATTTTAAAACCACAAATTCTACTGCCTTTCTCACTTTCTCAACTCCCCCCTTTATTTGCTAAGGGTATCTGAGTATATAAAATACAAATGTGAAAAGAACACGGAAGAGTCAAATTTTCTACAAAGTAGATATACAAGGACATAAAACATTTTCCAAATTGGAGAAGTAAGTCTATGAGTTTCCTACAGACCAGAAGCATCAGATGATTTCCTCGTTCTTTCTCCTATAGTTTGCAATATGCTCCTGGACCTTCTCCCACCTTGTTCAATGACCTCAAGTAATTAAGAATTTTTCTGTTTAATCGCATTCCATTCATCTCTGTGACATCACACTGACTCACAGAGGCAATGGATTTTAGCACTATAGCAAGGATCTTTGAGGTTTATTAAAGCATTCAAGAAATGAATCTTTCTAAAACCTTGGAATTAGAGTTTCTGTTTCTCAGCTCTGTCTTTTTCTACTGAATTTTGGGTTTCATCAGCATGCAGACCCATTACATCCATAAATCTGAAAATCCCAAGCTGATCAAACCCTCTTTTCCTCATCCTACTTAGTTTACTCACTGAATCTCTTACTTGCTCTTAACACCCTCAGTCCTACGCCTCTTTCCTCCAATCTTCTACGTATTTTAGTATCGCTTACTTACAGACCCAGCTGAACTGAATGATAATCATCCATTTCAACAATGCTGCAGAGTTCTTTCTTCTATATTCACCTCAGATTATGCCAAACATTAAGTAACTAACCCCATCTTCTTTCTTAAAGTTATGAGGGTTGTATACTGCTAGTGGAAGTTATAAGATGCACAGTATGTACTAGAAATACATGTCAACTCTACTCATTCCTAAATACAATCTGTCCATGCCTGACAAAGCTTACAATAGTGGCCTTGTTGTACTACTTTAAAATGGCTGCCATAACTTCCCTTTGTGAACACACACACACACACACACACATAGAGCAATTTCTCCCACAGTGACTCTGAGTTGGATATGTGACTATCTTTGGTCAAGAGGACACTAGCACATGTGCCACAAGGACAGACTTGAACAATGCTTGACCTCTCCTAACCTGAAAACATTCTCTTATCATGTGAATGAGCCACAGTTACTGTCCGGATACAGGGTGAGAGGCTCCTGATCATTGCCCTGAGTGAAAAAAACAAGCAAACAAACAAAAAAAAACAAAAAAAAAAAAAACAACAAAAAAACACCTTTATTACCAGAAATGGAAGGTCCAGCACTGGCCAAAATGACTGCCAGCTGCCAGACATATGAGTCAAACTATTTTAGATCACTCAGCCCTAGCCAGCTGGTCAATAGCAGAAGAATCACTCAGCAGATCAACAGAACCGGGAGAAATAATAAGCGGTTTAAAGTCACTGAATCAGTGAGGTTTATCATACAGCAAGAGCTGCACAGTGGAGCAGACTAACACATTAATAAAGTCATTACTGATATTTAACTAGTCAACAATAAATCTCCCTTTAAGAAAAAAGAATAACTGAGGGGCTGGAGCTGTGGTGTAGCAGGTAAAGCCACTACCTACAGTGCCAGCATCCCATATGGGCATCAGTTCAAGACCCAGCTGCTCCACTTCCAATCTAACTCTCTGCTATGGCCCGACAAAGCAGTAGAAGTTGGGTCCCCTGCACCCACATGGGAGACCCAGAGGAGGCTCCTGGCTTCAGATCCTCACAGCTCCAGCCATTGCGGCCAATGGGGGAGTAAACCAGAGGATGGAAGACCTCCCTCTCTCTCTGTGCCTCTCCTCTCTGTGTAACTCTTTCAAATAAATAAATAAATCTTAAAAAAAAAAAGAAATAGAACTGAGTAGACAGAAAAACAGTTTCATCCAGAAAAAAAAATCAAAATAATATGTTTAATTTTCAGCCCATTTAATTAGGGACAAAACATCCAATCTGAAAATATGAAAAGGATTAAAGGGCACTATAATTATCTGGAAATCTAAATAATTTTATAACTCTTTCCAAAACTTAACGTTTATCTTATTTTTTTCTTTGAAACAGAAAATGATACTTTATAGCCATTAAAATTTTAATTGAATCTAATATTCCCTTGGAGAAATAAGTGGAAATATCAACTTAAAATCAAATTGTGTTACCATTCCGTGTTTTATCTAGAAGTGACTGTTTCTATGGCTGAATAATCGTTCACCGTTTTCTGCCCTATTTTCTTTACACATTCTCCATTAATAAACATCTAGCTTGACTTCCTGTCCCAGCCTTTGTGACTGGTGCTGCATTCGCGTGCTGCACAGCAGGGTAGGGTGACCACAAAGCACAGTGATGTTTCATATACTCTACAAGAACTGGCTCAAGACACAAAGAATAAGAAAATGGAAAAGCTAGTTGCCTGATCTGATCTGTTTATGCTAGGTAAATGTGTTGAAATATTGTATTATCCACATAAAAATATACAAGTATCACATTAATAAAAAGTTTAAAAATGTCTTTTAATTTTAAGTGAATATTTTGTTGAGCCCCCTGATAACCGTTCCACTTTGTGTTTCAACAATTATCTTCTGTACCTCCCCAGTCATCTTAATTTTCTAATATAGCCTTAGATAGAACTGTAAATTCATCAGTTATATTTCATATTCCAGTCATGAGGAATACATTCTTATTCAGTCTTTACAGCAGTCTTATGAGGAACATGAACTCTAAGCTACAGGTCTGTTTCTAATGTATATTTTATTTATTTTAAATATATTTTCTTAAATACTGATTGACACCAAAAGTCTATTCTCTCACATCACTGTTCAAAAAAAAAAAATCAAACGACAAACACTGAAATTCCAAATCAGGGATAAAAAAAAGTCTTGCCAAAAATTTACAATGGAAAATGTTAGTTCCCAAGTATAATTTCACTATGCATGGGTGAAGGTTTTACATTCAGAAAAGGCTCTTCTACTGAGCTTCATACTTGGAATATATATGCACTTTTATGTGGGTATACTATATTTCAGACAAAACATAAAAAGAAAAAAAGACTAGAAGTCTTTTTTCAATCCATTAGAAGGGCATTCTCCAGTATGGAGATAAAAATTATCTCAGTCTGGGCAAAACATTTCTATACACAATGCATATCTCAAAAAGAAGTCAATAACATTATCTCCATGCTTGGCAAGCATAGATTATTAGATCTCTAAATAGCTGTTTCAGTTTGCATTTAAAAAATGTACTTCAGACCAACTCTGAAATACTAAATATCTGCTAAACAAAATAAGAATGATCCCCTCAAATAATTCTAAAACTACAAGGTACCTTTCTTAGTTTAAGTCAGTTACCATTCTGAGCAAATTTTATTCAAAAGATGATAATATAGTAATTTACCATCCTACTCCCTCCATGATAGGCCCAGTCCAGTCATTTGAGTCTCTTAGGCTTTCTATATTCCTGGCTCTTGATCACAGCCTGGTCATTATTACTGCATCACAGTGCAACTGCCCGTGAGGGATGCCTAGATACAGGCTGTTAGACAACCTGTGAACAAGGTAGCCAGCCCATCCTGGTGACTCACGAAGAATCAGTATAGAATGGAATACTAGATTCAGCTATCTCAGCCTCCTACAGGCAGTTTTACAGACACAGAGGAACTTAAGCTGAAAGTCTTCCCTTGATCTGATTGCACAAATGTGGCCATCAAATTCCTGAAGGAATTATAAACACTCAAGAAATCACTCACTGAATAGCAACATCCCAGTCTGAGAAGCTCTGGTCACTTTTACTAAAAATGGGTCCTTTGGGGCCAGTGCTGTGGCATAGTTGGCTAAGCCTCTGCCTGCAGTGCAGGTATCCCATTTAGGCGCCAGTTTGTGTCCAGGCTGCTCCTCTTCTGACCCAGCTCTCTGCTATGGCCTGGGAAAGCAGTAGAGGATGGTCCAAGTTCTTGGGCCCCTGCACCTGGGTGGGAGACCTGGAAATAGCTTCCAGCTCCTGGTTTTGGATCAGCCTATCTCTGGCTGTTGTGGTCATTTGGGGAACCAGTGGATGGAACTTTTTTCTCTGTCTCTGCCTCTCTCTGTCTGTAACTCTACCTCTCAAGTAAATAAAATCTTAAAAAAAAAATGGATCCTTTGAATGTTTTTGCAGTAACCTGGAAATTTTTATAACTTCCACAAGATTCACAGACTCTCCAACGAGTTCTCTGAGACTCCTTGATCACGGTATGTTTCTGGCAGCCTGATTTCTTTGCATTAAAAATAGAAAGATTGGGGCTGATGCTGTAGGGTAGCAGTTTAAGCCACTGCTTGCAACACTAGCATTCCATATGGAGTGCTGGTTGTAGTCTGAGCTCTTCTGCTTCCTATCCGCTTCCTGCTGATGTACCTGGGAAGGCAGTGGATGATGGCCTAAGTGCATGGGCCTCCTACCATCTTGGCTCCTGGCTTCAGCCTGGCCCAGCACCGGCTGTTGTGGCTATTTGGGGAGTAAACCAACAGATGGAAAAATTTCTGTCTCTCCCTCTCTCTGTCTCTCTGCCTTTCAAATAAATAAATCTTTTATAAAAATACAAAGGTCCATGAAGTAAAGCAAAAACAAAAACATCATGGTACCCTCTGTCATGTGTACTAACCTTTTCATTCTTACAACTAACATGTAACCAAACTGTTAAATAGCTATGTAAATTGTTTTCAACTAAAAGTTGGTCGCAATAAAGAAAAGAGATAAAAGGACCAAAATAAAATAATAAAGCTTGGCAAATGGCCTCAGAGTCAGTGAACTAAGGGGGCTTCCATAGCCTTGGCAGCTCATGACAAGAGCCTAGGGTGATTACTGATGCCATAAACAAGAGTGTCAATTTGTTAAGTCAACAACAGGAGTCACTGTGCACTTACTCCTCATGTAGGATCTTTGTCCTTAGTGTGCTGTACATTGAGATTTAATGCTATAACTAGTACTCAAACAGTAGTTTTCACTTTATGTTTCTGTGTGGGAGCAAACTGTTGAAATCTTTACTTAATGTATGCTAAACTGATCTTCTGTAGATAAAGAGAATCGAAAATGAATCTTGATGTGAATGGAAGGGGAGAGGGAGTGGGAAAGGGGAGGGTTGTGGGTGGGAGGGACGTTATGGGGGGGGAAGCCATTGTAATCCATAAGCTGTACTTTGGAAATTTATATTCATTAAATAAAAGTTAAAAAGTTAAAAAAAAGAAACACTAATACCTAAAGATAAATGTGAATTGAGTGCCTCTACACTTAAAATTTGGAGTGGGAGGCAACTGAGGCTCATTTTAGATTAATAACAAAGATGCCATCGCTCGGTAAGAAAGACACTACCCTGAAATGCCCTTTTCAAAGTACCAGGTCTATGTAAATCTGTACTGAGAACTTGATGTTTAACTTACTGTGTTTTAATTCTTTTTTTCATAAAATATGCAGAGTTTTCTTAGTAAAGAATTAAGAAGAGAATAAAGAAATAAGCAAAAAAATATATTTTAAATAAACAATCTTAACCTGAGTGCGGCACTTCCTTGAACTTATCAGACATTCAGTAATCACTGAAGTTGTAGAAAATTCCAGCTTTGGAGCAATTCCCTAAGGAAAAAGAGGTTACTATTAGACACGTGCTTTTTAAAAAGATCATCCGTGAAGAGATTATGACCTAGAGTAATAAATGCTTATCAAGGTTCAGCTGCTTCATTTGTTAGCTTGAACTTAAGAAAAATGACAGCACAGTAATGCTAAACATTAGCAAGAAACAATTTCATTCCTGATGATTCAGTTATGAATGATTATATTACTTTTCTGGAATAATACTTCTTTCATTTTAATTTTCAAATATTTCCCCATAAATTTTTAAAATACAATAGTAAAATCATAAATATGTAAATATACCTAAAGGATTTTAGCTCCTTTTTACATTTACAACTTAAGACATATTTAAATAGGTAATCAGGAAATAAATATGTTAAGTAGCTTAACTTAGGAATTCCACAATGTATACCTATATTAAAACATCATGTTATATTACCAAAAATAAAAAATATTTTATTAAAATTCTTACAAATGAAATACTTCAAATGGTTCCATTTTTTTAAAACTACAGCTCATGGGTATTCAATTCCTGAGAACATATGCCTCTAACAATTCTTCCCACATATTTTCCTATAGTGTAGCTTACATTTGGGGGTAAGAATGCGTCCAGCTTCTATTTGTCACAATATTTCACCCATCAGCTGAACATTTTTTGGGTAAAGTAGTGACAAATGATAAAGTACAAAGGGATAGGCACAAAGCATCTGAGAAAATATTTAGACACATACAAGTTTATAGTCACCAAAACATGAAACAGTATCATCAGTGCCCAGGGCACTTCACTGTAATATAATGAGAAGTCAAACATGAACCACAGTACCTACAGTTGTTCTCTGCAAACCCAGCCTGTGACTAAGTTTAAGGTTTAAAACACCACATAGATTACAGAAAAGGTAAAGTAATACATGAACTATCTTGTTTCTGTAAACATTCCTTTTAGTGATGATATTCACTATACATGCTTGTTAATTATCTATTATTATGTAACATTACTCCAAAACATGGCAGTTTAAAACATCAGTAATGGGATGGAAGAGGGAGTAGAAGATAGGATGGTTTGCAGGTGGGAGGGAGGTTATAGGGGGAAAAATCAATATACTCCAAAAGTTGTACTTTTGAAATTTATATTTATTAAATGAAAGTTTTCAAAAAAAATCAGTAAATGGGGCCGACGCTGTGGTGTAGTGGGTGAAGCTGCCACCTGCAGTGCCGGCATCCCATATGGGCACTAATTTGAGACCCAGCTACTCCACTTCCTATCCAGCTCTCTGCTGTGGCCTGGGAAAGCATTAGAAGATGGCCCAAGCCCTTGGGCCCCTGTACCCACATGGGAAGACCCAGAGGAAGCTCCGGGCTCCTGGCTTGGGATCGGCACAGTTCTGGCCATTGAGGTCAACTGGGGAGTGAACTAGCAGATGGAAGGCCTCTCTCTCTCTCTCTCTCCGCCTCTCCTTCTCTCTCTGTAACTCTGACTTCCAAAGAAATAATTCCAAATAATTCCAAAATAAATAAATAAATATTTAAAACAAGAGTTAGGCTACTTTTCAGTGGAGAGTATCAAAAGTTTTGTGCACTCTGACCACTAATTTCTTATTCCTCTCACATGCAAAACACCCCCATACCCTACCAAAAAAAAATCAGAAAAAAAAAAAAAAAAAAAAAAAAAAAACAGAAAGTCTCATTCTTCTACAAATACCAGCATAGATCAAGGCTGGTCCTTCAAGTTCAGCTCCTAGAATATGGTTCTGTACAATCAGGTATATGAGCTAAAGAAATAGAGGTATCTGCCCCAGGCATGTTGAATGTACACAAGTGCAGCATGTGTCCACAGGACAGCCACAATAGCTATTCCTGGTGAAAGATTGGGAAAACAGGAGGCAAACAGGAATTACACAGCAGTTCTACAATCCAGCCAGGGAAATGTTAGACGTTCCTTCAGCAGGGCTCGGTCCTACTCTTGCTCAGAAATAAGCAGCCATGGTGTTTGCCTCCACATCCTGGAGTCTGATTTACATCCTCTGAAGCAACTCCCGCAAGGAGAGATAGTAGACTGTGGGAGATGTGCAGTGTTCTGAGCTAGGGTGTCGCCAAAAGAGTTTGAAGAGTCCCAAAGACCTTTACATGTGGTAACGTGTTTTGTCATTTCAGACTAACCTGGTGGTGTTTCTGCCAACAACGTTTTTAAAAAAAATGTTTAGGTCTCTTGTCAATCTTCTTGGAGTTCACTCCAATAGACAATGCCACACCCCTCTCTATATTAGGATTTTGCTGAGATATTGTCCTTAAAGCATTAGAAAACTTTAACATTTGATTACATGATTTTCTAAGACCATATGTTAGATGTTCTTTAGGCTTTAATAAAAGAGTTAACTATCGCTTCACTTTCACTATCAACTGATAATTTTCTAAAAGTTCCATGGAATGATTTTCAGTTAGAAGTAATTTCTTAATTTCTGCATTGTCTGTCACTGGGAAAGGCTGGGAATCAAGAAACTCCTTTCTGTTTAACAGCCTTTCCTTTTGTTTGTATCTCTCCTCTCACATGAGCAACAAAAAGAAACCAGGTTGCTCATTTCGTGCTCTCAACAGAAAGCTTCCTTGGACAGACCATCCTTCACTGCATTTCACATGGCTGCAAGTGCCTGTGTTAAACTCTCACCCATGACATAACAATGATCCTCTTTTCTTCTAGTTTCTCACTCTCCTGTAAAGGCTTATCTGACAGTCTCTTCAACAATCTGTAGGCTTTCACAAACACTCCAGCAAAGCCCTTCCTGGTTCTGCCCTCTCCAAAGAGCTGTTTGCTTATGCTCCTACTTGACAGTAGGTTTCCATGACAGTGAGTAATCCAAGAGAGAGAGCAATGAAAAAGTCCCAATATTTTAAAAATTTAATCATTTAGCTGGCGCCGCGGCTCACTAGGCTAATCCTCCGCCTTGCGGCGCCAGCACACCGGGTTCTAGTCCTGGTCAGGGCACCGGATTCTGTCCCGGTTGCCCCTCTTCCAGGCAGCTCTCTGCTGTGGCCAGGGAGTGCAGTGGAGGATGGCCCAAGTGCTTGGGCCCTGCACCTGCATGGGAGACCAGGAGAAGCACCTGGCTCCTGCCTTCGGATCAGCGCGATGCGCTGGCCGTAGCGCGCTGGCCGTAGCGCGCCGGCCACGGCGGCCATTGGAGGGTGAATGAACGGCAAAAAGGAAGAACTTTCTCTCTGTCTCTCTCTCTCTCACTGTCCACTTTGCCTGTCAAAAAAAATTAATTATTTATTATTTTGTAACATATTTGTACATGCTCATGGGGCTCAGTATGATTTTAACATGTAAAATATGCAGCTGTATATGTCATTGACCATATACAAATTTAAATCCAAAAATTAGTAAAAAATAGAATAATGAATTAAAGATCATGTGGCTTTCTTCCTTTTTCTTTTTTAACTTCATATTTTATTTATCTAGTTATTTTTAAAGATTCATTTTATTTGTTTGAAAGGAAGAGTTATAGAGAGAGAATAGGACAGAGAGATCTTCCATTCATTGGTCCACTCTCCAAATGGCCACAACAGCCAGAGCTGGACCAGGCCAAAGCCAGGAGCCTAGAATTCCATTCAGTCTCCCATGTGCATGGCAGGGGCCCAGGTACTTGAACCACCTCCTGGTGCTTTCCTGGGCACATTAGTAGGGAGCTAGATTAGAAGTGGAGCAGCCAGAAATCCAACCAGTGCTCACATAGGATGCCAGTATTGCATGTGGCAGCTTAACCTGCTGTGCTACCCTTTTCATTATTTTTGAGATAATATATCTGTAATTAACCTTATACTGAAAGGCTTAATGCTCCACTAAATAAAGAGTTCAACAAACAAAAGGAAAAAAGACCATCATTGAACAGGAAAATAGGCAAAGGCTATAAACAATAATCAAATGAAAATGCTCAACTTCACTCATAAAAAATAAATTTTAAAAGAGCCACAAAGGGCCAGCGCCGTGGCTCACTAGGCTAATCCTCCGCCTTGTGGTGCTGGCACACCGGGTTCTAGTCCCGGTCGGGATGCCGGATTCTGTCCTGGTTGCCCCTCTTCCAGGCCAGCTCTCTGCTGTGGCCAGGGAGTACAGTGGAGGATGGCCCAAGTGCTTGGGCCCTGCACCCCATGGGAGACCAGGATAAGTACCTGGCTCCTGCCATTGGATCAGCGCGGTGCGCCGGCCGCGGCGGCCATTGGAGGGTGAACCAACGGCAAAGGAAGACCTTTCTCTCTCTCTCTCTCTCTCTCTCACTGTCCACTCTGCCTGTCAAAAAATAAAAAAATAAAAAAGAGCCACAAAATCATTAAAAACTATTGTACTATATAATTCTTATTTATTTAAAAGGCAGAGTTAGATAGAGAGACAGACAGACAGACAGGATGAGATCTTCCATCTACTGATTCACTCCCCCAAATGGCCACAACAACCAGGGCTGGGCCAGGCTGAAGCCAGGAGCCTGGAACTCCACCCAGGTCTCCCACATGAGTGCTAAGAGCCTAGCAACAGACCATCATCTTTGCTTTCCCAGGCACATTAGCAGGGAGCTGGATCAGAAGTGGAGCAGCTGGAATTAGAACCAGCGCTCCAATGGGATGCCAGCATCTCAGTCAGTGGCTTAACCTGCTGCACAACATTGGCCGGCCTAACCACAACACTGGCCGGCCCCAGTAGTATATAATTCTTAACAATCTGACAAAGATTTAAAACAAAGTGTGGCCAGCGCCGCGGCTCACTAGGCTAATTCTCTGCCTGCGGTGCAGGCACCCTGGGTTCTAGTCCCGGTTGGGGCGCCAGATTCTGTCCCGGTTGCTCCTCTTCCAGTCCAGCTCTCTGCTGTGGCCCGGGAGGGCAGTGGAGGATGGCCCAAGTGCTTGGGCCTTGCAACCACATGGGAGACCAGGAGGAAGCACCTGGCTCCTGGCTTTGGATCGGCGCAGCGCGCCGGCGGTGGCAGCCACTTGAGGGGGTGAACCAACAGAAAGGAAGACCTTTCTCTCTGTCTTTCTGTCTCTCACTAACTCTGCCTGTCCAAAAAAAAAAAAAAAGAAAGAAAAGAAAAAGTGTGACAAAACACTGTATTTGCAACAAAACTAATACACACAAGCATTTCTTTCTCCCACATATAAGGGAGAACATGTGGTATTTGTCTTTCTGTGTTCAGTTTATTTCACTCAATATGATATCTTCCAGTTCCATAGTTCCATTTAGATGCATTGATAGATGCATTAATTCATTTTTTATATCTGAATGATATTCGTGTGTGTGTGAGAGAGAGAGAGAGAGAGAGAGGGATGATGGATACCTTGATTAATGCCCTGTTTTGGCTATTATAGACACTGCTGCTATAAACACTGTGGTGTAGGTATCTCCTTGAATCAAGGTATTCGTGTCTTTTGGTTATTCATCCAATAATAGGACTGCTATATCAAATGCCAAGTCTGTTTCCAGGCTTTTTAAGAAATTTCCATAGTGCTTTTTACAGTAGCTGCACTAATTTACATTCCCACCAAGAGTGTGTAAGAGTTTCTCTTTCTCCACATCCCCGCCAGTAACTGTTGCTATCTTTTGGATAATAGCCATTCTGACAAGGGTGAGGGGATATTGCACAGTGGTTTTGATCTGCAGCTTCCCTGCTGGCTAGTGATACTAAGCATTTTTTCACTTATTTGTTGGCCATTTGTATCTTCTCTTTTGAGAAATGTCCACTCAGGTCCTTTTCCCATTTCTTCATCAGATTGGTGGTTTTGTTGTTGTTCAGTTTTTTGAGTTATTGGTATATTCTGGATATTAATTCTTCGTCAGATAGGTGGTTTGCAAATATTTTTCCCATTCTGTTGGACGTCTCTTCACTCTATTGTTTCCTTTGCTGCGCAAAAGCTTCTGAGTTTGATATAGCCCCATTTGTCTAGTCACTTTTGCTGCCTGTGCTTTGGGAATTTTATACAAGAAGCTATCAACCATACTTCAAGTGTTTTCCCTATGTTTTCTTCAGCATTTCTATCGTCTCCGGTCTTAATTAGGTCTTTGATCCATCTTGAGTTGATTTTTTTTAATATGGTGAGAAGCAGAGATCTAATTTCATTCTTTTACATATATATATCCAATTTTGCCAGCACCATTTATTGAAGAGATTATTGTTTCTCCAATGCACGGCCTGGACACTTCTGTCAAAAATTAGTTGCCCATATGTACATGTATATATGTTATTGGGGTCTCTTTTCTGTTCCATTGATCTATGTGGTTTTTTTCCAGCATCATGCTGACGTAATTAACACAGCTTTGTAGTATGTTTGAAGGAAAGTGTTGTGATACCCCCAGCTTGACTTGTTTTTGCTCAAGGTTACTTTGTTCTGGGTCTTTGTGATTTCCAATGAATCTGGTGATTGTTTTTTCTAACTCTGTAAACAATGTCATCAGTATTTTGATAGGGATTGCACTGAATCTGTAGATTGTTTTAGGTAGTAAAGACATTTTAATGATATTAATTTTTCCAATTCATGAATAAGGAGTATCTTTCCATTTTCTATGTCCTTGATGATTTTTATTCATTAACAGTCTATAATTTTCACTGTAGAGATCTTTCACTTCTTTGGGTAGATTTTTTCCTAAATATTTGATGTTTTTGTGTCTGTTGTTCATTATTGGTATATAAAAATCTATTTTTATATATTTAATTTGCTTCTTTGATGTAGTATTTATGTTTTTCCATGTACAACATGTCATGAACAAACATGGATATTTTGACTTCCTCCTTTCCAATTTTGATGCCCTTTATTTCTTTCTCCTCCTTAACTGCTCTTGCTAATACTTTCAATAGTATATTTAATAAGAGTGGTGAACATGGACATTCTTTTTTTTAAAGATTTATTCATTTATTTGACAGGCAGAGTTAGAGAGAGAAAGAGAGAGAGAATTTTCCATCTGCTGGTTCACTCCCCAAATGGTCTCAATGGCTGAGAATGGGCTAGCCCAAAGCCAGAAGCCAGGAGCTTTCTTCCTAAAAGTGGATATTCTTGTACTATTCCAGATCTGAGAGGAAATTTTTCAACTTTTCCCCATTTAGTATGATATTGGCTATTGGTTTGTCATATATAGCCTTTAAATATCTTTTAAATTTACTTATTTTGAAAGTCAGAGTTTTTTATATATATATAAATGTTATATATATATATATATATATATAGAGAGAGAGAGAGAGAGAGAGAGAGAGATCTTCCATCTGTTGGTTCATTCCCCAGGTGGCCACAACAGTCAATGCTGGGATAGACTGAAGTCAGGAGCCAGGAGCTACATCTGGGTCTCCCACGAGGGTACAGGGGCCCAACCACTTGGGCAATCATCCAATGCTGTTCCCAGGTCATTAGCAGAGAGCTGGACACACTATAACGCTTGCCCCTAGCCTTTATAAATTTGAGGTATATTTCTTCTATATCTAATCTGAGAAGGACTTTTATTATGAAAGGATATTGAATCTTATCAAATGCTTTCTCCACACCTATTGAGGTGATCACAGGATTCCTGTTCAGATATGCAGAAATCCCAGTACTTTCAATGACATGGTCTAAAAAGACTACTAATGTCATGTCCTCATATGGTGTATGGCTGGAGTCACTAGCTATAGTGACTTAGTAGGAGTGGAACTAGCTCTGCCTAGGAGCATCTACAGGAGCATCAAAGAATTTCTTGACAGGTTTTGTAGCTATTGCAGTCTGGACTGTGAGTTATTTTACTCTTTTCCACATATGGCTGCTCACACACTAAGTACTATGTGTACTAGAGTAAGTACTATATAGTGTTATACTAAGTAACTAAAGTTTCAGCCATTATTTTTACTGATCTTTCAAAAACTAGCTGCATCAATCAGGATTCTCCTGAGATAGAATACATGTATGTGACACAGAGAGAGAGACTGATTTATTTGAAAGAATTTGGTCATGCAATTCTGGGAGGTGGCAAATCAAAATCTGTAGGGCAGGCTGGCAATAAAGAAACATAGGAAAAAGTTGATGTGCAATCTTCAGTATAAAATTTGTAAGGCAGGCCAGCAGGCTAGAAACTCAAGCAAGATTTCTGTTGTAATCTTAAGGCAGAATTTCTCCTCCTTTGGAAAACTTCAGATTTTTTGTTTAAGTCTTCCACTGATTCCACAAAGTCTCACCAATATCATCAAGGGTAATCTTTGCTTAAATTCAATTGATTATAAATATTAATCACAACTACCAAATATCATTAGAGTAACATCAAATATTTGAACACCCAGGAACCAAAATGGACACACAAAATTAATTATGCTATCCCAAGTGTCAGTTCCACTACAAAATCTAAAATTTTGTACAAAACAAAAAAGATACAATTAGTTCATTCAGCTCAATCAAGAAGCATTACCAGTTGAGCATCCCTTATCCATAATGCCTGGGATCAGATATATGTAGACTTTAGAATTTTTCAGATTTCAGAATATTTGCATATACACAAGGAGATATCTTGAGGATGGAATCCTAATCTAAACACAAAGTTCACTGACATTCTATATACATATTATACACATAAACCTAAAGATAGTACTATATAATATTTTTAGTATATCCCCATTTAATTGTAACCAATTGACATGAGATCATGTGTGGCCTTTTAAGTTGTAGCATCATATGAATACTCAAAAAGTTTTAGATTTTGGAACTTTTGAGATTTTGGAACTTCAACTTAAGGTTGTTCAACTTGTAGTAATTACAACCTCTATGCAAGGTACTGTGCTAAGAGCTAAATTCAAAGATGAGATAATCAGATGCTACTTTCATGGAGTACACTGTCTAGAAGAGGAGTATCATTATCCTCAGCCATATCCCAGCATCACCATCTGCATCATGTCCACAGCCACTATCATTTCCCTAATGTTTATTAAACGTTTGCTACAACCATGTAAAAGGTTTAATAAATCTACCCAATAACCCTATAATTCTGCTATGGTGCTTTGCCTGAGATTACTACGCAGTCCCTGGAAGTGGCAGGATTTAATCCCAGATATGGTCTCAATCCTTGTCACAGTCATCAGTTCAGAATAGCTAAGGACTCCAGATGATTATGGAGAATCTCAACAATTCTGAGGAAGGACACACTGCTGCCTGCCAGGGCAATAAACTACTGACTGGAGCATTTTTTTATCCGTATTTAAATCTAATTATTTATATGCTGGATTTACATACGATATTTTGGTGTTCAGTTTATACAAGTCCCATGTCTCTTTGTATTCTTCTGTTCTCTGTAGGAGTCCCATCTGTACATCCATAGCTAAGTGGTCACTTAATAAACGTGTAAGTGTTCCATCCTTTACTGATTGTGTGTAAATTAGAGAATGCATTCAAAGCTTCAGCCAGTTCTCCAGTCTCCCTTGGCTTTCACTTTTTCCTGGGCCCACACTGTATACCCTATACATGCGAAGTTTCAAGTCAGTCAAGAATATGTGGAGTGCTTATCGCAGCCTTTTTTATTGTTGCCTTACTCCTAAGCGCTATCTGTCAACTTTCTGGCAGGTATGATGCTCTCCCCAGTTAGAACTGCAATTGGCTTAGCGAAGCTGTGGGATTTCATCAGCTTCCAATTGCATCCATCACACTTAGTGGGCAAAACTACACTATTTGGCCTACTGTTCAAAATTGATTTTAATTCCTCTGGTAGCAAAGCTGCTGATTTTGGCAAGCAATCCCAGGCTGGGGAAGCTACATCTCACTGATGAGCAGAGCATGGGGGTATCCTAGGAAACGAGTCCAGATACTCCCACTTCTACCCAAAGCTTTAGCAGCTGTTAAAACACAAACATTTCCTCATTTGTCTTGTCTTACTTGTTAGTTTTCAGAGCCCTAGAGTTGTTTGTGACAATATTATTCAGCTTCATATTTGTTTTGTATAGAAGGAAGAACTGCTAAATTCTTCACACTTCCATGACAAAAGTCCTAATTTTGGAGACCATGTGTCTTCCCTAGCAGGTAAGGCACGAGCATCCCATATTGGAGTGCCTGGGGTTTAATTCTCAGCTCTGGCACCTGACATCAGATTCCTGTCAATGCAGATCCTAGGAGGTAACTGTGATGGCTCAAGTTATTGGATTCCTGCCACCCATGTGGGAGACCTAGATTGCGGTCCTGGCTTCTGGCTCTGGCTCAGGCCCAGCCCTGGCCATTGCAGGCCTTTGGGAAGTTAATCAGTGGATGGGAGCCCTCTGTCTGTCTTTCTCTCATTAATAAAAAAAAAACTATTTTATCCTTTTTGTCATAGTACTTCAATATCTTTGATTTGTATGCAAAAGTAACATATCAATGGCAACAGATAAATCCCTATTAATAGTCTTCACTCTTGATTTTATAATGTCATCTTGGTATAATACAGCATTTTAAATTACTTTAAAGATATCATAATTTCTTTAAATAACTACTTTTTCACTCTGGGTTTCCACATGGTTCTTGAAATGCTGCTTGAAGAGTTTTAAAGTACAGAAGCTAGCTAATGGACAATGAAAATATCCTAAAGCAGGCAGAATTTTATAGACTTGCTAACTACTCAACTTTCATATTTTCAGTAAGGTGAAGTTGCTATTTCTTTGGAAAGAGCATATCATAAACCTAGACCCACCAGAAATATTACTTAATTTATGATATTGACTCATATATCAGCCTGCTTTGATTCACACTATAATATTTTATAAAATGAGTTTTTAAAAAAAAGTATGTCCAAATAATTTCAAGCAAAACAATTTTTGCTTTTCCTCATTTGAAATAATATGGGCTTCTGTTAGTTTCTCTAAATGGAGGACTCACTTTCAGGAATAAAACTTTTGAAATCAACAAACAGAACTAACAGTAAGTTTTAGGAGGGGATGGAAGAGTAACCTGTGACTTAATGTAGATTTTAATTTTAGGCATATGAATATACATTTCCATTCCATGAACGTTATACATTTAATCCATGCAAACTCTTAGTAATAGATATTTCAGGTATTTCTATGAATGTCCTATAAGAAAATATTTCTTTTTTTTAATTTGATTTATTAAAAATTTCCTTTGAGAGCAGAGGGAGAGACAGGTGGGCAGACAGACAGGAAGCTCCCATCCACTTAGTTCACTCCTCAAATGCCCACAATGACCATGACCAGAGCCAGGAGCCAAGAACAGAGACCAGGTCTCTCATGGAGTGGCAGAACCACGATCACTTGAGCCACTGTCACTGTCTCCTAGGGTGTGTACTCACAGGAAGCAAGAGTTAGAAGTCAGAGTGGGGCAATGAACCTACGCAATCCTGGACACTAGTGCCTTAACTGCTAGGCTAAATATCTGGCTCCCTCAACATTCTGAAGAGCTGGCACTGTGGCACAGTGGGTGAAGCAGCTGCCTGCAATCCTAGCATCATATATGGGTACCAATTCAAGTTCCAGCTGCTGCACTTCAGATCCAGCTCCCTGCTAATGCACCTGGGAAAGCAGTGGAAAGTGGTCCAAGTGCTTGGGCCCCTGTCACTCATGTGGGAAACTCGGAAGAAGCTCCTGGCTCATGGTTTTGGTCTGCCCCAGCCCTGGTTGTTGCAGCCATTTGGGGAGTGAACCAGCAGATGAAAGACCTCTCTATCTCTCCTCATCTCTCTGTAACTCTGCATTTAAAATAAATAAAAAGATACATACCTAGAAAGTTATTTGCTATGAGAATCTTTGCCCTTACTAGGTAATTCTGAATTGTGATTTTTCTGATTTATATGGCATAGCGGCATATTTTTTGCACTTATGATATTGTTGGGCTTATTAAATTTTTCCACTCCTAGCTATAAAAATGAAATCAATTGGTGATTTTAATTTGGATTTTCCTAAATGCTAATGAGATTGAGCATATTTTCAAACATTTAATAGTTATTCCTTAGAAAAATAAAAGAAAAAGATGGATGGGATGTGTCTATATGTTGGGTTGAAAGAGAGGAGTTCATAAAAATTGGAAGAATATTAGGCAAAATAATACTTGTAATTAAGTGTGGCTTAATTAAATTCTATTCATTTAGATGTCAATATTTTTAAAATACCATAATTTTACAAAACAATTAAGTTTTTAAACCAAATTAAATTTTGAATTTGTTCTTTACATTTAAGGTATTGAGTGCTTTTTGACAATAATCCTGCATGAAAAATTGATTAGGAAAACAGTAACCACTTACTCGAAGGCCAGAAATCCTCCTCATAGTAACCTGGCGGTTTGAGTCATGGTGTCCAGAAATCTGGTTTGGACCCGGAAACATGAAATCTCGTGTATTTTCATCATATGTAGACAGTGTTTCACCCACTACAAGAAAGACAGCCTATGATTCAAATTATTACAAAATATTTAGAAACGAAAATCATCAAATACAATAAACATATTGCCTGATGCCTTATTGAAATACCTGCTTCAGGATCAGGATTATTTTCTATGGCAGGAAAATTAAAGACATGTTAAATGTATTAGGATATATCCTGTTGCAGAATATGCTATATATGAGTATAAAAAATCCTCTTTGCCTCTTGGAGAGTAAGACTATTCATGTAAACCCAGTAATACCCACAAGTTCCTAGGAGAAAAATATTTTTAAAAAAATATGGGCCACATTTGGTATGACATCACAAACTTAATTACCACTCTACATTTTCTTCTATCTACCATTATAATAATATATTGAAAATAATTAAGATATTTTTCTAGAATTTGTGGCTACATGACTTAAGTAGATGGGTAATATTTAAGATTTTCATATGACTAACATTTAATAAAATACAGCTCTCCATTTTTAATATAATAACATGATTAAGCTAGATTTCTTCTATAATGATAGAAATCAGTATCACAGATTAAATTAACCTCTAGGTTTCGATGGTCAATTTTTCTCCAGAATCTGTAATTGTTTACAGTAATTAAGGTTTTTTCTCTTCTATTAACAGTAATAGTCAATTAAACAAAAGCAAAGGAAGTTGCTTAAAAATCAACTTTATGACAGGTCATTTTCCATTTTTAATTATTATTCAACTTTAGAACAATATATTCAATGCCCTTTATGTCAGTCTTTCTGAATATATTATTTTGTATTAAGTGATATTTAAAACATAGTGGTATGATAAAAAGCCAACTTTGTTCTTAATTTGAGAAAAGGGAGAAAAGATGAGATTTTTAAAAAATGTTTCATTGAAATGAGTTCCCATATCAGTTATCTTATCCATATGTAGATACAGTACCTGGTGGAACTAGTTGTATCAACTCAAACACTGCTGTATCATCTGAAATTATAAAGAAAAATGTCTTTAGATTAAAAACAATAATGATGGACAAAAATTAGTTATTTTACTAAAGTAGTATCTAAAATCCAAAGTAGGGGCCAGTGTGATGGCACAGGAGGTCAAGCCACTGCCTGCAACACTGGCTTCCCTTATCAGAGTGCTGGTCCTAGCCCTGGCTGCTCTGCTTCTGGTCCAACTTCCTGCTATTGTGCCTGGGAAAGTATTGGAGGATGGTCTATGAACTTGAGCTCCTGACAGTCATATGGAAGGCTGAATGGAGCTTCTGGCTATTGGCTTGGCTTCAGTCTACTCCAGACCTGGCTGCTGTAGCCATTTGAGAGGTGTCTCACTTCTCTCTGTCACTCTGTCTTTCAAATAAATAAAATAAACCTTTTTAAAAATTAAAAAGATAAATAAATAACAAAGTAACCATGAGGCAAACTATAGCTTGGGGATTTTCAAAAAGCTCATGTAAAATGCCTATCATGAAAAAATTGTTCATGGATTTCAAAAGTTGTGTTTTTTTAAGCCAAAATTAACATATTTTAAGACAATATTTATTTTTATGTACTTGAAAGGCAGAGGTACCAGTGTTTAGGGGGACTGCCATCTATTGGTTCACTCCCCAAATATCCACAAGAGCCAAGGCTGGGCCAGGTTGAAGCCCAAAGTTCAGCACTTCCTCTGGGTCTCCCATGTGGGTGGAAAGGGCCCAAACACTTCAGTCATCCTCTGCTGCATCCCAAGATCAGAGACGGAGTAGCCAGCCCACAAACTGCAACTCGGTTACAAGGTGTGGGAATTCCAAGTGGCAGCTTAACCCAATGTGCCACAATGCTCATTCCTAAATGACTCTTTTTTTAAACTTTTATTTAGTAAATATAAATTTCCAAAATACAGTTTATGGAATACAATGGCTTTTTCCCCCCATAGCTTCCCTCCCACCCGCACCCCTCCATCTCCTGCTCTCTCTCCCATTCCATTCACGTCAAGATTCATTTTCAATTATCTTTATATACAGAAGATCGATTTAGTATATATTAAGTAAAGATTCCATCAGTTTGCACCCACACAGAACATAAAGTGTAAAATACTGTTTGCGTACTAGTTATAGCATTAATTCACATTGAACAACACATTAAGGACAGAGATCCTACATGAGGAGTAAGTGCACAGTGACTCCTGTTGTTGACTTAACAAATTGACATTCTTGTTTATGGCGTCAGTAATCTCCCTAGGCTCTAGTCATGAGTTGCCAAGGCTATGGAAGCCTTTTGAGTTCATTGACTTTGATCTTATTTAGACAAGGTCATAGTCAAAGTGGAAGTTCTCTCCTCCCTTCAGAGAAAAGTACCTCCTTCTTTGATGGCCCATTCTTTCTACTAGGATCTCACAGAGATCTTTCATTTAGGTCCTCTTTTTTTTTTTTTTTTTTTGCCAGTGTCTTGGCTTTCCACGCCTAAAATACTCTCATGGGCTAAATATAATTCCATTATTTCATACACTTTTTTGAAGTACTCTCATACATGTTTAAATCTTAGTAGACTAATATGATTTTATAAATATAAATTATGTCGGCCAGCGCCGCAGCTCACTAGGCTAATCCTCCGCCTTGTAGCGTCAGCACACCAGGTTCTAGTCCCAGTCGGGGCGCCGGATTCTGTCCCGGTTGCCCCTCTTCCAGGCCAGCTCTCTGCTGTGGCCCGGGAGTGCAGTGGAGGATGGCCCAAGTGCTTGGGCCCTGCACCCCATGGGAAACCAGGATAAGTACCTGGCTCCTGCCATCGGATCAGCGTGGTGCGCCGCCCGCAGCACGCCGGCCGCGGCGGCCATTGGAGGGTGAACCAAAGGCAAAGGAAGACCTTTCTCTCTGTCTCTCTCTCTCACTGTCCACTCTGCCTGTCAAAAAAAAAAAAAAAAAAATAGAAAAAAAAAAGAAAAAAAGAAATTATGTCTATTTGTTAAGAGATGAGTACAGCTAGGTATTTTTTTTATTTGACAGGCAGAATTATAGACAGTGAGAGAGACAGAGAGACAGAGAGAAAGGTCTTCCTTCCTTTGGTTCACTCCTGAAATGGCTGCCACAGCCGGTACTGTGCCGATCCAAAGCTAGGAGCCAGGTGCTTCCTCCGGGTCTCCCATGTGGGTACAGGGGCCCAAGCACTTGGGCCATCCTCCACTGCCTTCCTGGGCCACAGCAGAGAGCTGGACTGGAGAGGAGCAGCTGGGACTAGAACTCAGCACCCATATGGGATGCTGGCACCCCAGGCAGAGGATTAACCAAGTGAGCCATGGCACCGGCCTGAGTACAGCTAGGTATACTACAAAACTCCTAATACTTTTAATGTCTGAAATATTTTATAGTAAATTTATAAAAATTAGAAAAATTAATGATATTCCTTTCACCGTCTAAGGACTCATGAGAAGGCAATAACAATCTCTCTCATCCTTTAAGTTCTGCCATTTTTCATCCAGTGAAAAGCTCATTTAACTTTCTAGAAACCTATATATTTAATCTATGAGTAAATACTCCTTTAGATCATAATTTAGTACTATAATGAGAAAAATACATATATGACCTTTTCTCAAGAATCTTAATTCCATTGGGAAGATTAACATTAAATGAAATAAATACAAATTAATTTATAATTATAAACTTCAAATATAATGATGGCAGTGAAGATCATGTTATAACAGATCATGATAAGACCCAATCTAGTCAGGAAGCTTGTGACAGCCACTCAAGGAGTGCATTTTGGGACCTTTTCTGTACTTCGAAAAATTTTATAATCTGGGAGTTGGGGGCCTAGAGAAAGAGCTTTTCACGCAGAAGGAACAACATGTTCAAAGTTTCTAAAAATTAACATAGGGTAACCTGGGAAATTAGATAGCTCAAAAACAAACTTCTTGCTAAAATCAACTAGAAAAGGCAGACATCCAAAATACCTGATTGAAGGAATGGAAGACCTAACATGGCACTAAAAAAATTACAGTTCTGAAACTCAGTATAAGAAGGAGATCCAGACGGGTGAGCCTGACCTCAAGGCTGTTTCCCCTCCTGGTGTCCAACAAAGGTGGCAACTTTTCATAGGCTCACAAAACAAAAAGTGGAGTATCACAGCTTTAGGAAGAAAGGAAGGGGAGAAATCTGGAGATAAGGGTGAATGCCATGATAAACTGGTGGAGAGAAAGGTTTTGACCACTGAAATGAACTCTAAGTAACGGATAAACTAAAAATAGATAGCCTAATAGGAAATAAGGACTAAGTTTGAAATATCCCACATTCTTGTTTTATATCTTTGTCAAACCAATGGCTAAGAATATTATACTACTATAGCTGTAATGCTCTGTGATTACTTTAAAATTTACTATACATGAGTGCAATGCTCATTTTCCATTCAATTATTGTTTATATCTACCTCCTACATTCCAACTAAACTAGAGGGTTTTTTTGTTTGTTTGTTTTTACTTGTAAAACTTCTTTGGTGAAGTATTAAGCCTTTTCACTATAAAGTAAATTTAAAATCTGTTCTCTCAAAAACTAAAAACAAAGAAAGGGAGATGGAATGAGGGTGTGAGGGTGTGAGGGTGTGAGGGTGGGGGAAGGAGGGAGGGGGCGGGAGGAAGGGAGAGTATATCATTATGTTCTTGGAATTGTATCTACAAATCACATTGAATCTGTTAAAAACTAATTAAAGTTTTAAAAAAATGATCCAGCACCACTAATTCTCTCCAGCAATCTACTGAAGAATCATAAATCCTATGTTAAGGAAAGCATCTTCCCACAAGGCTTCAAATTATTTCTAAAATGTTTACAAAGGCTGGCATTACAGAAAAACTGACTACGTATGTATGAAAATAGGTAATTAGGATCAACAACCCACAGAAAGAAAAGCAAACCAACAGAAGATACAGAAAACTGAGTGAGTTATCAGGCAGGGATGTAAAATCTACTTAATGACTTCCAGTTTACATCGCAGTGTGTAAGATGCACATAAGCATCTCTATGTCCTAAAAACAAGCGGAAATCTGGAATCAACAGCTCTTCTCAATCCATCAGACACAGGACACACTGCTGTCCCCCTAATAAGAAAGGCTGATAACAACCTACCAGAGCAGAAATCTGCAAGCAGAATCCTCTGCAGATATCAACAGCAAGCCGAAGAAACCAGTTCTGTTACGGTTGAATTGCTGGAGAGTTGGTGTGGACAAGTGTGAGAGATAAAAATGCCACTGGGATACAGTCACAGGGAGGGACTCATATACATATGTGTGTGTGTGTGTGTGTGTGTATATATGTATGTGTATATATATATGTGTGTGTGTGTGTGTGTGTGTGTGTGTGTGTGTCTCACCCCCAGGAGCTCTCCTGGGTCCTTATGCACATATCAAAGAAAAATTCACTCAATACTTCCAGCAGGGTGAGGGTAAAGAGATCCATTTGGAAATATGCAATTGTATTTAGTTCTTCTTAACAAGTTCTATCCTCAGCACAAATGACTTTTCTAGAGCCTAACTTGCTGGGGTCATATTAGAGTCTAACCCTACCTGGGGAAGGGAAGTACCCAACTCCAATCAGCTGAAGGCTTCTCCATGGGGGAAACAAAGCACCCAAATTCAGCTCCTTCTAGCCATCCTTCAGAGAGGAAAAAATCCAAAATACAACACCTTCTAGCCTTACATGTGTGAAGTACCCAACTACATCTCTGTCTAGCCTTCTGAATGGTTGAAGGTAAAAACTTAAAACTTAACTCCAGCTCCCTCCAATCATCCTGTTCCAAGTAAGGGGTTCAGGGGACTGGAAGCATTGGTGAAGATCAAAAAATAGGGGCACAGGCTCACCAAAAGACTGAGCCCACACCTTATCAATATATCAATAAAAGCCTATTTATCACAACTCCTTTTACAGAGAACGTCTTGTTTGGCTCCAAACAAATAAGTATAAGGCACATTAAAAGGCAAAAACAAAACAAAACATGGTTTGAAGAGACTGAACAAGAATCAGAACCAGAGTTAGATAAGATGGTAAAGCTGAAATCATAAAGCTATATTATAGGGGCCAGCCAGCACTGTGGTGTAGTGGGTAAAGCCACTGTCTGCAGTGCTGGCATATAGTATGAGCGCCAGTTCAGGTTCCGGCTACTCCACTTCCAATCCAACTCTCTGCTATGGCCTGGAAAAGCAGTAGAAGATGGCCCAAGTCCTTAGGCCCCTGCACCCATGTAGGAGACCCAGAAGAAGCTCCTGGCTCCTGGCTCCTGGCTCTTGGCTTCAGATCAGCCCAGCTCCAGCCACTGCAGCCAACTGGGGAGTGAACTAGCAGATGGAGGACCTCTCTCTCTAGCTCTCTCTCTCTCTCTGTCTCTCCTTCTCTCTCTGAGTAACTCTGACTTTCAAATAAATAAAAATAAATCTTGTTAAAAAAAAGAAAAGAGAAATGAATAAGGAAATTAAAACTACATTATATGAAAGAACCTAATGTAAAAAATAAAAAAAAATCTTAGAACAGATAAATGATGTAAAGAGAGAAGGACAGAAATTCTAATAAAAGACTTGAAATGTTAGAGATCAAAATTAGCATATCAGAAATGACAAATACTGCTTATTAGCTCATTAGTAGATGGGACATGATTGAGGAAAGAATCTCAAATCCTGAGGATATGACAACATAAACTTCCAAAATTGAAATGGAAAGAAAAGAACCCACAACAGAATACCCAAGAACTGAGGGACTACAAAAGATATGACATACACATAATAGGAACACAGAAGAAAAATAGAGAAAGAAACAGAGGAACATTTGAAGCAACAATGATGAGGAAATTTCTACAATTTGATGTCAAACATTAAACCAAGAGGCTAAAACAAATGAAGCAGGATTAACACCCCAAAACTTGGGCCTCAGCATTTTATATTCACACTTTAGAAAATCAAAGATAAAGCAAAAATCCTAAAAGACAGAGAGGGAATATGCCTAACCTGATGAAGAGTAAGGATAAGGAATACTTGCCACTTCTCAGAAACCATGTTAAGCAAGAACATGCTAGAGTAAAATATTCGAAACATTAAGAGGAAGAAATTAACCTAGAATTCTGTACCCTGTGAAATTCTCATTCGGAAGTGAAGAAGAAAAAATACTTTTAAAGTCAAACAAAAAGTGAGGCATTTTTTTTCCAATAGATTTACCTTCCGACAAATAAAATAAATGCTTCAGAGAGAAACAAAGTGATACAGGTCAAAACTTGAAGATACATAAATAAAAAGTAAGTGAAGGTAAAATAAAACTTGTATTTTTAGTCCACTAAGAGACTACTGGAACTCATAAAACAGTTTGGTAAGTGGTATGATATAAAATTAATACACAAAAATCAATGGACTTTGTATAGACAATGCCTAGCTAAGAAAGAACTTCTAAGATCAATCTCATACACAATAGCTACAAAAAAATTAAATACTTTGGAATATATTTAATGAAGGAGGTCAAAGATCTCAATGATGAAAATTATAAAACATTAAAGAAAGAAATAAAGGAGATATTTAAAAATGGAAAAAATCTTTCATGTTCATGATTGGAAGATCTAATATTATCAAAATGTCCATACTACTGAAAGTACTTAACAGATTCAAGGCAATCCCAATCAAAATAACAATGTTCTTCTCAGATCTAGAAAAAACGATGCTAAAATTCATATGGAAACACAATAGACCTGAATAGCCAAAGCAATCTTACACAACAAAAACAAAACCAGATCACAATACCAGATTTCAAGATACTATATGGCAGTTATAATCAAAATAGCTTGGTACTGGCAAAACACACACACACACACACACACAAAACGAGATGTGTAAACCAATGGAACAAAATAGAAACTCCAGAAAGCAACCCATGTATCTACAACCAACTAATCTTTGACAAAGGAGCTAAAATCAATCTCTGGAGCAAGGACAGTCTATTCAAGAAAATGGTGCTGGGGAAACTGGATCTCCATGTGTAGAAGTATGAAACAAGACCCACACCTATATCTTACACAAAAATCTATTCAAAATTGATCAAAGACCTAAATCTATGACCCATCAAATTACTAGAGAACACTGGGGAAACTGTAAGACATTGGCATAGGCAAAGATGTCTTGGAAAAGACCCCAAAAGCACAAGCAATCAAAGCCAAAATTCACAAATGGGATTATATCAAGCTGAGAAGTTTCTGTATTGCAAAAGAAAAACTCAGGAAAGTGAAGAGGCAACCAACAGAATGGGAGAAATTATTTGCAAACTATGCAACTGATAAAGGATTAATAACCAAAATACATAAAGAGATCAAGAAATGCAACAACAACAACAAAAAACAACCCCATTAAGAAATGGGCAAAGGAGTTAAACAGGCAGTTTTCAAAAGAGGAAATCCAAGTGGCCAAGAGACACATGAAAAAAATGCTCAGGATCACTAGCCATAGGGAAATACAAATCAAAAACACAATGAAGTTTCACTTCACCCCAGTTGGAATGACTCTCATATTGAAATCAACAATCAATAAATGCTGTCAAGGATGTGGGGAAAAAGGTACCCTAATCCACTGCTGGTGGGAATGTAAACTGGTGCAGCCATTGGAAGACAATATGGAGAAAGCTGAATATAGACCTACCAGAAGACCCAGCCAACCCACTCCTGGGAATTTACCCAAGGAAAATGAAATCAGTATATCAAAGAGTTATCTATACCCCAATGTTTACTACAGCTGAATTCACAGTAGCTAAGATATGAATTAACACAGATGCCAATCAACTGAAGACTGGATAAAGAAATTATGGTATGTATATACTATGGAATACTACTCAGTGGTAAAAAAAAATCCTATCTTTTGCAACAAAATGGATGCAATTGGAAGCCATTACATTTAGTGAAATTAGCCAGTCCCAAAAAGACAAATACTATATATTTGCTATGATCTGTGATAATTAATAGAGTAAAAAAAATAATATATATATGTATATATAAGTGAAATTGAGATTTTGAAATTCGGTGATTGTTTACAGCCCTCTCTCTACCATTGAGGGACAGCATCTTTTTCTCCTTACTATTTATTGAGTTCTTTAATTAGTGTAGGGCTAATCTTATGAGTATAAAATAAACTGAATGTAGGTTACTGTAAAAATTAAAAAGAAAGAATAAGAAAGGAAGAAGGAGGGAGGGTAGGAGAGTGTACAGCAGGGAGGGCAGAGTGGGAAGTATCACTATGTTCCTAAATCTGTTATATGAAATACATGAAATTTGTTCACCCTAAAAAATAGTAAAAAAAAAAAAAATTTAAAAAGAAACTTGCCCTCAACAAAATGTAAGTGTATAGTATAATGATACATAAAATTCATCACCAAAAGACCTTTAACAAAAGAATCATGAGAAGAGATTTTCCAGAAGGAAGCAATGAACTGAAAGAAAAAAAAAGCACAGAGATTAAAGGAAATACATAAAAACCAAACAGGTAAAATATGGTATAAAGTGAAATGAATAACACCTATAAAATAACAAAACATTTGGTGTGGCTTAACTGCATATTAAACAGAGAGGAGAAGGAGAGACACAAACATACACACACACACACACACACACACACATACACAGAGGGAGAGAGAGACAGAGACAGAGAGAGAGAGAAAGGGAGAGACCGGGAGAAACAGAGATTTTCCATCTGCTGTTTCACTCCCCGAATGGTCACAATAGCCAGAGCTGGGCCAGGTGGAAGCCAGGAGCCTGGAACTCCATCTGGGTCTCCTACATGGGTGCAGGGGTGGAAGTACTTAGGCCATCATCCATTGCTTTCCCAGGCATTTTAGCAGGGATCTGGATCAAAAGTAGAGCAGCTAGGACTCAAATAAACACTCAGATATGGGATGCCGTTGTTCCAAGTAACAGCTTGACCCACTGTGCCCCATAAATGTATTTAATATCACTGAACTATACACTTAAAAATAATTAAGATGGTAACTTTCATTTTATATATATATATGTATATATATATATATATATAACTGCAATAAAAATTTCAGGGAATAGAACCTTAATTATTTAAGGAAAAGATATAAAGAGATCTAATGCTGCTGGAAACCAATAGGAAGTTCAAGCAAACTACACCTACCAGAACATATAGTATAATTAATCTCAATTTACAGCTGCCGGTTATCTTATAACCAAGGAAAATGTTCCTTCTTTATGTTAAAATTCTCACTTCCACGTGTACTTTTAGTGTAAGTTACAAATTAAAGGTACCTACAGTACTCCAGAAATCCTAGCCAAGTATAGTCATTGAAAAGGCTACCGTGAATACCTTAAAGTGCCAGTGTACTGTTAACCCTCTGCACCAGCCAGAAAAATTGTGATAATAATTCTTCTAAATGTGTATTTACCTTTCTTAACCATAAAGATAAATTGATTGGAATGAATTTGCTGTTCTGGACTTTAAATATGAATTCTGAATCCTATAAGCTCTTCTAAGGACTAAGAGATACTCTCATTCATACAAGTTGAAGCATTCAGTCTCAGCCTTCAAATCCCTACCTGCAAGCATTTTAGTTATCCCAGACACACGGTAGGCCCTGACTGCTAGAAGCTGAGAGGCAGGAGCTCTAATGAAACTGCTACTTTTCCTTAGAGGCAACATAACTCAATAGGCACACCTCATAATCCACCTCAAAATAAACGGAGTGTGTATCTTTATCCATATGTTGAAGGGAATGAAGGCAGGACAACTGCTGTATTATGAACTCTCAGATACAAAGTATATTTCCTAATCAAAGGGTTATAATACTATAAAAGGTATATCAATAGGATAGTTCTAACAGTCACAAAAATAGTGACTGGCAGCTATTAGATATATTTATGCTATTTTATTTAACTCCATGACTATCAAATACCTAATATGTGCCAGGTACTGCCACATGGACCACAGATATAGCAGTGAACAAAGCAGGAAAAGTCTCTGCTCTTCTAAAATTGTCATTCTAATGAGATAGAATATAAAAATAAATATATTAGTGCTAAGAATAATGGGATGACAATCCATCCCTTTTTTACCTTGAGAAGTGCCCTCTTAACACCTTTTCTGGCAGAAATATTAATAAGACATCCTTTATTGTCAACATATCCTGATACAGAAGACATAACTCTAAAGATAATGGGAAAGAGACTGAGATAGAGACACCAATAGAGGGTGCTATTTTCTACATGTTGGTAAGAGGAGGCCTCTCGGATTATAATGAATTTGAGCAGCAAATGGAAATAAGGGAGGGAGCGTTCCATATGTATGGCAAAATAAAGCGCTTCTCAGGAGTGTATTCGATAGGAGAGAGGAAGACAAAGAGACAGAGACAGAGGGAGAACGAGAATCTGTAAACCTTCAGTGAGAAGGGATGAAAACCCACAGCTTCAACAGAGAAATCTATGTAGTAGAAAACTTTTGGGGCTGGCATTGTGGTGTAGCAGATTAAGCCTCCACCTGGGATTCCGCCATCTCCTATGAGCACCACTTCAAGTCCTGGCTGCTCCACTTCCAATCCAGCTCCCTGCTAATGGCCTGAAAGGCAGGTGACAGATGGCCCAGGTACTTGGACCCTAGCACCAGTGAGCGAGGCTGGGAAGAAGCTCCAGGCTCCTAGCTTCCTCCTGAGCCAGCCCCAGCCACAGTGGCCATTTGGGGAGTGAACCAGTGGCTGGAAGTTCTCTTTATCTGTCCTCTTCCTCTTTCTACAACTCTGACTTTCAAAGAAATAAAAGTAAATAAATCTTTAAAAAAGAAAGAAAATTTTCAGTCTCTTTCTTGCCTAAAAATGGGTACAAACGTATAGTTTAGGCATAACCAAGTTTATTCTGGTAGATTATAAAATTAGAAACATTTCCTTAAATAGAATATTTTCTCTGTGAATGTAAAACTGCCCTTTTGTGGCTTTTAATATCATTGGCATTTCATATCATTTTATTTATCACTGATACATTTCCCTAGAGCCTGTGGTGATCTGGCACTCTAGAGTTTCTGGTGCAGATAAGATGTGAAATTGAATGGCAAATTGTACAATGATACCGATAGGAACAACAACAGTGTAGCTTCACTAATAAGAATAAAGAATATTTTATGTGATTACTGTTTTCAAGGACTGTTAAAAATCACTTGATCTAAGGTAAATCAAAGATCTGATCACTTATCAGACTGTCTAATTAAAGGTGGAAGAGGAAGATCATAGAATCCCAAGCATTTGGATCATGTTCAAATTGCTTTTAGATAACATATTCTTAATTAATGAATTTTGGATTTCAGAGCATCCAAGGAAAAGCTCTCCCAAGCATTCCTTCCCAGCGCTGAGATCCAGACATTCTTGGAAAGGGGATAACCTTGGCACATCTTAAGAAGATTCATTCTGATGCCATGCCTGTGGAATTTACTGGAAACCTGCCCTCGGGAATGTGCCAGAAATCCTCCCTCTAGGATGTAAGGGAGGCTATTCACAGGGAAGTATTTGAACCAGGAGCACTTCATGACAGAACCACCCAAAGAGGGGATGGCTGGGCGAAGCTACTGCCTGCCACGCTGTACCACAATACCCAGGCACAAGAGACGCCACCAGGGCTTCAAAGGCCTGCTGCTGAAAAAGTCAAGTGAGCACTCCAGTACCTAGAAGCAAAATCCTTTTTCCTGCAAAATTGCTCCAGGGCTCTCTATTGCATAAGGCTTCAGCAGGACAGCAAAAAATACTCAAGGGACCCTTATCAATTTTCACATAATAGGTAAATTGAATTTAGTACTGAAGAGCAATAAACAGATAATCTACACATTTTATGACAGAAAAACTGATATAAATCAAATAAAATGAAATCAATTAAATAATTATAAACATTTAAATATTTTTCTCTTAATAATTGATAAAACAATAAAACAGTCCCAGAAAAATAAAACCAGAATACAGAAGACTTGACCATTATTACACAGCTTGAGCCAAATGATTAAAAAAAAAAGACTGATACAGAATAACTCAACCAACAAACAACAGAATACACTTCTTTTCAAATGCACCTGGAATACTGAAAAGGATAGACTTTAGGATACGCCATAAACAAGTCTCAGTAAAAGGACTGAAATCCTGTAAGTTATATTTTCTTACTGCAACAAAATTAAATTAGAATCAATATTATTAGAAATACAGGAAATCTCCAAATATTTGAAAATAAAAGAACATATTTCATGGGGTAGGCATTTGACATAGCAGTTAAGATGCCAATTGGGATGTCAAATCTCATATCAAAGTGCCTGGGTTCAAGGCCCAGCTGCACTCCCAAATCCAGCTTTTTGTTAATATACACCTTGGGTGGCAGTGGTAACAGCTCAAGTAGTTGGGTTACTAACCACCAAAGTGGGAGACCCAGATTGAGTTCCAGGCTCCTGGCTTCAGTCTGGCCCAGCCACTCTTGTCATGGGCATTTGGAGAGTAAACCAGAGAAGATGGGAAATCAATCTCTCTCTCTCCCCTCTTCCAATCCAGCTTCCTGCTAATGTACCTGGAAAGTCAGTGGAAGACAGACCAACTGCTTGGCCCCTGTCACACGTGGGAAACCAGGATGGGGTAACTGGCTTCTGACTTCAGCCTGGCCCAGACTTGGCTGTTGCAGCTGTTCAGGGAGTGAAGTAACTGATGGAAGATCTCCCTCTCACCCTCCACCTTTCAAATAAATAACTGCTTTTTAAAGAGAATATATTTCAAAAGAATCTAGAGATCAAAGATCACAGCAATAAAAGTAGGTATCTTGAAATTAATAGGGACAAAAAAATCAAAACGTATGAAAGAGACCATAATCAATGCATAGATGGAAGTTTACAGCTTTACAAGCTTTTATTGAAGGAATCAGTATTGTGACGTAGCAGGTTAAGCACCAGGCTGAGATGCCAGCATCCCGTGTAAGTGCTGGTTCCAGTCCTGGCTGTTCCACTTCCAATCCTGCTCCTTGCTAATGCACTTGGAAAGGCAGCAGGTAACAACCCAAGTGCTTGGGCTCCTGCCACCATGTGGGAGACTCAAATGGAGGTCCAGGCTCTTGATTTTGGCCTGGCCCAGCCCTAGCCAAAGCAGCCATTTACAGAAGGAATCAGTAGATAGAAGATCTCTGTGTGTGTGTGTGTGTGTGTTCGTGTGTGTGTCTTTCTGTCTGTCTACCCTCTCTCTTTGTAACTCTGCTTTTCAAATAAAGAAATATCTTTATTAAAAAATTATTTTATTTATTTATTTGAGTGGTAGAGTTACAGACAGAAAGCAGCAGAGACAGAGAGAAAGGTCTTCAATCTCCTGATTTATTCCCCAAATGGCCACAAAGGCTGGAGCTGGGCGGATCTGAAGCCAGGAGCCAGGAGCTTCTTCCAGGTATCCCAGGCGGGTGCAGGGGCCCAAGGAATTGGGCCATCTTCCACTGCTTTCCCAGGCCATAGCAGAGAGCTGGATCAGAAGTAGAGCAAGCAGCACATGAACCAGTGAACATATGGGATGGCAGTGCCACAGAAAGAGGCTTAGCCTACTACGCAACAGTGCTGGTCCTAAGAAGGTACAAGAAATCAATACCTTTTAAAAAATAAAGGAAAGCTTACATTGGAAAGGAAGAAATATCTAAAATTAATCATCTCAAAAAGCCAGAAAAGAAAGAATAAATCACAGAAAGTAGGTTAGAAGAAATAATAAAGCTCAAAATGAAAATCAATGAAATAGAAAAGAGAAAAATGACAGAGAAAAATCAATGAAGCACAAAACTCATTCTTCAAAATATACTAACAAAATTGATAAACCTTCACAATAAAACATCCAAGAAAAAAAGAAAACAGAAATGAAATGGAAAATCACTACTAATCTTACAGAAATTAGAAGGATCTTGAGGAGCAAAACATGAACACTAAGATAACTAAGTAGATATCTTAAATGAAATGTAGGAATTCCCAGAAAAATACAAATGCCAAGAGCTACCCTAGGAAGAAATGGATATATAACACAATCTGAGATAATAATTTCAACCTTCCCACAGAGGGATGTTCAGGTCCAGAAGGCTTTACTGGTAAATTTTAACAAATACTTAAAGATAAAACAATGGCAATTCTACACAAACTCTTCCAGGAACAGAGAAAGAAAGCACATTTCTCTTGTAAGGCCAGGGTTGCATGGATAACAATGCAAGAAAACAAAATTATAAAACTGCAGACCAATGTTCGCCATACAAAAAAAAAACACACAAAATATCATAAATATTAGCAAACAATCAAGGAAAATATAAAAAGGCTTATATGCCATGAACAGTGGGATTTACCCCAGGAATGAAAGGCTGGTTTGACATCAGAAAATTCATTAATGTAATAAACAATATTAACAGAATAAAGAGGAAAACACACATAATTATCCTAACACAGAAAAGGCATTTGACAAAGCCCAACCCCCATTCATGATAAAAACTCTCAACCAGCCAGGAATAAATCTTCTCATCTTATATTAGTAACAGAAAAATCTTCTGATAAAGGGTACCTATTAAGATAAATACAGTTAACATCCCATTTTTTGAAAGACTGAATGTTTTCCCCCTAACATCAGAAACAAGGCAAGAACATTTGCTTTCACTACTTCCAGTCAATGCTCTGCTGGAGGCTCTGGTTATGAGTACAATTAGACTAAGACGAGGAGGATTAATGCAGGAGAAAATAAAGTTGTCAGGTGCTATAAACATAATTTTGCCTATAAAATTAATCTTAGAAGCCAACAACAAAAAGCCTACCTGTACTAATAACATTCTTAGCAGATACAGTTTTCAATTTCTATAAAGTAACAAGAATTTTAAACCAAAGATTAATAAAAAACTATTTTTGTAGTAGCATTAAAAAAGACTAAACTATGTGGAAATACATTTAACCAAAGAAATGCTGGACCTGTATGCTATAACCTCAGAAACACTGCTGAGAGAAATTAAAGATGATTTAAAAAAAAAAAAAAAAGAAAAAACATGCCATGTTCAAAAATTAGAGATATGATAATTTTAAGAAAGCAGTTCTTCCCAAATTTATTTCTACATTTAACACTACTCTTATCATTACTACTCTAGTCAATACTCTTCTTATCAATTCTCAAATAATTTAAATGTAGAAATTGACAAGTTGATCCTAAAATGCATATGATATGCAAAGGACCTAGAAATAGTCAAAACACAGTTGAAGGGCATATATCACCTGACACCAAAACGTACCAGAAAGCTGAAGTAATCAAGACAATGGTATTGACATGAGGACAGACACGTAGGTGAATGGAAAATGAAACGTTAAAGAGCTCAGAAAGAAACCCTCAGGTTTACAGTCAATCAGTTTTCAACAAACGTACACAAACAATTCAGCAAAGAGAAGGATATTCTTTTCAACCTGAAAGTAGAAAAAAATGTGTGACCTTGAATGAGGCAGCTATTTCACAGATGTGAGGACCAGTGCTATGGCGTAGCAAATAAAGCCACCGCCTGGATGCCAGCATCCCATTTAAGAGCCGGTTCGTGTCCAGCTGCTCTGCTTCCATTCCAGTTCCCTGCTAACGGCCTGGAAAAGCAGCGGAAGATCCCCAAGTGTTTGAACCTCTGCCACCCACATGGGAGACCCAGATGACAGTCGTGACTCTTGGCTTCAGCCTGGCACAGCCCTGGCTGTTGCAGTTATCTTGGGAGCAAACCAATGAATGGAAGATCAATCTTTCTCTCTCTCTTCCCCTCTCTCTTTGTAACTCTAACTTTCAAGTACATAAAAATTTTTTAGAATACATATTTCATGGATCTGACACCAAAAGTATAAACTATAAAAAAATTTATTTAACTTTATAACTTTCATTATTCCAAAGCCACTATTGAATGAATGAAGACACAGTCCACAGACTGGGAGAAAATATTTATAAATCATCTACCTAAAAATGGCTTTTATTTAGAAGATTAAAAAGAGAAACCCTGGGGCCAGCACTGTGGTCCCAGTGCCAGCATCCCATATAAGTGCCAATTCAAGTACTGGTTGCTCCACTTCTGATCCAGCTCTCTGCTATGGCCTGGGAAAGCAGCAGAAGATGGCCCAAGTCCTTGGGCCCCAACACCCACGTGGGAAACCAGGAAGAAGCTCCCGGCCCTTGGCTTCAGATCGATGTAGCTCTGGATCGGCCCAGCTCTGCCTGTTGCAGCTATCTGGGGAGTGAACCAGCAGATGGAAGACCTCTCTCTCTCTTTCTTTCTCTCTCTCTCTCTCTCTCTGCCTCTACCTCTCAGTAACTCTTTCAACCAAATAAATAGCTCTTAAAAAAAAAAAAAAGAGCCACATTTTAGAGCCACATTTTTTTCTTCTTTTTTCTTTTTGAAAGATTTATTTATTCATTCATTTGAAAGGCAGAATTATAGAGAGACAGAGGCAGAGAGAGCGAGAGAGGTCTTCCATCCACTGGTCCACTCCCCAATTGGCTGCAACAGCCAGAGCTGTGCCTATCTGATGCCAGGAGCCAGGAAATTCTTCCAGGTCTCCCACATGGGTACAGGGGCCCTAGAGCTTTGACCATCTTCTACTGCTTTCCCAGGCCATAGCAGAGAGCTGGATCGGAAGTGAAGCAGCCAGGCCTCAAACCAGTGTCCATATGGGATGCAGGCACTGGAAGTGGCAGCTTTACTTGCTACGCCACAGCGCCAGCCCCCACAATTTTTTCTAAGACACGATTTCTCAGATACTAAATGAGTTGCTAATGAAATATTAAAAATTATAAACCTACTGACATCAAACTTTCACCAAGCTAGTCTGCCACAGTGGAATATGTAACATCAAGCACTAGGACAGCTACAAAACAATTAACAAAATATTGACATTGACAATGATGAGTGCTCTAGAGAAGAATTGAAAAACTATAAGCTGTATGAAGACAGACACTAGGTCAGCCCAGTCCTGCCCTATATACACAGATTCTAATCCATGTTTCTTCATTGCTAGAATCCCAATGGAGTGGGGGAAGTGGAAGGAGACATTTGATCATGACACCTAATAGTATTGGCCTTTTGAGCCACTGCTATACAATGGACCAATCTAGTGACTCCACAGCCTATTTATTTATCTGACAGGTAGCAGGGGCACAGAGAGGGAGGTGGGGTGGGAGTGTGGCTCCCATCTGCTGCCCACAACAGCTAAGAGACAAGAATTCAACCCAGGTCTCCCATCTGGGAACACAATTACTTAAGCCTTTACCACTCCCTCCATGATCTGCATTGGTAGGAAGCTGGAGCCAGGAGCTGAAGCCAGGGATGGAACTCGGGTGCTTCAGTATGGGACACAAGCATCTTAACAGGTGTCTCAACCACTGAGCTAGATGCCTGTTCCTCTAATTATAATGATAAATAGCAGAGCTTTTCATTTCATACCAAGAACTTGAATAGTTTATACTCAAGTATACTCTTTTGCATTGCTGATCTCACAGATAGTTGCATCTTTTCATAGTTGATTCCTACTACTCAAGTAATTTATGGTTATGCCTAGCCCTGAAAAAAGTCTTTCAAATAATTTACTAACATAATGAACATAATACAAAGAGCAAAGGCATACATATTTTAGGATACCATTACTTTGATCTTCTATTATTTAGTCTCTTGATTAGAAGTAATCTGAGGTTAGACACATTTTCTGTTTGCAGTACAAAATCCTACCTAACATGAATCTCAATCTATCCTTTTGACACAAATGATTTGTTATCATATTAACCGATAAAAAGTTAAATAAAATAAGTCAATGACTGAACACACAGAAAAGGGAGTCAAACCAAGCCTCTCTGTCACATGTATTTTTGATTATTTCCAGATGTATTCTGAAATTCTAAAAAAATGCAAAAAAGGGGGGGTCAACTCAAGATTTTTAAAACTCTACTAGACTTAAATTTCTATTTAACCCAGGATTAAAAGGAATAAGGATGATAATATCTGAGATGTCTTAGAGCCAGGAATTATAAAGTTAACTTACACTCAAGTTGTGCCACCACATCTCCAGGGTCTACTGCTTCAGGGAACACCTATGGTGGAAGGACACAGGGAGGATGGGAAGATGTGAATGGAACGTAGAGATGAGACTGTCTTTGTTTTTTCCCTCTCTCAAAATATTATGTACCCAACCAAAGAAAACATGACATTACTAAGAACACTCCCTCTCTGCTTCCCATGCTCAGTACGAAAAACACTACGAATGATCTTTATAGCTATTTCTGCCCTCTCCCAGCTTTGTCTGTCAGCATTCTTGCCACTGTTGTTACCACGATCCTGCCAACCTTCTTAGTGTTCCTCCAACCTCTCAAGCTTACTCTCAACAGGAAACCTTTACATTTGCTATCTTCTCATTAGAATGCTTTTTCCCCTAGGTCTTCAAATAACTGATACAATCTCATAATTCTGACTCAGCTTCAGTGTTACTGCCTTCTCTGACCACTCTTTAAAATGGACAACACCCCTAATCCCATTACTCTCCCTTTATTCTCTTCATGCAATTATTTCTATCTAATATCACTGATGCATTTATTGGTTATTGTCTGTTTCTCTTATGACAGTGAAAGCTCCAAGAGGGGTGGATTTTTCCTTGTTTATCACATATCCTCGGGGCAGAGAACAATTGGCAAATAGAGCAGGTACTGGGTAATTATTCCTGGGAGAAAGGAAGGAGAGAAGAAAAGAAGGAGGGAGGGACAAAGGAAGAGAAGGAGACAGAGGGAAAAAGGAGGGAAAATAAAAAGTTAAGAAATGTGACTGGTAGCCGTTCATCAAAAGGAGCAGTTTTAGGAGAAAAAAAGAAAAGAGGCTTATAGAAAAAGTACTATAAGACAGTCATAAATAAACTATCTTATCTATTAAGAATTTATTTTGTTTTATGAAATAATTATTTAGAATTCAAGGTGCTATGGTTTACACAAACCCCACTACGACAATTTTAAGAACCTGTTGATCCATCAAGGAAAAATGGCAACTGATTCAATGCAAAATATAATGAATATTCTCAATCTTATAGATTTAAGTCATAACTTTCCTTTTGGAATTAAACTGAAGCATATAGTGAAGTGACACCTTGACAGTAGGGACTCCATTTTAGAGCACCCCCCACCATGAGACTCTGAGACTCTGGTCTGAAACTATGGCCTAAAATTCAGACAGTAACATAACACTGCATCCCACCTGGCAGAACACAGAGACTCCATGGTATGATCACTCAAGCTTAAAACAGATAGGCTGCACCTGGATTAATGCTAAGATTGTAATTTGTCTATTGTCAAAATTATAATTGATATTAGTTTTGCATAGGCCTTAGGTCAGCTTCACCTTAGTATTCCCCAATCCTAGCAACCATGCATTCCCCCTCCCCTCCTTGTGATTTTTGCCTTTATAAACCCTGTTGCTTTGAGCTTCAGGGTCGAGAGTTCTTTAAGGCATGAGCCCACTCTCCACCACCACCAGCAATAAACGACCCTCAGATGTTATCAGTGTGTGATGCACCTCTGTTTCTACTTGCCCGGCTGCAACAATAATAAGCAATCATAACTTACATTATGGGCTTTTATTCAAAAGTTGGAACCACTTTGAATTTGCATTACTAGTTGATCTGCTATTTGAAAAACTTACCTTTTCAAACACCATTCTGGCATTGAAAACCAGTGGAAAAGTGGCTGGGACACATTGTGTCTTTTTGTATTGGCCAAACACACAGATGCTAAGGTAGATGTCCTCCTTGTCTTTCAGCACCACTCCTGGACAAGTTACCTGAAAGAAATTAGATAAAGGAATATAACTGTTTTATGAGTTCCTGAACTATTCTACTAAAATGATGTATCAAATATTACACAAAAACATTAGTCTGCTAATCTAATAAAAATTCAAATAACAAAAGAGAGACTAGTGTTTACAAAGTTAAATGAAACGCTTTTGCAACTTCCTCTCACTCCGAGAAATCTACAATTTTCCACCTGGTTACTTGTGCCAGATTTTGAAGTTCTCCATACTGGCACTAGGGATAGACACAAACAGGTTTAAATAGTTAGCCTTAGGCTCCCACTTTATACTGAATGCTCAAAGTTATTCAGCATCATTAAATCACAAAGGATTAGCACTTGGTAGAAATAAAAATTGTACTAGAGGGCAAAAAAAACAAATAAATAAATAAATAAACCAAAAGCACAAATCTGACCTCTAGCACACTAAACAGCAGTTCATAGACATGCTCATCAAAAGCAGTATGAGGTAAGGGCGATGTGGAACCGCAGGTTAAGTTGCCGCTTGCACACACCCACATCCCTTATAGAAGTGCCTGGTTGGGCAAGTCCCAGCTACTCCACGCTTATGATCCTACTTCCTGTTTATGCACCTGAGAGGCAGTAGGTGATGGCCCGAGTACCTGGGTTCCTGCCACTCATGTGGGAGACTCAGATGGGGTTCCTGACTTCTGACATCAGTTTGGCCCAGCTCTGGCTATTGCAGGCATTTGGAGAGTATACCAGTGGTTAGAAGATACATCCTCGCCCGCCCTGCCCCATCACTCTGCCTTTCAAATAAATAAATAATTTTTTAAGAAAAAGCAATGTGAAAAAGTTTCAAAGTCAATGAATTGAAAGTTTTGAGCCCAATAATGTGTTTTTTTAAATACTAAACTGCACCTATCCTCATTAAGACTGACAGAAAGTACCAGCATAAAATGTGAGGCTTCTAAACAAAACACAGCGCAGGCTCTCCAGCCCCTGCCATATTCCACAGCCGGTGATTAATATGCCCTTAACAGCATACTGAAGGCTTTCTGAAACTTGAGGTCAACATAATAACTTTGTCCAACATATTCTGATACATTCTAAGTATATTTTTATTGTTCTCTGAACATACACATTACTTGTCTCAAGGTCTTCCATTAACTATATAGTGTGATATAAAACAGAGTAATATAAGGAGTACTGACTTCAACCATTCCATTCCATGCCTTCTTGATTTACTCCTCCCATCTGCCCAGGCAATTATTAACAGACACCTACACAAAACTTATCTTGATTCAACAGCTGTTGTTATTCAATCCAATCAAATTCACACATTTATTATGAAGTTACTATATGCAAAAATAATATACTTTAACTTCTTTCAGCACGTCACAGATCCAAATTATTGTCTAGATGCATTTTAAGCAAATGGATACATCTTACTCTAAGTTCCCTGAGGGCAGACTTTCATTTTCCTCATCACTATAGCCAAAGAAGTACACTTTCAGTATGAAAAAGTTTAAGATATTATCTTGTCCAGCTTCAGAACTTCTATATATGAAAACAACAGAGTCCCAGGAAAGTTTAGGTGATACACTAACAAGGTCATAAAGTAATGAGTCCTAGGATTAGATGAGTTAATAAATGTGAAGTGCTTAGAGCAAAGTCTGACAGAATATTCATCAATATCAGCTACTGTCATCGTTAGATTAAAAATTATATCATCTGTCAACACAGACCACTGCATTGAATAAATGACTAACATGCCCATCTCTTTGTATTTATCAGTTAAAGATTTCTTTCTGGAAAGCGGAGCAAGACAGCAAGTGAGTAAGGTGCCCCTGCAATCCTCTCCCCGTAAACACAGCAATCTGAACAGCTGTTCATACGCAAACCACCTTCACAGCAGCTAACAACATCAGCTAAGAGACCACCATGCGACGACAGGATAAGAGGCACTGAGGAAGGCGTGAAGTTACGAGTTGCCTGTCATCACTCCCCCAGCTGCAACCGGTACAGCTCCATGCAGCCTGCTTGGGAGACGGAGAAGGGATTAAGTCCAGACCTTAGACTTGAAACCCAGTGCCAGGCAGGTCATGGTAAAACATCGTGCAGACAGGATCCCACACCCCTACCCCCAGGTCATCACCTGCAGACTGAGCCTTTGGGCCTCCTTAGCCACATGCCAAATGGACTGCCCCCACCACCCTTTCCCCCACCTCTGGCTGAGAGTGGAACAAGATTACAGCCTCTAGGAAGTGGGGTGGGAAAGTCATACAGGACCTTGCCTTGGAGCTCAATGTCAGGCCTATGGCTGTGACACCCAACACCAGATAAAGCCCAAAGGTCTCTATCCCCAGCCCAGGGCTCCCAAATCAAGCCTGTAGAAGTTAATTCTAAACAAATACCTACTATATTTAAGATAAACCTGAGATAGAAGCACCCCCTTGTATTGAAACAGTGACAACAAACCAAGAGCAGACTTGTAGCAAACTTCAACAGAACCATCTAATGCCAATACAGCCTAAGTGTCCACAGGCTCAGAGAAAACATGGCAAAGTGCTTAGAATTTCTGGAAGACAGGAACATACAAAGCCGGATTACAGAGAGTGGGAAAAATCCCTAACCCTTTAATGCGCAGTTGCCAATACATACTAACAGACATCAGTAACTGTCAGGGTGGGGCCGGCACTGTGGTGCAGCAGGTAAAGCCTCTGCCTGCAGTGCCAGCATCCCATGGTGTCGGTTCAAGTCCCGGCTGCTGTATTTCTGATTCAGCTCTCTGCAATGGCCTGGGAACACAGTAGAAGATGGCCCAAGACCTTGAGCCCATGCACCCTCGTGAGAGACCCAGAGAAAGCTTCTGGCTCCTGGCTTCAGATAGGCCCAGCTCTGGCCAATACAGCCATTTGGGGAGTGAACCACCAGATGGAAGATCTCTGCCTCTGCCCCTCTGTAACTCTGCCTTTCAAATAAATAAATCTTATAAAAAAAAAAAAACTGTAAGGGAATCATGACAGGTACAGAATGTAAAATAGTCATTTTAAGGAAACACAATGAGATTCAGGTAAACTCGGAGATGATTTATTATTCTAACACAGAAGCTTAAAAAGATATAAGAAAATAATTACAAAAAAAAATCCTATGGCTTGAAAAGTACATCAAACAAAGTTAAAAATGTGAAAGAAGGCATCAGAAGCAGAGTGGATCAAACAAGAATCAGTGAGCTTAAAAACAGTCTGTCTGAAGATATACAGAGGAAAACAAACAAACAAACAAACAAAAAAAAGAATGCAGAAGAACAGGAAGACAGACTCTAATACAATATTAACAGGGGACTTCAACGCCCCACTTTCACCAATGGACAGTTCAACTAGACACAAAATCAACAAAGAAGCAACAGACCTAATCAGCACTATGGAACAAAAGGACATACCTGATATCTACAGAACTTATCACCCCACAGTTGGCAGAATACACATCATCCTCATCAGTACATGGAACTTTCTCTAAGACAGACTATATATTAAGCCATAAAGCAAGTCTCAGGAAATTCAACAAAATCAAAATCATACCATGCATCTTCTTTGAACACAGTGGAATGAAGCTGGAAATCAACAACTCAAGAATCTCTAGATCATATGCAAACACATGAAGACTGAATAATATGCTCCTGAATGAACAGTGGGTCACAGAAGAAATCAAAAGGAAAATCAAAAAATTTCTGGAAATGAATGAGGTTGACAACACATCATATTAAAACATATGGGATACTGCAAAAGTAGTGTTAAGAGAGAAGTTTATAGCATTGGTGCCTTCATGAAGAAATTGGAAAGGTACCAAATAAATGAGCTATCAGTGTATCTCAAGGAGCCAGAAAAAAAAAAAAAGAATAACAACAAACCAAACTCAAAATTAGGAGGCAAGAAATAATTAAAATCAGAGAACAAGATTAAAACACACAAAAAATACAAAAGATGGGTGAAATGAAGAGCTGGTTTTTTACAAAATAAATAAAACTGATACACCATTGGGCCATTGGACCAACTAACCAAAAAAAAAAAAAAAAAAAATGGGAGGCCGGCGCCATGGCTCAATAGGCTAATCCTCTGCCTGCTGCACCAGCACCCCAGGTTCTAGTCCTGGTCGGGCACCGGATTCTGTCCCGGTCGCTCCTCTTCCAGTCCAGCTCTCTGCTGTGGCCCGGGAGTATAATGGAGGATGGCCCAAGTGCTTGGGCCCTGCACCCGCATGGGAGACCAGGAGAAACACCTGGCTCCTGGCTTCAGATCAGTGTGGTGCGATGGCCGCAGTGTGCAGGCCTCGGTGGCCATTGGGGGGTGAACCAACGGAAAAAGAAAACCTTTCTCTCTGTCTCTCTCTCTCACTGTCCACTCTGCCTGTCAAAGGGGGGGGGGGGGGACAACCCAAATCAATAAAACAAGAAATGAAATGAAAAAGAAAATGTAACAACAGACACCACAGAAATAAAAAGAAAATCATCAGGAATTACAATAAAGAGTTGTATGCCAACAAATTGGGAAACCTAGAAGAAATAGTTAAATTCCTAGACACATACAATCTACCAAAATTGACTCATGAAGCCATAGAAAACCTAAACAGGCCAATAACCCAGATGGAAACTGAATCAGTATAAAGACCCACCCAACAAAAAAAAGCTTGGGACCAGGTGGCTTCACTGCTGAATTCCATTATTCATTTCAAGAAGAACTAATTCCAATTCTTCTCAAACTATTCTAAACAATTGAAAGGGAGGGAATCCTCCCAATTTCTTTCTAAGAAGCCTGCATCACCTTAATTCCTGATCTAGAAAAAGACAACAACAGAAAAAGAGAACAATATCCCTGTTGAACATAGATGCAAAAATCCTCAACAAAATATTAGCTGATCGAATACCTTGGAATAAATTTAATGAAGGATGTCAAAGAACTCTATGATGAAGATTACAAAACACTAAAGGAAGAAACAGAAGACGATATTTAAAAATAGAAAAATCTTCCATGTTCATGGATTGGAAGAATCAACATCATCAAAATGTCCATAATAGCAAAAGCAATTTACATATTCAATGCGATCTCAACCAAAATACCAATGACATTCTTTGCAGATCTAGAAAAAAATGATGCTAAAATTCATATGGAAACACAAGAGACCCTTAATAGTTAAAGCAATCTTATACAACAAAATCAAAACCAGAGGCATCACAATACCAGATATCAAGATATACTACAGGCAATTATAATCAAAACAGCCTGGTACTGGCACAAAAACAGATATGTAAACCAATGGAATAGAATAAATGTCCAGAAAGAAATCCACACATCTACAACCAATTTGTATTTGACAAATGAGCTGAAATCAATCCCTGAAACAAGGATAGTCTGTTTAATATATGGTGCTGGGGAAACTGGATCTCCATGTGCAGAAGCATGAATCTATACCCACACCTTATACCTTATACACAATCCACTCAAAGTGGATCAAGACCTAAATCTACAGCCCAATGTTATCAAATTACTAGAGAACATTGGGAAAACTCTTCAAGACATTAGCATAGGAAAGACTTCTTGGAAAAAAAAAAAAAAACAACCCAGAAGCACAGACAGTTAAAGCCAAAGTAGACAAATGGGATTACATCAAGCTAAGGAGCTTCTGCAATGCAAAATTAATACTCAGCAAAGTGGAGAGGTGATCAACAGAATGGGAGAAATTATTTGCAAACTATGCAACTGATAAAGGATTAATAACCAGAATATATGAAGAGCTTGAGAAATGCAACAACAACCCAGTTAAGAAACGGGCAAAGGACTTAAACAGACATTTTTCTAAAGGGGAAATTCCAATGGCCAAGAGACACATGAAAAATGCTCAGGCTCACTAGCCATCAGGCAAATGCCAATCAAAACCACAATGAGGTTTTACCTCACCCCAGTTAGAATGGTTCTCATACAGAAATCATGAGACAATAAATGCTGGCAAGGATGTGGGGAAAAAGGTACCCTAATCCATTGTTGGTGGGAAAGTAAGTTGGTATAGCCCTTGAAGAAGACAGTATGGAAATACCTAAAAAATCTTAATATGGACCTAACATATGATGCAGCCATCCCACTCCTGGGAATTTACACAAACCAATAGAAATCAGCATATGAAAGAGTTATATCTGTACCTCATGTTCATTTCAGCTTAATTCACAATAGCTAAGATGTGAAATCAACCCAGATGTCTATCAACTGTTGGTTGGATAGAAATTATGGTATATATACACCATTAAGCACTACTCAGCTGTGAAAGAAAGGAAGGAAGGAAGGAAGGAAGGAAGGAAGGAAGGAAGGAAGGAAGGAAGGAAGGAAGGAACTATATTAGTACTTATATAGAAAGGTACTATATATTAGGTACTATAAGTAACCTAGAAATGATTTGAAATACTTGAGAGTCTGATATGGATAGGTTATATGTAAATATTATGCTATTTTATATAAGGGACTTGACTATCCTCACATTTTAATATCCACAGGGGTGGGGCTGGAACCTATCTCCCAGGGATACTAAAGGAAAGTTTTCAGCCTTTAAAAAGAAGGATATCTTGGGGCTGGCACTATGCCATAAGGGTAAAACCGCCACCTGCAGTGCCAACATCCCATATGGGCACCAGTTCGAGTCCTGGCTGCTCTGCTTCTTATCCAGCTCTCTGCTAATGTGCCTGGGAAAACAGTGAAAGATGGCCCAAGCCCTTGGGCCCCTGCAACCATGTGGGACACCCAGAAGAAGATCCAAGCTTCTGGGTTCAGATTGGCCTAGCTCTGGGTGTCACAGCCATTCAGGAAGTGAACCAGCAGATGGAAGACCTCTCTCTCTCTCTCTCTCTCTGCCTCTGCCTTTCAAATAAATAAATGACTCTTAAAAAAAAAGAAGGAAATCTTGTCATTTGCAATAATATGTATGAACTTGGAGGATATTATCCTAAGTGAAATAAGCCAGGTGAAATAAGCCAGATAAAGATAAATAATGCATGATCTCAATTTTAGGTAGAATCTAAAAATGCTGAACTCACGGATAGAGAGTAGAAGGGTAGCTACCAGGACCTGGGAGGTGATGGGGAGGGGTCAGTGAGGGAGGTGAGATAAAGGGAGACATTTGCTAAAGTGTAACATGTTTCAGTTAGGATGAATTCTGGAGAATAAACGTGGTTAAGTATAGTTAATAACAAAATGTATTGCATACATTAATATTGCTAAAACAGTGGATCTAAAATGTTCTTATCACATAAAACTAAGTCTGTGAGGTAAAGGACATATTAGTCTAACTTAAAATTTCCACAATATATACACAGCCAAAACAACAATTTGTTCATTTTAGATATATACAGTATTTGTCAATTAAAAAAAAAGAGAGAATGGATAAACACATTGTGTTCTGTACTAGAATACTATTCCACAATCAAAAGGAATAAACTAATGATATCCAACATAACCTGGATGGATCTCAAAAATAGGTGGAGCAAAGAGAGACAGACACAAAATATTACATATTACATAACTCCAATATAAAGTTTAATTACTGGCAAATTCATTTACAGTGCTAGCAATCGGAATAGTGATGGCCTCTGCATGAGACTCGAAGGGGGCACAAGACACTATTTTTTAAAAAAATAGGCTTTAATCTGTTGTCAATTTTTTTTAAAGATTTTATTTATTTGGCCGGTGCTGTGGCTCACTAGGCTAATCCTCAGCCTGCAGCGCTGGTACCCTGGGTTCTAGTCCTGGTCAGGGTGCTGGATTCTGTCCCGGTTGCTCCTCTTCCAGTCCAGCTCTCTGCTGTGGCCCAGGAAGGCAGTGGAGGATGGCCCAAGTGCATGGGCCCTGCACCCTCATGGGAGACCAGGAGGAAGCACCTGGCTCCTGGCTTCGGATCGGCGCAGGGCACCGGCCACAGTGCACCAGCCATAGTGGCCATTTCGGGGGTGAACCAACGGAAAAAGGAAGACCTTTCTCTCTGTCTCTCTCTCACTGTCTAACTCTGCCTGTCAAAAAAAAAAAAAAAAAAAGATTTTATTTATTTGAAAGACAGTTACAGAGAGAGAGAAAGAGAGAGGTCTTCCATCTGCTAGTTCACTCCCCAAATGGTTGTGACAGCTGGAGCTGGGCCGATCCGAAGCCAGGAGCCAGGGGCTTCTTCCTGGTCTCCCACATGGGTGCAGGGGCCCAAGGATTTGGCCATCTTCTACTGCTTTCCCAGGCGATAACAGAGAGCTGGATGAGAAGTGGAGCATCCAGGACTTGAACCAGTACCCATTTGGGATGCTGGTGCTGCAGGCCAGCGGTTTAACCCATTGCACCACAGCACCAGTCCTACAAGACACTTTTGTGGGGTGATGAAAGTGCTCTAAATCTTTATCTGGGAATGAATTTCCCATAGGAAAAAAATTCAGGGAATGTCATGGGAATGAAATAATAACTGCAACTGCTCAATATTAAAATGAAGTATAGGGACCAGTGGTGCTGCCTGCAGTGCCGGCATCCCTTCTGGGTGCCGGTTCTAGTCCTGGCTGCTCCACTTCCGATCCAGCTCTCTGCTATGGCCTGGGAAAGCAGTAGAAGATGGCCCAAGTCTTTGAGCCCCTGCACCCATGTGGGAGACTCAGAAGAAGCTCCTGGCTTTGGATCAGCAGAGCTCCAGCCATTGCAGCCACTTGGGGAGAGAACCAATGGATGGAAGACCTCTCTCTCTCGCTCTCTGCCTCTCTTCTTTTTGTAACTCTGTCTTTCAAATAAATAAATAAATCTTTAAAAAAATAAATAAATAAAATAAAATGAAGTACAAAGTTCTAACAATCAAATAACCAAGTACATCATGTAAACTTTGATTGGATCCTGTGTGAAAAAGTAAATTATAAAAGTCAGTTTTTAGACAACTGGTAAAACTTGAAGATGGACTTGAAATTTATGAATTATCACTCATTATCTTAGGTGTGATAACAGTTGCAGTTAGGTAGAATAATATCTATCCTTTTTTAGAAAATGCATGCTGAAGTATTCAGGAGGCAGTATTATGATGTCAACAATTTACTTTCAAAATTACAACAAAAATATTTTACACATAATATATACATATGTACAAACAAAGCAAATTAATGTAGATAGGTCAGGGAATAATGGTTATTCATTGAACTATTCTTCCAAGTACTCTGTATGTTTGAAAAACTTTATTTAAAAAGTTGGGGGTGGGGAAAAGAAGACCCCAATTCCCATGGAGGCAGAGTGATTCCCCAGGTCATATTAAATGAAGAAAAAGACACCAAAGTGTACAACAGCTTATAGAACATGCCACCTACCGTGCAAGAAAAGAAAAACGTAAACATATGTGGTGTGTGTGCTGGAGAAAAGAAAGTGTATCTGTTTACCCCACTAGTGAGGACAGCTGCTGCAGCCGATGAACACAGCTGGGTAAGGTTTGAGGAGACAGCTCTGAGGCCCAAGTTCCCCGTGTACATCATTGTACATAGTTTGGCCTTTATACCACGCGAGTGTGAACAAATAAAGTGAAAAGCAGCAGCAGAAGTGGGAAACAGGATGTAAGAACTCTCTGTGGCCACGCAAGTCCTCTGCCCAATCAAAGCCAGGATGAACACGCTTGTTTAACTAACAGTGCTGTTGCCAGGAGTCTCTTTTGTGCCTTCTGAGGTTGGCAAACAGCATCTTGGGGCAGATCTGCTCCTAAATAGTGGTGCAACCCTGAACAAACGAGTTAGCCACGCTAAACCTCTGGTGTTCTAACCTGTGAACGGGACGGAATCCAGTGGTTTCTAAAATTTCGTAGAACTGTAAAATTCTGTGGCCCCAATGTTGGGAGGGGGCTGGGGGAACGGGGACTGTTCCCACCCGCAGAGTCTTCTTTAGCTTGGGTGAACAACAAAGCTCCATTGTACAGTCATTCCCTCTGTGCCATCAACTTAACTCCGCGGAGAACGCCTGAGACAAAACCCGTCCACCCCGCAACACACACTCCTGGGCGCGGGAACCCGCCAGGGAAGGCTTCTTCCTCTCAGCGGGCTCCTGCTGCCCCCGCGTCCCGAGGCAGCCGCCCTGCCCGGGATCCCGTGCCCCACGAGTAAGCACAGGGCGGAGCAAGCCCGCAACCAGGCCCGGGGTCTGGCCAGTGGCCTCAGAGCCCAGCGCGGGAGCAAGCGTCCGGTCCGCTTTCGCTAAACAAATCTTGACTTTAGCAAGTGTCGCCAAAAGGCAGCCGGGACACCAGAGTTTCCCAGGAGCCGCCCTGGCTTGGCCCTGCAGACCAAGAGCCCTCTCTGTGCGCCTCGACCCCGGCCCCACCCAGGCCTCCTGTGAGACCCAACAAAAGTCCTACACAGTCTCGGGACTCCCCCTGGAGGTTTCGGTTCGCCGCCCCGGGAGAACTGCCGGGCTAGGTGAGGGGAGAGCCGTGCCTGCCCCGGAGCGCGAGCGGACGCAGCAGCACCTGCGGACCGCGGCGGTGCTGGGCGGCCACAGAGGGCTCGGGGACCCGGAGCTTCGCCTCCAGGCCGCCCACGGGTCTGCGCCTGCACAACTCCACCGCGCCCTGGAAGCGCGGGGTGGGGCAGAGGGCCCTCAGAAGAGCCAAGCTGGAGCTTTGGCCTGAAGCAGGGATCGGGAGAGACCTGGGGGGCGTTCAGAAGGCCTGCGAAGGGTCTTAGGAGACCGGCGGGCAGAGGGGGGCTATCTCACTGCCCCGAGCTGGTGGGGGACCGCCCGCCTGGGCTCGCGGAAAGGGATCCTCCGCCGGCGTGCGGCTGCAACTTTGGAGGAGTTCCCTTCCGGAAGCCGAAGGGGCCTTCCTTGGGAGCGACCGGGAAGACGAGAAGGGAGCCCGGTCAACCGCTGTCGCGGGGTTTGAGGGCCGGAGGGGCCAGAGCTGGGTTTCTCCTGGGAGACCCTGAGGGGACGTGGCCAGGGAGCCTGGGCAGCGATGGCGTGGGGAGGGAAGACTGAGGTGACCAGGGAGGGCGATCCCGATCACAGAGGAGTTCGAGAACCCCCGCCCCAGCGCACTGGCAGGTCGGAGGAGGGGTCAGGGGCGGTGGGAAACACCACGACTGGACGTGGGGTCCAGAGCTGCGGTGGGGGCCGGGCCTCTGCGTGGCTGCGGTGGCCGGAGGTGCGAGGGGCAGCCGGGGTCACACGGGGTCCCGGAGTCCCCAGGCGTGATTTGAAGGTGAAGGCTTTGCTGTGACTCGGGGCTTCCAGAGGCGACCGCAAGGAGGCGTCCCGCAGTCCACTCGGGACGGGAGCGCAGCCGATACTCACAGAGCGGATCTCCAGCGCCAGCGCGCACTGCAGCGCCTTCACCTTCGGCATCTGCGCGGTGTGGGGCGGCGGGGAGGGACCCCGGCCACGGGCCCGAGCGAGGCGGGAGGACGCGGGGCGGGGCGGGGACGGGGAGGAGACGAGGTGGCGGCGGCGGCGGCGGCAGCTGTGGCCCCCAGGCCGGGGCCCGCGGTCCAGCCTGGGTCCCGCCCGAGTAGCTGCTGAGCGCCGGGCGCGGACTCGTTGTCATGGCAGCCAGAAGGGGCGGGGCCGGAAAGAGGCCGGGAACGCGCCGGGCCGCGAGCCCCTGGGGACGGGGCGGGGCGGGGCGAACGCCGGGAGGGGCGGGTGGGCGTGGCTGTTCTGTGACGTCAGACAGGGGGCCCAAAGCCAGAGGAAACGGAATAACGGTGTCGTGGGGCGGAGCACAGGCCAGGCAGCCGGGCTTGGGAGCCCGGAGTTCCAGCGTGGTGATGGCACCTTGGGTCAGTGGCGTCCTTCTGTGGCCTCAGTTTCCCTAACTTTAAAAGAATAACAATCCTACTAGTCCTGTTGCTTGAATTTCTTAGTACAGTTATGAAGCCAGCGGGAGCAGGCACTGCTTGTGGCAGGGGTTACGTTGCCGCTTGGGACGTTTGCATCCCACACTGGAGTGCGGCTTCCTGCTAATGTGTACCCTGCCTCGAGTGCTTGGGTCTCTGCCACCCGGACTGAGTTCCCCATTCCTAGCTTCGGCTTGACCCGAACCTGGATGCTTCTGGCAATTAGTGAGCAGACAGATGGAAGATCTCGCTCTCTCTCTCTCTTTCTCTCTCCTTCTCTCTCCCTCTCCCTACTTGCCTTTCACATAAATAACCAGGAGCTCTCAAGTATGCCCGTCCCTTACCTCTCTGAAAAGTGGGATTGAATCAGATCACCACCGTCTTCCCGATCTGATGTGATTCTTTGTTGGTGCTTCCTCTAGGCCAATCCAGGTCTGATGGACCTGCGTATGCATCTCAATGCATATTGCTTAAACCCTCAATGAGGAATCCACAATAAATCCAGTTGTAGAGAGCCTGGTCACAGACCATTAAAGACATTTTTCTTGTTTTATTTTCTTAATTTTTTATTAATATAAAGAGAACAGATTTTATGCTTTCCATAGGTACAGTTCCACGAAGACAACCACACTTCCATCACTCCTGTCACTCCCCTGCTCCCCCCAGCCCCTCTCTTCATCAGAAGACATAATTTTAATCCACTCTCTATTCACAGGCTTAATTCACCACTAATCATACTATTCAACACAGTAGGAAGACCACAGTTCCACAGGAGTATAAACAAGGACTTAAAAGTGACAATCATATGAAGATATTGTTATTACAAAATACATTACACATGCATGAGTGTATGACACGTATTCATCTTAATAACAATGAAGCAAACAATACCTGTGTGAAACATTCAGGGCTGGTGCTGTGGCTCACTAGGCTAATCCTCCACCTGCAGCGCCGGCACCCCGGGTTCTAGTCCCGGTCGGGGTGCTGGATTCTGTCCCAGTTGCCCCTCTTCCAGTCCAGCTCTCTCTGTGGCTGTGGAGGATGGCCTAAGTGCTTGGACCCTGCACCCCATGGGAGACCAGGAGAAGCACCTGGCTCCTGGCTTCAGATTGGCGCACTGCACCTGCCGCGGGGGCCATTTGGGGAGTGAACCAACGAAAGGAAGACCTTTTCTCTGTCTCTCTCTCTCACTGTCTAACTCTGCCTGTGGGGGGGGAAAAAAAGAAGAAGAAGAAGAAAGAAACGTTCAGTTAAAAAACAGGACAATGCCCCTTAAAAATGTCCAGACCACTGCATTGTCTTCCTCCTCCTGAAAGTAACTGCTCCTCTGAATTTTGTTACAAAAACTTCCTTTTCCATTGATGAATGCATTTCTAAACAAGATATTGTTCAATTTTCATGGGTTGGGTGCTGGGTCCTAGGGGGTGAGGCTGTCACCTGCAGTGCCGGCATCCCATTTGGGCGCCGGTTCGAGTCCCGGCTGCTCCACTTCTGATCCAGTTCTCAGCTATGGCCTTGGAAAGCAGTAGAAGATGGCCCAAGTCCTTGGACCCCTGCACCCACGTGGGAGACCAGAGGAAGCTCCTGGCTTCAGATCGGCACAGCTCTGGTCGTTGCAGCCATCTGGGGAGTGAACCAGCAGATGGAAGACCTCTCTCTCTCTCTCTCTCTCTTGCTCTCGCTCTCTCTCTCCGCCTCTCATTCTTTCTCTGTATAACTCTGACTTTCAAGTAAATAAATAAATCTTTAAAAAAATTTCCTGCTACTGATGTGATATAAATGGAATCATAGTATAAATAATGTCTTGTTCTGCTGTGACTTGCTTCTCTCACTTATGACTATGCTCTGAGTTTCACCCAAAGCTGATATTCTGTAACTGAAATCGTTCTCATTGTAGTACAGCTTTCCAATATAGAAATACATATTGATGGGGCTGGCCTTCTGGTGCAGCAGGTTAAGCTGCTGCTTGTAACACCACGTGGGCACTGGTTTGAGTCCCGGCTGCTCCACTTCCTATCCAGCTCCCTGCTTATGTGCCGGGGAAAGCAGCGAAAGATGGCCCAAGTGCTTGGGCCCTTGTCCCCGACATGGGAGACCCAGGTGAAGCTCCTGGCTCCTGGCTTTGACCAGGCAAAACCCGACCGTTGCAGTCATTTGGGGAGTGAACCCACGGATGGAAGATCTCTCTCTGCCTCTCCCTCTCTCTCTGTAACCCTGCATTCCAAATATAAATAAATAAATCTTTAAAACAAAAACAAAACACATTGGTGAATGCATCCTTTCTACTATTGACAGTAGTTTTTTACTGCTGCTTTCATTTTCAGCTATCATTAACAATGGGTATGAACATTCTAGTACATGCCCATTAAAGTGTGTGTGCCAGAGTAAAAGTGGGATGCCTGGGGAATTTGGTTTTTCAGGTGTGCAACCTTAGTGGATAATACTATATCATTTTCCAAAGTATTTATAACTATTTATGCTTCTGCCAGCATCCCATATGGGCGGGCACCCGTTGGAGACCTGACTGCTCCACTTCTGACCTAGCTCTCTGCTATGGCCTGGGAAAGCAATAGAAGATGGCCCAAGAGCTTGGGCCCCTGCACCTACATGGGAGACCCAGAAGAAGCTCCTGGCTCCTGGCTCCTGGCTTCAGTTTGGCACAGCTCCAGCTGTTGTGGCTAACTGGGGAATGAAACAATGGATGGAAGACACCTCTCTCTCTGTCTCTCTCTCTCTCTCTCTCTCTCTGCCTCTCCTTCTCTCTCTGTGTAACTCTGACTTTCAAATAAATAAGTAAATCTTTAAAAAATTTTTTTCCTCCTACATTCTTGTGAACACTGCTATGTTTGGATTTTTAATTTTTGTATATTTGTACTCCAGGTATCTCACTGTGATTCAGTTTTGCATTTTTGATTGCTATTGATGTTGAACCTGGATGGAACCTGGATGGTTCCATTAGCTTTTCCCTTTTCTCTCTGCCTAGTAGTTCTCTTGCCCACTTTTATGTTGCATTCCTCCCACCTCCATTTAAAGGTATTCTTTATATATGCTACCCACTCATTCTTTGTCTATTCTATATGATACAAATATCTTTCTAATTTTGTGCTTAGTCTTTTAATTTTACATGTAGTTTAAAAGAGAATTGTTAGGTCACAGAATATGAGTATTATTGGTTTGACCAAATAATTCAAAGTTGCAGGCAGTCTATGCTTCCGGCAACCTTTTGGGTTACTTTGCCACCCCCATTCTTCCCAAATTTGGCATTATCAACCTTCCTTGTTTTCCCCAGCATAACAGGTGTAAACTATCATCTCACTATTCATTTTCTCACATTATTTATGATTATGATGCTGTCTCCATATGCTTATGAAATTTTCTGTATACCTTGTCTGCTAGTATCCTTTGCCCATTTTTCTATTATTTCTTCTCTTTTACAGTGTTCTGTGTATTCTAGTTATTGGTTAATAAATTAGTTCAACTTTAGATGTCCCAAGTATCTTTTCCAGATTTCATCCATTTATAAACTTTGTCCAGGGTGTACTTTAGTTAATACCTAACATTAATGTAAGTCAATCATTTGCCTCATATTTGTGTGTTTCTGACATTTTAAGAAATCTTCCCCATTCCTAGCTGACAAAAATATTTTCTATATTTTCTTCTAACTTTTTAGTTTTACCTTTTCACTTTTTAATGTTTAATCCATGAAGACTCAATGTTTTTGTACACATTGTGAAGCAGTAATCCAAGAACCACTTTCTTTTTCTTTTTTTCTTTTTCTTTTTCTCTCCTCTAAAGGCTGTGCTAGGTTTCCCAACAATATCTACCAAACATTCTATGCTTCCCCTCATTGAGCTATGGCACCATCTTTATCATTTACTAGCTACCCAAAGTCCTGTCTTCAGACTTCCTGTTCTGTCCCAGTGTTCTATTTGTCTGTTCTTGCAGCAGTACAACACTGCTTTATTAATTTCAGCTTCTTAGTATCCGGTTCAGAAAGTCCCTTTTTTGTGAGACAGATTTGGCTATTCACGATCCTCTATTGTTTCTTCTTAGAGTACTTCTATCAAGTTCCAACTGGAGTTTTGATTACGATACATTAAACTTAAAGATTAATTCAGGGCATCTACATTTTCGCAGTGTTACATAATCCCTTTCCAAAAGCATAGCATGTGTCTCTCTGTCGGATCATATCCTGTGTTCTTTGAGTTTTCAAGTTTTCTCTGTAGAGTTCTTATTTAATTCCTAGGTATTTAACTTCAGTTTTTCTTTGCATTAGTGAGAAGAGTTTCTTAATTTTTCATTACATTTACTAATTGGTTATTTCAACTGTTCAGAAATCTATAGGTTGATTTGGAATATCAGTTCAACTTTTGCTGATGGAAATAGTTCCTCTGTTCCACTGTTATTATTGATATTAGTCTCATGGAAATGATATGCTATTGATGCCATGGCAAATCACCACAAACTTCATGGCTTAGAATGTTACTGTCTCACAGATCTGTAGCTCAGAAGCCTAACCCAGATCTCGGTGGACCACATTCCGGGGGCAGTGGGGCCAGGCTCATTTTGGGAAGATATAAAAGAGACTGTTTCCTTGACTTTCAGCTTCTAAAGGCCACCTCCTGGTCGCCTTCCTCCAGCATCTCAGCCAGCAATTGCGAATCAAGCATTTTTCACATTTCATCAGTCAGTCTTACTCTTCTGCCTGCTGTTTCCACTTTAAGGACGGTCTGTTGTCCATGTCCTCCACTGACCCCACCTAGATAAACAGTATAATCCTTTAAGCAGAGGTCAGCTGATTAGCAGCCTTAATCTTAGTTCCATCTGTAACTAATTCATTCTCTGCCATGAAGCAGTATATTCATAGTATCCTAGGATTAGGATATGAACACATTTTGAGAGATCTTATTCTGCATACCACAGGCACCAAAATGAGGGTTAATTGGATAGTGTTCATGTACATCAAATATGCTGGAGCAGGTATTGTGATGCACATGGTTAGACAGCTGCCTTGGATGCCTGTAAACCATATCAGGGTATCCATTCAAGTCCCAGTTACTCCACTTCCCATCCAGCTTTCTGCTAAAAGGTCTGGAAAGACAGCAGCTGATGGTCCAAGTACTCAGGTCCCTGAAACTGACAGGGAAGACCTGGATAGAATTCAGAGATTCTGGTCCTGGCCTGCCCCAATCCTGGCTGTAACAGGCATTTGGAGAGTGAATCAGGAGAAGGAAGATCTCCATGTCCCTCTGTCTCTTTCTCTGTCACTCATTCAAATATATGAATAAAGAAGTCTTTTTAAAAAGACACCCCAAATAATTATGAGTTGGTAGTGTTTTTCAAAGGGGAAATAAGAATTGGGCAGTTTTGGATGACTTTAAGAACCAACTTGGGGTCAGTGCTTTGGCACAGCAGGTTAAGCTGCTGCTTGTAGCGCCAGCATCCCATATGAGCACTGGTTCCAGTCCTGGCTGATTTCCAGTCTAGCTCCCTGCTAATATGCCTGAGAAAATAATGGAGGCTCCTATACCCACATGGAAAACCCAGAAGAAGCTCCTGGCTCCTGGCTTTGGCCTGGCCCAGCCCTGGCTGCTGTGGCCATTTGGGGAGTGAGCAAGTGGAAGGAAGATTCTCTCTCTCTGTCCTTTCCTCTGTCTCTGTAACTCTGCCTTTCAAATAAACAAATAAATCTTTTTAAAAAATCATTTTGAAAGTTCCTAAATAAGAAGAATCAAGAATTTATTCACAATGTATTGTTTAACAGTACCTCAACTTGATGAAAGAGTTGAGGAGAAAATGTTCTTTATTAAAAACTTCCAGCTATAAATTAATGCATATGAAAAATTAGAATAGCAACAGCTGCTAAAACCACTGTTGAAAACCTGATGAGGAATTTCATAATGGATAGATCAGTCTGAGAGCACTCAAACAAACTGATCAGTTTTAATTTCACTAAGAGACAGAATTCCCTTCTGAGGTGATACAATTAGGAATACACTTCACTGCCTGTCATAGCAAAAATCAAACTGGAATATGACTAAGCATCCAAGTCTATCAAAAAGATTTGAAATAACTTTATTGGAGAAAGCCACAGGCATACAAAGCATCAAAATAAACACAATATGGTTTCTTCAAATAAATTGCAAAGAAGAAAGGGGACACCGTAGGCAGGAGTACTTCAAAAAGTTCATGGAAAATGGAATTAAAAGGTAGGTTTCTTTGGTGCAATTTTTTTTAATTCTTGCATTTTTTTCATAATATGTACTTTGAGTTTTTGAAGACGTCTCATGTTTAAAAAGAATAAAGAGATATAACCTTAAACAAAAGGAGCATGCATCTTTTAAGTAGTAATACACGTTGAAGCAGTTATGAATGGAATATGATATCTGCAATTTACTTCAAATCACTCCAGTGAAAGTAGGAGGTAGTAGTAGTGGAAAGTAGCTGAGGGTATGGGTGAAATGATTTAACCACCCAGTTGGTGACAGATGTGCTAAAGTTCATTATACGACTTTTTTCTAGTTTTCTTTATGTTTGGTTCCACATTATCAAATACCAAAGTAGATGTTGAAGACTGTCCAGTGCTCTTTCTGTACTGATTACTGAGATAATCACATGAGCTTCAGGGCCTGTGCTATGCACAGAGGGTGAGCTGTCTGCAGTGCCCCATATGGGTGCTGGTTCATGTCTGAGTTGCTCTGTTTCTAATCCAGCCCCTTTCTAATGGCCTGGGAAAGCAGCGGAAGATGGCCCAAGTCTTTGGGCCCCTGCACCCATGTGATACACCCAGAAGAGGCTCCTGGCTCCTGGTTTCGGCCTGGCTCAGCCCCAGCCATTGTAGCCATTTGGGGAGTGAACCAGCAGATGGAAGACTTCTCTCTGTCTCTCCTCTCTTCTCTGTAACTCTGACTTTCAAACAAATAAAATTTTTAAAAGATTTTTCTTTATGGAGAGACAAAGAGAAAGGTCTTTCATCCGCTGGTACACTCCCTAAGTGGCCACAATGGCCAGAGCTGGGCCAATCTGAAGCTAGGAGCCAAGGGCTTCTTCCTGGTCTCCCATGCAGGTGCAGGGGCCCAAGCACTTGGGCCATCTTTTACCACTTCCTCAAGCCAAAGCAGAGGAGCAGCCAAGACTCGAATTGGCACCTATATGGGATGCTGGGCACTGCAGGTGAAGGCTTATCCTACTAAACCATAGTGCTGGCCCCCAAATAATTTTTTTAAATGAAAAAAAGGGGGCTGGTGCTGTGCCACAGTGAGTTAACACCCTGGCCTAAAGCACCAGTATCCCATATGGGCGCCGGTTCGAGACCCAGCTGCTCCACTTCCAATCCAGCTCTCTGCTATGGCCTGGGAAAGCAGTAGAAGATGGCCCAAGTCCTTGGGCCCCTGTACCCACGTGGGAGACCTGGAAGAAACTCCTGGCTCCTGGCTGCAGATAGGTGCAGCCGTTGCAGCCAAATGGGGAGTGAACCATCGGATGGAAGACCTCTCTCTCTCTCTCTCTGTCTCTGCCTCTCCTCTCTCTGTGTAACTCTGACTTGCAAATAAATAAGTAAATCTTAAAAAAAAAAAACTTATTAAGTGAATTCTACTTATAGATTTTTCTGATAGTTCACTTCTTTTTTTTAAGATTTATTTGAAAGTCAGAGTTACTCAGAGAGAGATCTTGGGCCATCTTCTACTGCTTTCCCAGGCCATAGCAGAGAGATGGATCGGAAGCGGAGGAGTCGGATCTCAAATCAGTGCCCATATGGGATGCTGGCCCTTCAGGCCAGCGCATTAGCCCACTGTGCCACAGCGCCAGCCCTATGATGGTTTACTTTTATTATAATCCTATACCATGCTATTTTGTGAATATGTTTTATGTTATGTTAGCTAGTGTTTTATATAGAATTTTGCATCTGTATTCATGAGAACTGAACCTAAAACTTTCTTTCCTTTTATTACTGTTTCCAGATTTGGGAATCTAGACGACACCCGCCTCATAACAGGAGAGAAGCTTAGACCCCATGCTCTTGACCCACAGATCCCTGATGTTCTCTTTGTTTTTCTTTGTTTTCTCAGTGTCTTCAGATTATATAGTCTCCTGATCTGTCTGTCCTAATGGAAACTGCCCTCCTGCCACCTCCAACATGCTGCTAAACCCACTGAGTGAACTTTGATTTCATTTAAATTATTATTCAGTTCTAACATTTTCATTTGTCACATATTTTTCAATTTCCACATGTCTTCTGAGATTTCTTATTTGTTCATTCACTCGGACAATTTCTTCTTGATTCTTGGAAAATGTTTAATTCTTTGAACATATTTGTAATAGTTGCTTTACAGTCTTTGTATGCTCGGTCCAGCTTGTGTGCCATGTCGAGTTGTAATTCTAACTGCATGTTTTCACAATTATGTATTGCGTTCTCCTATTTCTATGTCTAGTGTTCTTTTATTGAATACTAGATATTTTGAGAACATATTGTTTGATACTGGATTCTATTATCCTTCTATGAGGAGTGTTGATTCTTGTTTCAGCAGGTGGTTTGATTCCTGGCTGATTACCTTACATCTGTGTAGAGTTAGTGATATGCTTTGAGAACCGAAATTAAAACTTTCTTTCCTTTTATTACTGTTTCCAGATTTGGGAATCTAGACAACACCAGCCTCATAACATAGGAGCGAAGTTGGTGGAGATGTATGGAAAACCCAAGATGTTTCTAAAGCACCTGTAACTTTATAGGGTTCATACTCAAACTTTGGTCTTTTCTATGGGTTTGACAGGCGTGGTTATAGACTGAGTTGAAGGAAGTGTAGCCAGGCCTTACTTTAGGGCACAAGTCTTACTGCTAAAGTGCAGCCTGTTTTGTGTAACAGCTGGATACCAGAAGTATTAACTAGAACAAGAGAAATCAGTGAATGGCCTCAGCCAACCCAGACTGCCTGTAATTCTTGGGCATAATTCTTGGGAGAATATAGGATCCGAAGATAAGGAAGAAATTCCCCAAACTATCAAGTCTATGTCCTTACTTTTCTATCACAAGATATTCTGCAATACTTGTACCTGGTGAACCAACTGAGGCTCAGGGTATATAAACCCAGTGCAGAGTGTTTTGGGGTCCTTCAGCTACAACATGAAGTGGAGCAAATACTTACAAGACTCCTTCGGCTCTGGGCAGCTTCTCTGTGTCTTGGGGAATCACTTAGCGTTAGATCCTAGGCCTCTGCTCTCCCTGTTGTCTAACCATGAGTGATAAGTGTGCTTTGCCTGGTGGGTTTCATGAGTGTTCTATCACACCAGACTCATACTCACTGGTGGATTTTTATGCAAAATCTCCTGCCAGAGCCAGAAACTTTGCACTAACAAAGTAGAAAAAAAAGTCTCCACTCCAGAAAGTTCAGAACTCCAATGTGTCGTAGTACTGCTTGATGTGCCATGTTCCCAACCTTGTAGCTATAGCTAATTGGCAAGCCTCATGTGGTCTCATTCTGTGTGTGAAAATTCATCCTGCAGCCTTGAACTTTTGGGGAAACCCCTTATAAGTTTCTGGAGACTTCTTTGCACAGCTCTCTTTTCTCAGATTCCCTGAACTGCAAGTTCCAGCTGCTTCATCTGCCCAGCGATCTCGCCTCTTCAATGCAGTGGAGCACCATGCTGGCTATACCATGGCTGCTAAATCTTCCCCACACAGAGCCAGGCAACCTGGGGAACCACCTTGTGAGGTTCCGTTATCTCATAGAGCACAGGCTTGTGCTGCCCGGTGTCCACTGTCTGGAAACAGTTGGCATTTATATTTCTCCAGTTTCATGTGTATTTAAACCAAGAGAACTAATCTGTAACTGATTATTCTATTGTAAGTGGATGTGAAATACCAACCCTATGCTGTTTTAATATTAAATATCCTTGTCCTTAATACATATTAATAGCTAGCTTCTTATTTTGAAGATTGAATGAGTGGCGTATTTCATAAGTGGTAGTTAAAGTCAGTATTAGAGTTAAATCTTTCTTTGGTAATACTTAATGACATCAAAAATATAAAGAAGTAATGGTGTTGGACATTTTCTCTAAAGGGTTAGAAATACCTTCTTAACCCTTTCTTTAAAAAATCTATTTACTTATTTTTTTATTTGAAAGCAGAGTTACATTAGCAGGGAGCTGGATTGGAAGTGAAGCAGCCAGGTCTTGAACTGGCGCCCATATGGAATGCAGGTGCCACAGGCAGCAGCTTAACCCACTATACCACAACACCAGCCCCAAAGCGTCTTAACCTTTTCTAACCACTTCTGTAACCTGAGCATCCATGGGGGCCTGCGCTGTGGCATACCAGGCGAAGTTGCCACTTAGGTCACTCACATTCAGTATCAGAGTCCCAGCTACTGTGTTTCCAGTCCAGCATCCTGCTAATGTACCAGGAAAACAGCAGATGATGCTTCAAGTACTCAAGTGCTTGAGTTCCTGCTACCTGTATGGGATATCTAGATGGGGTTCCTGGCTCCCAGCTTCTGCCTGGCCCATCCCTCTGCCTTTCAAACAAACAAACTGAGCATCTAGTTTAATAAATTCTGAATTAGAGGGGCCGGCACTGTGGCACAGTGGGTAAAGCTGCTGCCTACTGAGCCGGCATCCCATATGGATGCCTGTCTTAGTCCTGGCTGCTCCGCTTCCAATCCAGCTCCCTGATGGTGGCCTGAGAAAGCAGCGGAGGATGGCCCAAGTGCTTGGGCCCCTGCACTCATGTGTGAGACCCAGAGGAAGCTCCTAGCTCCTGGCTTCTGATCAGCCTTGCTCTGACCATTGTAGCCATTTGCGGAGTGAATCAGCGGGTAGAAGATCTCTCTCTCTCTCTCTCTCTCTCTCTCTCTCCCTCTCTCTCTGTAACTCTGCATTTCAAATAAATAGATAAAATCTTTAAAAACAAAAAAGAAATTCTGAATTAGAGAAGTTATAAAAGATTTCACTTAAGCTGAGCCATGTAACAAATATGTGATACTAAATTAAAATAATCATTAAAAATTCTCCTCCCGAGAGGTTACTGCCTCTTGCCAATGCTGCCTTTTTTTTTTTTTTTTTTTTTTTTTTTTTTTTTTTTGACAGGCAGAGCGGACAATGAGAGAGAGAGACAGAGAGAAAGGTCTTCCTTTTGCCGTTGGTTCACCCTCCAATGGCCGCCGCGGCCGGAACGCTGCAGCCGGCGCACCACGCTGATCAGAAGCCAGGAGCCAGGTACTTATCCTGGTCTCCCATGGGGTGCAGGGCCCAAGTACTTGGGCCATCCTCCACTGCACTCCCTGGCCACAGCAGAGAGCTGGCCTGGAAGAGGGGCAACTGGGACAGAATCCAGCGCCCCGACTGGGACTAGAACCCGAGGTGCCGGCGCCGCAAGGCGGAGGATTAGCCTAGTGAGCCACGGCGCCGGCCCCCATGCTGCTTTAAAATCCTATTTTATCTGTTCTTTTATCATATATTTTTGGTTCGGTTTTTTATAAAAATATTTTAGGGGGCTATCACTGTGGCATAGTGGGTAAAGCCTGCCTGCAGTGCCATATGGGCGTTGGTTCAAGTCCCAGCTGCTCCACTTCCGATCCAGCTCTCTGCTATGGCCTGGATAAGCACAGGAAGATGGCTCGGTTCCTTGGACTCCTGCACCTGTGGAGGAGACCTGGAGGAAGGTTCTGGCTCTTGACTTCAGATCAGTGCAGCTCCAGCCATTGCAGCCATCTGGGGAGTGAATCAGTGGATGGAAGACCTCTCTCTCTCTCTCTCTCAATCTCTCTCTCTCTCTTTCCCCCTCTGTAACTGCCTTTCAAATAAAGAAATAAATAAATCTTTAAAAATATTTTAAATACTCAAATTATTTTACTTTACTGATGGAGGCAAAATACAGATAATTGGGAGTCTGGTAACTTGGCCTAGATCTTTAGCCAAGTCTGTAAATGCCTTAGCAGGTAGTAACCAAGTCTTACTTAGTTTTCTTTGTATTAAACAGAGAATTTATAATGCAAAAGATGTTCAGTTAAAATGTGTTTAATTGGAGCAAGTGTACTACAACAGTTAAGATACCGCTTAGGACACCTACCTTCCATATTAGAGTCCCTGGGTTCAAGTCCTAGCTCCACTTCCAATTCCAGTTTCCTGCTAATTCATACCTTGGGAGGCAGCTGGTCCTTGACACCCATGCGGGGATCAAGATTAGATTCTAGCCTTCTGATTCCTGCCTGGCTTAGTTCCAGCTATTGCAGACATTTGAGAAGTGAACCAGTAGAGATCTCTCTCTCTCCACATTTCAAATCAATAAATAATTTTTAAATACTTATTTCATTTATTTGAAAGACAGAGTTAAAGAGTGAGGTAGAGACAGAGAGAGAGAGGCCTTCCAGCTGCTGGTTCACTCCCCAGATGGCCGCAATAGCCGGAGCTGAGCCATTCTGAAGCCAGGAGCCAGGAGCTTCTTCCAGGTCTCCCACACGGGTGCAGGGGCCCAAGGACTTGAGCCATCTTCTACTGCTGTCCCAGGCCATAGCAGAGAGCTGGATCAGAAGAGGAGCAGCCGGCGCTTCAGGCCAGGGCGTTAACTCGCTGCGCCACAGCGCCGGCCCCAATAAATAATTTTTTAATATGTGGGGTTGAATTGAAGGAGATTCTGCATCTGAAGACCTCCTTCCCTGGAGCAAGTTCAGCCTTTGAACTCAGGCCAGCTTTAGACCAACACTGGCTTTTACCTCTTGCTAGCCACGTGACCCCGGACACGATGTTTCCACACTCTGAGCCTCTCTTTGTGTGTGTGTGTGTGTGTGTATGTGTGTGTGTCTATATGCACATACATACATGTGGTGCACTTTACCAACTTGTGGAAAAGCATGCAATACTTAGTACTCAATAGCTCATTATAACCGGTTCAAGGGTGCCAGGTTCTTGTTTTTCTATACATTCTCAGATATGCACAGTCCACGTTGGAGGTCTGTTGAGATCCCACCTGATTAGGACTGAGTTTGTCTGCCTCTTTGAATTCACTGAGCTCCTCTTATGCAGTGTGCCGTGGACAAAAACATTAGTTCAGTCCAAATCCCTGGGTATGTATCATTCTTCTTCCATGTTACAACTAGTTTGAAGGCTTCCCTCTGTCATAGCCTTCAAGTTTCAGCCTTATACAAAAATTTAGCTGTCAATTTCTAAGCTCTAGGCATAGAAATCTTTGTGAAAATTTGCCTGAATAGCAGCATTATGGATGGCACTACTATAATTAATGATGTCTCTGAAAAATTTATAGTGGATAGTAGATAAAACAGGAATTGTGCTGCTCCTGCATGTCCCCTCCTTTTATTCTCTATGAAATTTTATAGGAAATAAGTCTAATGAAAAATGTAAGCTCTTAATCTTTCCCGTAAATCCTACCTCATTTGATGCATGCTTTAAGGGAATGAATCAGAGCATTTTTTTTCTTTTGTACATACTTTGCATTGATGAGGTGAGGACAGTAACTCAGACTGTCTGGCCAAATGATCAGAAGGTCAGAGACATTTTTAAATACCTCTATTGTCTTTCCTTCATGTTCAATCTCCAAAGGAGAATTGATTTCCAACAAAGTCATTGTCTTCATCAGTAATACGACTATTATAAATATTGGCCACAGTAACTATTCAGTGACTGTCCTTTATAAATCAGGCATTATGGGGGTGCTTTATATATGCAATGGGGTGGCTCACACAACTCTATAAGGCAAGTATCTGTATCCCCATTTAACAAAAAAGGACACTGGCTCAGAGCAAATGAACGTGTTCAGGGTCACAGAGATAGTACCTGACCGAGCAGGAATTCAGACCTAAGTCTCTTCTACTCCAAAGGCGGCCTTCCTTCTGCTACTGCCTCTCATGATTATCTATCATTTTAATATTATTGATAACAAACCCACCAATTAGTTTAAGACACAATACAACCAAGTCATCATGAATAGGTGGTATATATAATTTGTTATTATGATCTTGCATTTGAATAGAAATGTGTGTTTCTGATAGCATGGTCTAGTCATCTTAGCTGGCAATGCTGTATATTTTAAAGTAAAACTATCTCTAAACCTCAAACACAAAACTTATTTATCACTGAGAATGCATGGAAGGTTTAAGAGAAATAAGACTTTTTAAATTCCTAATATAGTTTGTCATGAAAAGATAAAGCATGCACCCCCTGTAGCAAGAATTTTTTAGATAGGACAGCACAAGTTTTATCCCTTGGACAGAGTGTGTATGGGCCTAAACAACTCTATGTATATACCCAGAAGATTGTTTCATTTTATGAATCTTGTTTCCCTAAGTAAGATATACTAGTTCAGCAATAATAATTAGATTGTCATTCCTCTGGCTGGGTTTTAGAAAGTAATAAGCCACAGAGAAATCACAAGTCCTCCTGTAATGGCTTTAGGGGAAATGGGGATATAACAGGGCAGGTTGCTTTTGGAAATAAAAAGTGGGAGTGGAAAATTCCTAGCTCTAGTTACAGACTGCGTCTGCTGGAATTGGGCATTACTCCCTACCCAGTGGAGGGCCTCCTGAGAGTCAACCCTGATTTCTCCATTACAAGAAGAGGAAAAGCCAAGGGCTTGGGCAAGTGCACAGTGAGCCCCCAAGGGCTACTAACATTGCACCAGCTGGAAGCCACATCCATTGTAGGGAGGAGTATGTGGGTGAGGCAAGTCCTCTACTGGTGTTACAGCTAAATAGTTTTGGACAGCAGGAAAGTTCTAATGTAGGCAATTAATTTTTGTCTACAACTACCAAGATGTAAGTATCTGGGACACTGAATACTGACAGTTAAGAGAATAACGGCCTCCCAAAATGTCTGTCTCCTAATCCCCAGAACCTGTCATCAATTTCTTTGTGTTCTTGCAAAAAGAAGAGATTAGGACACAGACATGCACAGAGGGACAATCATGTACAGATACCGGAAGACTGCCATCTACAAGCTGAAAAGAAATGCCTCAGCTGTAACCGACCTTCCCCACACCCCAGTGGCAGACGCCTGTCCTCCAGAACGTGAGCAGTATCTGTGGTTTATGCCACTCTGCCTGTGCCCACCCCCCTTGTCATGGCGGTCCTAGCAGCCTAGCACCACCAGCAAAAAACCATCATCTCAAGTCTGTTGAACGTTTTCCCTGCAGAAACACTCCTTCTCTGAACTCCGGACACTGTCATAGGCTACACTTCTCTCCTTCTCCAAGGGGTTCAAAAGTCATAGCAGCAACAGCAAAACAAAACGCCAAAGACTCAGGGGAACTGCTTTTAGCTGCAAATAGAAAACTTGATTGTTGTCGGCCTGAAACACAAAGGTGTTTAATACCAAGACTGAGGGGATCCGGAGAGGGCTGCTGCAGCTCCTCTGGCTTGAAAGCCCAGGCCCTTTCTGTCTTAGCGGGTTTTAAACGCGCAGTGTCCCCCACTCACGCTGCTTGCCTGCAGGCTGTTTGCTCACATTCACTCCAGAAAAAGGGAGAATGGGCAATACCAATTACCTGGAGAGCCATGCCTATGTCTTTTCATGGGAAAATAGAGTTTTTCTGGAAGGTTCCCAGCAGACTTCTGCTCCTGAGGTCTCATGGCCCCCTGCAGGCACAGGGGAGGCCAGATGCAGACCAGCTCACAAACTGGATAGACTGCTCATGACTGGATTAAACCAGTGGTTCTCAATCCTGGTTAGAAACACCTGAAGGACCTTTAGAAATATAGATACCTCGGGTTCTGACTCAAAACGCATGTTTTTTACACTCTGCAGGTTATTCCACTGTGTAGCCAGGTTGAGAACCACTGGCAGAGAGCAATTTTGGTTCATCTGTGATGCCACCTGGAACAAAATTGAGACCCAAAAAGCAAACAAGAAATGTAATAGGAGAGATATAGAGGTTCGCGTGTTGTGGCAGAATATCTATAAATTATTTGTCCATAAAACTTGGATGGTCCACCTGGATTTGGGAACACTCAGATATTAGAGTAAGGTTCTCCCTCTTTTCCTCTCCCTCTTCTTTTGCCACCTCCTTTCTCCCCTCCTCTTCTTCTTCCACCTCTCTTCCCTTCCATCTCTCTCCTCAGCCACCTTCTAATCTCTCCATCTGTCTCCCTCTCACTCCATTTCCCCTCTCTCTTCTATCTCTAGCACAGAGTTATATAAGCAAAGGCACAACTACAAGAAATACTCTCGCTGGCGCCCCGGCTCAATAGGCTAATCCTCCGCCTGCGGTGCCAGCACACAGGGTTCTAGTCCCGGTCAGGGCACCGGATTCTGTCCCAGTCACTCCTCTTCCAGTCCAGCTCTTTGGTGTGGCCTGGGAAGGAAGTGGAGGATGGCCCAAGTGCTTGGGCCCTGCACCTGCATGGAGACCAGGAGAAGCACCTGGCTCCTGGCTTCAGATCAGCGCGGTGTTCCAACCACAGTGCACCGGCTGCGGTGGCCATTTTGGGGGGTGAACCAACGGAAAAGGAAGACCTTTCTCTCTATCTCTCTGTCTCTCACTGTCCACTCTGCCTGTCAAAAAAAAAAAAAAAAGAAAGAAAGAAAGAAAGAAAGAAAGAAAGAAAGAAAAAAGAAATACTTTCTACATAACCAAAACATTACCATCCAGCCAGTGACTCAATGTGTCCAGATACAAAGCTCACTGCCTTCTGCACTCGCTATGTATGACAGCACAAGTACTCTCTGTACAGTGCACCTGCCCCAGATAGTGGGAAAGGCCTGGGGTCCATGTGTGAGGCTTTGGCTACAGAGTGAAGCACCTTTCTCTAAATCACGCGAAGATGCCATGAAGCTTATCATGGTCCTGGTATTATGAGACTCCTTTTTTCCACTGTTACATGGCTGTGACCATTATGAAGTTCTCGCTCTCTGTTTTAAAAATTCGATTTATCGAGGCCAACGCTGTGGCTCACTTGGTTAATCCTCCGCCTGCAGTGCTAGCATCCCATATGGGTGCCAGGTTCTAGTCCTGGTTGCTCCTCTCCCAGTCCAGTTCTCTGCTGTGGCCCGGGAAGGCAGTGGAGGATGGTTCAGGTGCTTGGGTCCCTGCACCTGCATGGGAGACCAGGAAGAAGCACCTGGCTCCTGGCTTCAGATCAGCGCACTGCACCTGCCGTGGCGGCCATTTGGGGGGTGGACCAACGGAAGGAAGACCTTTCTCTCTGTCTCTCTCTCTCTCTCACTGTCTAACTCTGCCTGTCAAATAAAAAAATTTTGATTTATTTTATTTATTTGAAAGGCATAATTACATAGAGACAGAGGAAGAGATAGAAATAAAAACACAGAGAGAGATCTTCCATCTGCTGGTTTACTCCCCAAATGGCTACAATGACAGGGGCTGGGCCAGGCCAAAGCCAGGAGCCAAGAGCTTCATTTGGGTCTCCCATGTGGAATGCAGGGACCTTTGGGTCCCTGCTTTTCCAGACCATCAGCAGGGAGCTGGATTGGAAGTAGAACAGCTGGGACTGGAAAAGGTACCCATATGGGATGCTGGCATCTCATATGGGATGTGGCAGTGGCTTAACCCACTATGCCACAACACTGGCTCTTTTACTATAAGATGAAATTTATCTCCCGGAAGATGCTATTCAGTGGCCCATTTAATGGTCTGGCACTGCCTAGAACCCATTTGCACCTCCAACTCTGGTCCTCATGATGTCTTAGTTCTCTCAGCCCTGGTTCCTGCAGACATTCTTCCTATCACAGCTCAGCTTCTCCCTCGCTGTCTCCCTCATCCGTCTCTGGATGCACTGCTGAGTGATCTGTAGTCCTCTTAAGCTACAGCACCATAGCTCAAACACTGTCATCATGAAAGGCTGCCCCCAGATGGGATAATTTTATTTCACTCAAAGGCAAGAAAGGATATTTGAAAAATAGGGGTGAAAGTTTGATGCAGCAATTAGGATGCTACTTGGGATACCCACAAAACAAGTGCCTAGGCTTCCGTTTCAGCTGACTTCCAATCCCAGCTTCCTTTTAATGCATACCTGGAAGGAAGCAGTGACGTTGCAAGTACTTGGTTTCCTGCTGCCAATGTGGGAGACCCAGAGTACATTCCTGGCTCCTGGCTTAAGCCTGGCTCAACCCTGGCTTTTGGGGTCATTTGGAGAGTGAAGCAGCAAATAGAAGATCTCTCTCTCTTTTAAAATGAAGTCATCTTTTAATTCCATTTGCCATTAACTTTGTTAAAGTTTTGTTTATTTATTTGAAAGGCTCAGTTAGAGAGAGAAAGAGAGAGAAGGGCAGGAAGGGGGAGAGAAAGAGAGATCTTCCATCCACTGGTTCACTCTATAAATGGCCACAACAGCCAGGGTTAGGCTGAAGCCAGGAGCTGGGAACTCCTTCAGGACCTCCCATGTTGGTAGCAGGGGTCCAGGTGCTTGGGCCATCTTCCACTGCCTTCCCAGGAGCACTAGCAGGGAGCTCAACTGGAAGTGGAGCAGCTGGAATTCAAACTGCTGTCCCTGGGGGAATTTCTTATATAAAATGAGGTTATTTTCAGTGCTAATGTGCCTTCCTCTCTCTTCTACCTTTATCAAGTGTTACTGAATCTGTGTAGCACGGTAGGTATAGTAAGTAACAAGACAAAGTCTTGGTCCTCGGTCGTCTGGTAGGAGTACCCTGCCCCTCACCTGTTCTCTCCTCTCCAGCCCACCAACAGGACCCAGCCCAGCAACACAGATAGAGAACTCCCTTTTCTCAAAGCTCCTGGAATTCTGTTTCAATAGTCCTACATGTTTTCAATATTCCTAATCGTTTTTTTTTTTTTTTTTTTTGACAGGCAGAGTGGACAGTGAGAGAGAGAGAGAGAGAGAAAGGTCTTCCTTTGCCATTGGTTCACCCTCCAATGGCCTCCGTGGCCAGTGCACCACGCTGATCCAATGGCAGGAGCCAGGTACTTATCCTGGTCTCCCATGGGGTGCAGGGCCCAAGGACTTGGGCCATCCTCCACTGCACTCCCTGGCCACAGCAGAGAGCTGGCCTGGAAGGGGGGCAACCAGGACAGAATCCGGGGCCCCGATCGGGACTAGAATCCGGTGTGCCGGTGCCGCAAGGTGGAGGATTAGCCTAGTGAGCCACTGCGCAGGCTATTCCTAATCGTTTTTTCAAAGCTCTAGAGAACACAGAAAAGGGAAGGGAGAAGGATTCAGGATAGAAGGGGCAGAGAGGGAACAAATGCTACTTTAAAGCAGAGAGTTCCTTTTATGGAAAGAACTGTGTTTGTTTGGGAAAAATGATTTCAAGGCTTCTCCACATGCATGAACAGAGAAACCCAGAAGATTTAACCAAGGTAGACTGGTACAGTCCAACAGTGGACGGGAGTGCTTCACACAGTGAATTGGGGTGAGTGCTGACGAGGTTTGGGTATGGGGAGGGAAGGATTCTGAGAATGTCTCAGCCGTGAGAGGGAGAAGCAAGGGATAGGAGCACTGGGAGAGCAAGCAAGATGCATGGAGCTGCTGGAGACCCACATCTGAATAGAAAAATAAAATTGACCTGGGGGCAGGAAGTGAGGTGAAGGCCCTGTACGGCCCGGTGACAAGGCTCAATGGTTGGCTTATGTCTAAGATTGCTCCCGTGGCTGGTGATATCCCTGAAGCCAAAGACGAGGTCTGGACTATTCTGTTCCCAGTAGCTACCATTGTGCCTATGTAATTCCAGGTTTTGTGGAACCTGAAGCTTATGCAATTTGGGAAGCCTTCTTTAAGAAAATGATTTTGAAATTTATTAACAAAAAGTTAAGAAAGTGAATATTTAAAATGAGGAAATAAATCACAAACTATTTTCAAAATCTCAAAGTCCAGAAAAATCACATTATGCTTTTGTTAACTCCTTGATAAGTATTACTGTAATACTTTGCTTCCTATATATCCTGTGTTTATTCTTTAATCATTTCTTTCTCTGAAAACAATTTTTCTAAGATTGATTTTCACTTTTTTGGAGAATGAACAGATTATATAATTGAATCTTTTAATATAATTTATCAAAATTGGACTTTTACGTTATAGTATTCAGAAAAGTTTGTATTAACTTCACAGCTTCTGGGGTCTATACTATGGTGCAGTGGGTTAAGCCATGGCCTACAACACCTGCATCCCATATGGGCACTGGTTCAAGTCCAGCTACTACACTTTTTTTTCCCCAAAGAAAGCTTTTATTTAATGAATACAAATTTCATTAGTACAACTTTAGGAATATAGTTATTCTTCCCACCATACCCACCATCCCAACACACTCACCCCACCTCCTGCTCCCTCTTTCAATTCCAGTCCCATTCCCCATTAAGATTCATTCTCAATTAACTTTATACTAAGTAAATACTTCAACAATTTGCACACGCACATACACACACACACAAACTGAGAACAAGTTTTACAGTTAATTCTCATAATATAACTCATTGAAGGTAGAAGTCCTGCATAAGAAGTAAGTGCACAGTGACTCCTATAGTTAATTTAAGAATTAACACTCTTATATATTACATCAGTGATCACCGGAGGCTCTTGACATGAGCTGCCAAGGCTATGAAAGCTTTTTGAATCCACAATCTCTGTCAGTATTTAGACAAGGCCATAAGCAAAGTAGAAATTCTCTCCTCCCTTCAGAGAAAAGTAAATCCTTTTCTGATGGCCACTTCTTTCCACTGGGGTCTCTTTCACAGAGATCCTTCACGTCGGACATTTTTTTTTTGCCACTGTGTCTTGGGTTTCCATACCTGAAATGCTCTCATGGGTTTTCAGCCAGACCAGAATGCCTTAAGGGCTCATTCTGAAATCAGAGTGCTATTTAAAGTGATTGTCACTCTGTGAGTCTGCTGTGTGGACTGCTTCCCATGTTGGAACATTCTCTTCTTTGCAATTCCATGTATTATTATTACCAGACACCTGGTCTTATTTCTATGACCCCTTTAACACTTAATCTTATCTATACAATCACTTTAACACTAATATGATAACTTTAACACTTAAGATAATATTTTTACCACCCAGTTTAATGGGATTTGGATCCCATGACAAGTTTTTAAACTGTATCCTTCAAGTAAGTCCGTAGGAATGTATGATGAACTATACAGCTTTTCAGTTAAAAACTTCTTCCTCCCACTCTTATTACCATTCTTATTTTTTACTGAGATATATTTTCAATTGACTTTATACACATATGATTAACTATGTTAAGTAAAGAGTTCAACAAACAGTATGAAGCAGAGAAAAAAAAAAACTGTTCCTTGACAATCAAGGCAAGGGCTGTTCAAGTCATTGCTTCTCAAAGTGTCAATTTCACTTCTACAGATTTCTTTTTAGCTGCTCTATTAATTCTCACAGATCAGGGAGAACATATGGTGTTTGTCCATTTGGGACTGGCTTATTTCACTAAGTAATGATGTTTTCCAAATTCATCCATTTTGTCCCAAATGACCAGATTTCATTTTTTAACCACTGTGTAGTATTCCAGAGTACATGTCCCATAATTTCTTTTTTTTAAACGATTTATTTATTTATTTGAAAGTCAGAGTTACACAGAGAGAGAAGGAGAGGCAGAGAGAGAGAGGTCTTCCATACACTGGTTCACTCCCCAATTGGTAACAATTGGTAACAATGGCCAAAGCTGCGCTGATCCAAAGCCAGGAGCCAAGAGCTCCTTCTGGGTCTCCCACATGGGTGCAAGGGCCCAGGGAGTTGGGCCTTCTTCTACTGCTTTCCCAGGTCATAGCAGAGAGCTGGATTGAAAATGGAGCAGCCAGCCAGCGCCGCCGGCACCCCGGGGTTCTAGTCCCAGCTGGGGCGCCGGATTCTATCCCAGTTGCTCCTCTTCCAGTCCAGCTCTCTGCTGTGGCCCGGGAAGGCAGGGGAGAATGGCCCAAGTGCTTGGGTCCTGCACCCACATGGGAGACCAGGAGGAAGCACCTGGCTCCTGGCTTCAGATCAGAGCAGTGCACCTGCCACAGTGCACTGGCCATAGTGGCCATTTGGGGGGTGAACCAACAGAAAAAGGAAGACCTTTCTCTCTCTCTCTCTCTCTCTCACTGTCTAACTCTGCCTGTCAAAAAAAAAAAAAAAAATGGAGTAGCCAGGTCTCTAACTGGTGCCTATGTGGGATACTGGCACTGCAGACAGCGGCTTTACCTGCTACTCCACAGCACCAGCCCCCCCATAATTTCTTTATTCAGTCTTCAGTTGACAGGCATTTAGGTTGATTCCATGTCTTAGCTATTGTGAATTGAGCTGCAATAAACATGGGGGTGCAGATAACTCTTTTATTTGCTGATTTCATTCCCAGGAGACTGATGGCTGGGTTGTATGGTAGGTCTATATTCAGATTTCTGAGGTATCTCCAAACCAGATTACCTTCCCAGCAACAGTGGATTATGGTACCTTTTTCCCCACATCCTTGCCAGCATTTGTTGTTTGTTGATGTCTATATGAAAGTCATTCTAATGGGGGTGAGAAGAAATCCCATTGTGGTTTTGATTTGCATTTCTCTGATGGCTCGTGATCCTGAAAATTTTTCCATGTGTCTGTTGGCTATTTGGATTTCCTTTTTTAAAAAATGTCTGCTTAAGTCCTTGGCCCATTTCTTAACTGGGTTGTTCATTCTGATGTTATGGAGATTCTTGTTCTCTTTATATATTCTGGTTATTCATCATTAATAGTTGCATAGTTTGCAAATAATTTCTCCTATTCTATTGGTTGCCTCTTCACTTTCCTGACTGTTTCTTTTGCAGTATAGAAACTTCTCAATTTGATGTAATCCCATTTGTTAATTTTGGCTTTGATTGCCTGTGCCTCTAAGGTCTTTTCCAAGAACTCTTTGCCTGTGCCAATATCTTGCAGGGTTTCCCCAATGTTCTCTAATAATTTGATGGTGTCGGGTCATAAATTTAGGTCTTTAATCCATTTTGAATGGATTTTTATGTAAGATGTAAGGTCCTGCTTCATACTTCTGCATGTGGAAATCCAGTTTTCCCAGCACCATTTGTTGAAGAGACTGTCCTTGCTTCAAGGATTGGTTTTAGCTCCTTGGTTGTAGATGTTTGAATTGATTTTTGGCATTTCTATTCTGCTCCATTGTTCCCTCCATCTGCTTTTGTAATAGTATTAGGCTGTTTTGATTATAACTGCCATGCTGCATGTCTTGAAATCTGGTATTGTGATGCCTCCTACTTTGTTTTTGTTTTACAAGATTGCTTTAGCTATTTGAAGTTTCCTGTGTTTCCATATGAATTTCAGCATCAATTTTTCTATATCTGAGAAGAATGTCTGGTATTTTGATTGGTATTTCATTGGATCTGTAAATTGCTTTCAGAAGAATGGACATTTTGATGATATTGATTCTTCCAATCCATGAACATGGAAGATTTTTCCATTTTTTTGTGTCTTCTTCTATTTCTTTGTTTAATGTTTTGTAATTCTCATCATGGAAATCTTTGACATCCTTGGTTAAATTTATTCAAAGGTATTTGATTTTTTTGTAGCTATTGTGAATGGGATTGATCTCAGAAGTTCTTTCTCAGCCGTGGCATTGTCTGTGTATACAAAAGGTATTGCTTTTTATGTGTTGATTTTATATCCTGCTCACTTTACCAAACTTTTATGATTTCCAATAGTGAGCACTTGATGAGTTGACTAAAAAAATAAACATGAAAGTGAAGCAAAGGAGGAAGAGGAGCAAGCAGGAACAACGTGCTGACGCCTGTGAAGAAGCAGCTGCCCGGTACCGTGGCAGCTGGTGAGGTTTCATCAGTGTCTCAGCCTAACCTTGGCCAGGGAACTGTCTCTGTTTGTCACCGAGACTTTGGACCTCCTGGATAAGCTGCCTGTGTTCCTCCAGCCTCTTTGCCTTCAGTGGGTCTAACCACACAAAGAACTATATTCTCATCATGATGGCAGGAAGTTTGCTAGTCGCCAAGCCTCCGTGGGTGCCTTTTTGATTTACAACATCTAAAGAGCATGAAGGGATGCATTCAGAGGCAGACTTTGAACCTGAAGTCACCCTAGTGTGAGTCCTGGCTAAAACATCCTCACTGGCAGCCACCACAGAGCACAGCTGGGCGAGTGGCAGCATTTGCCCTATAAAACATTTGATACTTTGCCAGTAAGCTGTAAAGAGCAAAAGAAAGCTGCTGTCTACTTTGCAGTTAGAGGGCAGCTTTGGAATGTGCTAGCCAAAGCAGAATGTGACCCTTGCTCGATCTGATGGTAGTACCCCAGCTTTCCCAATGAATGGGAGTAGTATAGTTGTCAAGCCCACAGGCTTGTCACTCAAGTCCCCTTTGGCATAGCCACTGGGATCTCAGAGCATGTCCCTAGATCACTCTTTTACCTACTGGTGTTGGGTGTTCTTGGGAACTACTGAAACCATCTGGCATCACTGTCACTCTCCACTCCACCTCTTTGCAGTCTTGTTTGCCAACTGGTGCTCCTGGCAAAAAGAAGAGTAGCCTGTAGCTCTGTTGCCCTTGGAGCCATCTCTTCACTTGTATCCATGCGCCTCTGCTCTCCCACTAACAAGGATCTTTGAAGGGAGGGGCTCCCAGTGAAATGATCTCCCCGTCAGACTCCAGGTGACAACAGTTGCTTGTAAAGCTGATGGAAAGTAAATGCCCCATTTCAATGTTTGTACCCCTCCTTGACAAGCGTGGGCCATGTCATTTATGGCCAAGTTGGAAGATGGCTGAATGATAGTGTCTGGTATCAAGTGCATAATGTGATTTCTCCTTGCCAATCCACAAACCTACAAAAATTCCAAGGTAGGAGTGACGGCTCTCCTCTTCCAGGATGAGTTCCTTGAGAACCCATGGATACTGCTTGAGTAGCCTTTGAGGTCCAATCTGCTTGAGGGTTCAAGCACCAGTAATCTGCCACTCAGCTGTTCAGTCCCAAAGTCCTCCCTATTTCTCCCCAGAATAGAGGTCCTTGTACAGACAGGATTCTTAGGCACTTTGCTCTCCTAGAGTTCCTGTGGTAGTTTAGGCAGCCCTAGAACCCTCAGACAATTATTTGCAGTTAGTAGTTTACTGAGGAGACGATCACAGGGAACACTCATCAGAGAAGGAAGGAGGCCACCAAGGGCACATTATCAAGTAAGCTTCCACTGTGGGACACATGGGACATTAATCCCATGGAGGAGCTCTGAGATCCAGTGCAGAATATGCATCTCGGAGTCATCCTGCGCAAGGGTGAGGAATCTGGACTCTCTTTCCACCTGGAATCTTTTCTCAACCACTGGTTGAGAGTGTTAGTCTCAGCACTTGTGGCCTGCTGTGTGGGCAGAGTAGGCCCCAGAAGGTAGAGAAACCAGTGAATCATAAGTGTTGGCCAATGGGAGTCAGGCCAGTGAGAACAGACATGGTGGGTGCCAGGTAACAAGGGTGGGGCACTGGTCACAGTGAGCTACAAGTTCCAGAATAGACTAGCAGGACCTTCCCCTAGTCCAAAAAGAAGGAAATAACCGTGGAAAAATAGTTCAACGTGTGATGACAATCTGTATGATGTCTCTGCACAATCTGCCCAGTAAGGGCAGCTGAGACTATGGGAATGGGCCAGTACCACCTCCCTAGGCCAGTGGGCACTGACATGGATAAGGCAGGAAGTTGGGGTGCAGGACAGAGATCCTGGCGTCAGGGGCACAGCACTCTAAGGAAGAGAAACATAGACATTCATTTGCATTGTTCTAGACAAGTGAGTCTCCATGGCTGATTTCACCCACCCTGCAGGTGTTTCAGAAGTTGATGGGCCATTGAACAATGGCTTTCAAAACAACTGGGTGCTACTCCTGGCACTTGGCGCACTAAATTCATATAGGCCTGGTAGTTCTACACAATGAGACATTGTTCTGCATCCCTAATCCCTATCCCATCAACTACCCTAATAGGGAAAACCTTGTACACATACCTGAGTTCCCAACCTCACTGCTTTTCACATATAAACTTGATCTTTTTTGCATAGTTTTAATACAGAGTAAATTTTCCAGGAATGTAGCCTCCTTTTCAACCAAAGACAACTAGGACCAATGCTGTAGCATAGCTGGTAAAGCTGCTACCTGCGATGCTGGCATCCTGTATGGGTGCAGGTTCATGTCCCAGCTGCTCTACTTCCTATCAAGTTCCCTTCTGATGCACCTGGGCAAGTGGCTGAAGATGGCCCAAGTGCTTGGGGCCCTGAGCCCATGTGGGAGACCGTGAGGAATCTTCTAGCTCCTGGCTTCAGTCTGGCCCAGCCTGGCTGTCATAGCCATTTGCAGAGTGAATCAGCAGATGGAAGACTCTCTCTCTCTCTCTCTCTCTCTCTCTCTAACTCTGCCTTTCAAATAAATAAATAAATCTTTTAAAAAGTTGAGAAGAGCATATGACTTGTCGTCAGTGATAGTATCTGAATCACCAATTCAACATTCCTGGTGGAGTAGCTAGCCAGCACTTGGGGCTTTCACATTCAGAGGATTGTATGAAGAGATGAAAGCATGCACTACTTCATTTAGTCTTGTGCAGTCATGCCAGAGCACTCAGATACGGACTACTTAGTATTCCATTGCACATTACTGCCAGGCAGAGATTTAGACATGAGCTCCTGGAGAGAGACCACAAGACCCTCCTCAATCCTCCTCCAGGGTTGAAACCAAGGACCCTGCTCCCCACCCATGGTCCACCCAAGACCGTCCACTTTGTCCTTTAACTTGTGGCTAAAGTGTTCTGATAAATTGGGAACTCAGCCAAACCAGAAAAGTCTAGTTTATGGTACATGCACAGGGAGGCCCAGTTTGATATTGGAGTGACCTTGCTTCATTAGACTATCATTAAAACATAATTCACTTTGTGGTTTTGCGCCCCCTAATGGCCATTCTTGATGCAGATTGGGGCTGTGCAGAGAGCTCAATGTCTGCAAGTTCCAGATGTCAATCAAAAATGCCAATCATGAGCAGCATGGCCACATCACCCATTTACACCTCTAGCACTTTAGGGATGAAGCCTCAAACCAAGGAGAAACAGTGCCACATTCCTATTCCTTTCTGGAATGCACTTTAATAAACTTTGCTTTAGTCGAGGCAAACAGCACACTGCCAGTGAATTATTTCCCTCTTATTATAGTCTGCATACTCATATGAAATATATGTGGATGTGTTTTTAAAAAGTTGAGTACACTGGGGCCGGTGCTATGCTGTAATGGGTAAAGCCACTGCCTGCAGTGCTGGCATCCCAAATGGATTCTAGTTCAAATCCCGGCTGCTCCACTTCTCTTTTTTTTTTTTTTTAATTAATTTATTTATTTGAAAGGCAGAGTGACACACAGAGAGAAGGAGAGGCAGAAAGAGAGAGAGGTCTTCCAGCTGCTGGTTCACTCCCCAGTTGGCCGCAATGGTTGGAGCTGTGCCGGCCAGAAGCTGGGAGCCAGGAGCTTCCTCCAGGTCTCCTATGTGGGTGCAGGGGCCCAAGGACTTGGGCCATCTTCTTCTGCTTTCCCAGGCCATAGTAGAGAGCTGGATCGGAAGTGGAGCAGCCAGGTCTTGAACCAGTGCCCATATGGGATGCTGGCACTGCAGGCAGTGGCTTTACCTGCTACGCCACAGCACTGGCCCCTGCCCCACTTCTGATCCAACTCTCTACTATGGTCTGGGAAAGCAGTGGAAGATGGCCCAAATGTGTGGGCCTCTGCTCCCATGTGGGAGACCTAGAAGAAGATCCTGGCTCCTGGCTTTAGATCGGCACAGCTCTGGCCATTGCAGTCCATTGAGGAGTGAACCAGTGGATGGAAGACCTCTCCTCTCTCTCTCTCTCTCTAACTCTGACTTTCAAATAAATAAATCTTTTTCAAAAAAATTGAGTATATAAACAAGTCATATTTCTTAATTTTATGTGGAAAAGAAAATGTTACAAAATATTTGTTATAAAAAAAGAAAGGTTGGCTCTGATAGGGCTATGTCACTACTCTAAGCTTCTCCGTGAAAAATCAAGAATAAAAGCAGCAGTTGCAATGCCCCCTACTGGTGAGGACTGGCACTGCCATCTCAGAGGCCTCCTGGACCCTGAACTATGTTGAGCAATCCTGGAGTTGGACTTTAGATTTGGAATCTGTTTTTAAAAGGATACCAACCTGCCAGCTTTGTGGCACAATGGTCATCTCATATGGCTGCCAGTTTTAGCTCCAGCTACTCCACTTCTGATCCAGCTCAAGGCTGGTAGCCTGGGAAAAATAGCAGAAGATGGCCCAAGTGTTTGGGCCCCTGCCATCCAGGTGGGAGATGGGAAGAAGCTCCTGGCTCCTGGCTTCGGACTGGCCCAGCAATGGTCATTGTGTACATCTGGGGAGTGAACCAACAGACTGAAGATTTCTCTGTCTCTCCCTCCCTCTGTAAATCTGACTTTCAAAAATAAATAAATAAATCTTCCATTTGATGGTTCACTCTCCAAATGGCTGCAACGACTAGAGCTGAGCTGATTTGAAGCCAGGAACCAGGAGTTTCTTTCAGGTCTTCCACATGGGTGTAGGGGCCCAAGGACTTGGGCCATCTTCTACTGCTTTTTTCCCCCCCAGGCCATAGCAGAGAGTGGGATTAGAAGAGGAGTAGCTGGAACTCGAACCAGTGCCCATATGGGATGCCAGCACTGCAGGCAGCAGCTTTACCATTTTTTTAAAAAAAGGACTACCAATAAGCTAATAACTTACAGATTCGAGTGGCTAACAGGTTAATGGATCTAAAATACCCGCCCCCCCCCCCAGAGATATGTAATTGTAGGTGCTTACTTGCAAAAAGTGTAGGGGCCTGGCATCCCAAATGAAAGTACGAGTTCCAGTCCCAGATGCTCCACTTCCGATCCAGTAATGTAAATGCACTTGGGACAGCAGTGGAAGACGCCCCCCCCCCTCCAAGTGCTTCCACTCTGCCACCTTTGTAGGAGACCTGGAGGGAGTTCCAGGCTCCTGGTGTGGTCATCTGGGGAATGAACAGCAGATGGAAGATCCACTCCCCTCTCCTCCCCCATGTCGTCTGTCAGTCTGCCTTTCAAATAAACAAACAAGTAACATGAACACCGGGGGAATGAGGGCTGGCCTGGAGAACAGGCTCTGCGTGGGAGGGAGAGGAAAGCTCTACAGGAAACGGGCACTTCCAAAACAGCAGGAGCAAATCTGGGCCCCTTTCTGCTAATGAGATAATGGAGGTCCCCCTTCCCTCACCTTCATGCCTCTGATTGTCTAAGAATCAAGTTCAAAACAGGATGTTCATTAGGTTGGCACAGCCACAAAGCAGGCAGGAGGGAGCCGGCGGCGGCACTCCTGCTGTTCCCTCCTGCTCCCACGCGGTGGCAGTGTGGGCGGCAGGTGCCCGACAGAACAGCAGAGCTGCAGCGGGCCGGCCGCCACGCTGACAGGTAGGGGGGCCTTGGTCCTCTGTGGAAGGAGAATCCAACGCTACAGAGACCCTCCCTCTGGCCCCAGTGCTTCCCATTGCTGGTACTTGATCTTTCAGCACATTTTCCATGAATGCAACATCCGGGAAGACACACAAGACAGTCCCCGCGGCCCTGTGACTCTGTGACATGTCACAGGCCCACACATCTGTCCTGTCCCCAACACCGTGTTTGCCTTGGTGTATGGCACTCTTTGGCCTTGAACTCTCCAAATACAGAGTCTCATCCAGGCTCTTCCATTGCTGCCAGCTTCTCTCTGTCTCAATTTGTTTTTAAGATTATTTATTTGGAACACGGAGTTACACACAAAGAGAAAGAGAGAGAGAGAGAGTGAGCTTTCATCTGCTGGTTCACTTCCCAAATGGCCACAATAGTTGGGGCTGTACCAGGCCAAAGCCAGGAGCTACAAGCTTCCTCCAGGTCTCCACGTGGGTACATGGACCCAAGCACTTGGGTCATCTTCCACTGCTTTCCCAGGCACATTATTAGGAAACTGGATAGGAAGAAGAGCAGCTGGGGCTTGAACAAAACCCGTATGAGATGCTGGTGTCGTGGGTGGTAGCTTTACCCCCTAAGCAGTAATGCCAGTCCCACTGCTGCTGTTTTCTCTTCTCACCCATGATGACTATATCACAAGGACTTTGGGGAAACCTTACAGCAGGCATCTACTATGAAGAGTTATCCAGATTAATAGGGTGGTTCTGAAGTAGGCAGGCATACAGGTTAAAATCGATTAGGTTTGTGACCCGGAAGACCACGCCTTCACCACACCCTTGTGTGACCTCATGTCCCTACCTGGTCACACCTGAGTGCCCGCCAGCCCATCAGTTTAATTAACCATCCCCTTTGGAAGTGGGTTAAAAGCCTGGGACATGGTGTGTTCCGGCCTTCTCTTTGCCCTGTCCTCTTGCCAGGAGGGGGCTGGCTGTAGCCCTGCGCCCCTAGGGCCTAGATGCTCCTTCATGTAGCTGATTCCTGGTGCTTGGTATGAACCCAGATATACCTCTCTCTCTTAGGTAAAGCTCTCACTCTTCTATGCATCTTTCTCACTAAATAAAGGCTTAAAATGTACCATGCTGCCTCGTTTATCTGTGCCGGCATTTAGAATTCTTCTCTAAATATTAGGCAAGAACCTTCTCAGGCTTATTAATATTGGGGATTTAGTAATAAGCACATGGTAATAGCGTTTGGCACCCCAAATTCCAGTAGCATATGTGGCACCCCATATGGCGCTTCTGGGGAACCTTAAGGGGCCACATTTTAGTGTAGATTTTAGGGGGTCATTCCTGATATCAGTTCCAGTAGAAATCTAGGATGCAAAATGCTTGCTTTCCCCAAAAGCTACCTTTAGCAAGGTCAAAAGTGCCTGCCCCATTTCTTAGGAATTTCCAGTTTTACCACGAGAATGGCAGGGGAGTGGTGATGCCATGCTCCTGAGTGCCCAGTTTGCTGTCAATCACATTAGGTGTCCCACCCTTCTGATGGGCCCTTTTATCGTGAGCAAACCAGACAGGGTAAAAGATTGCAGATCAGGTCTTTTGATGGGTTTCTCCCCGCCTTGTACTGATTGACAGTGTTTTTCCCCAAATTGTGCTTGGGAACCCCAGTACCAGCAGCTCCTTTGGGCTTTTCCTCTCTTGGAGCCCCCTCCAGGTCACTCTGGCTGGAGGTCTCTGACTTAAATAAATCTTGCTTCTAAATATGTCTTACTTTTCTCTGTGCCTTATGGGCTTGGAAATTCTTCTGCCATGTGAGACAGAACCGAGGCAATCTTTTCTCTGCTGCTGTTTTTACCCCTAACATTTCGGTGGTGTGACTCGGAAAGCAACTCCAGTGTGACATGGATCCTGCTCAAGTTCACTCCCAGCCAGCGTCAGATCATCCGCCAGAGAGGTAAGCATGTGGACTGCTCTCGCTTCCGGTTTTCAGGGAGTTTACTCTCCTCCATAGCAAATCTCTCATTTTCTCAAAAACACCGGGTCCCTGTCAGTTAAAAGTGATTAGTGCAGCTGCCGACCTTAAGACTCAGGGGCGAGGCGTGCTGATTAGGCCAGAGCAATTCTGCATCTGATACTATTCTAATCCCTCTCTTCTCCAGTGTGGACCAGCCCTTCATGAAAGAACTGGGAAAAGCTCTTGAGATGACTGAAGAACTCTTTTCCCCTGACCTCTACTGTACTCAGTACTTTGGGACAATTCTGTAAGCAGATAAAGCAATAATGCACTACAGGTTCCAGCTGAGGAGAGTATGGTACATTCATGTTACTAAGAGCAGGAAGTAACTCTAATTAATGGTAATTAAAAAAAAAAACAGTTAAATGTTTTAAGAAGCTAAATCTTAAACTGCATTATTGTTCCATTATGTATGTTATGTTATTGTGTATACATATTGCTTGTCTACATGGGAAAATTTATTAAGAGTTCTGTTTTAATTGGCTTATAGATAAAAGATTGCTCATAAGTTTAAATTGCTAAATTAACAAAAGATACCTTTTTGGTTCATGTGACCTAAATAAATCTGTGCATCAGATGTTTTAAATTTTTTGGTAGAAAGAAACTAAAAACGCTTAAGTCATTGACATGGTTTTGTGCTTGAATCTGCTGTAAAATTACATTTGTGTTATATATTTAAGCAATGTTTTCAAATACATGTATTCTTAAATGTTTCTGTAAGTTGTTATTTGACAGTTAAAATTGCTTGCTAAGTTTTCATTTGATTTTTAGTTATTGATAGTAAACAGTCTAGGAAGGCTGCCTTGTTCCCTCATTTCTCTGTTCCCTTCAAGACGGGAAACTGATTCTATTCTGAAGGTCTCTCCAGGATGTACATTTTGATTTTTAGACTTTATAAAAGCAATGGCCAACAATTTTCTGTAATAACAGCCTGGCCACATATAGAAGAAATTCTGATTTCACAGCTAGATTTATCTCACCATGGGCACAATAAACAGGCGAAACCTCTGTTTTCAAACCAAACTAACAGAAAGTTTTACTAGTGACTTAAATTTATGGGTAAGGTGGTCATCATATTTGATCTTAAAGTGAGAACGTAGCTTTCCTCAATTGCACAGAAAGACCACTATTAGAACCTGCCTGTAACTATAGATTTCTAACTTAGGCCACCAAAGATTACAGATGGGACTGAGCACCCCTTGATTTGCATCCTCTTAAAGGTTTCTTCTGGTCCACTTTAGCAGAGACCAGGAGGAAGAGGAGCAAGCAAGGCAGCAGGAGCAATGTAAAGATAAGTGGCAAGCCAATTAATGGCTGCTTTACACAGTGATCTGTGATCAAGGAGACCCAACAGGCCAGCCCACCACAAATGGCATTGGTTTTTGATGTGGAGATGCAGGGCTTCAGATGGGCACAAAAGTTAGCTTACGAAGAGCCCTGGAAGCTCTGTCAGCCAACAACTGGGTCACTGGAAATGGAACTGCCCTGGGGGTTGGAGGACTCCTGGGTCAGAGCCACAGGCCCTGTTGGCTCTAAGCTGAAAAAAGTCTTTCACTCAGCCCAGCTTCCAAAGTAACCACCATTGTTGAGGGGAGGGCCAAGTAGGGTCAACAACATTGCAGTCTTCAGGCCACCTCTCCTCCCAGGCCAGCTAGTCAATGGCCCTAAAGAGGTTCATGGCCCCCTTGTTTGCCTCTTCCAGCACTCCATGTGAAGAGATAGGTAAGTCTGGCCAGGCCTTGAAAACCCACCTGATTCTCATCAGACTCCTCCTATCAGTTTCTTTTTGTGGTCAGTTTCTATTTCTTCATTGTGGTTTTAATAGCACCTTTCTTAGGTCCTTTCATAATGACTCTCCTTTGTTTTATACCCAGTGTATTTAATCTGCTTATTAGATTCATTTTCTACAGACTTGAAATAGTGCACATGAACTCTCAGATGGAAGCAGTTTCTGTGGCCCCTTCTAGAGGCCACCTCCTGCTAGAACGCTGTCTTGGCTGCCTTTCCCTACTCTGCCCCTACTCAGCTGGAAGAAGCCAGAGTGGTCATCACCCCATATCCCTAACAGAAGTTAGGGTCCATTTTTTGGGAGGAGGAAATGTGAGGAGTTATATGGGTTAATAGACAGTTGGGTTGTTCCCAGTAGAAATCTAGGGTGCAAAATACTTGCTTTCCCCAAAAGCTACCTTTAGCAAAGTCAAAAAGTGCTTGTCCTATTTCTTAGGAATTTCCAGTTTTACCACGAGAATGGCAGGGGAGTGGTGATGCCATGCTCCTGAGTGCCCAGTTTGCTGTCAGTCACATTAGGTGTCCCACCCTTCTGATGGGCCTTTTATCGTGAGCAAACCAGACAGGGTAAAAGATTGCAGATCAGGTCTTTTGATGGGTTTCTCCCGCCTTGCACTGATTGACGGTGTTTTTCCCCAAATTGTGCTTGGGAACCCCAGAACCAGCAGCCCCTTTGGGCTTTTCCTCTCTTGGAGCCCCCTCCAGGTCACTCTGGCTGGAGGTCTCTGACTTAAATAAATCTTGCTTTTAAATACGTCTTTAAAAAAAAAAAAGATTTATTTATTTATTTATTTGAAAGTAAGAGTTACACAGAGAGAGAAGAAGAGGCAGAGAGAGAGAGAGAGAGAGAGAGGTCTTCCATCCGCTGGTTCACACTCCCCAGATGGCCGCCATGGCCGGAGCTGTGCCGATCCGAAGCCAGGAGCCAGGAGCTTCTTCTGGGTCTCCCATGTGGGTGCAGGGGCCCAAGCACTTGGGCCATCTTCTACTGCTTTCCCAGGCCATAGTGGAGAGCTGGATCAGAAGTGGAGCAGCCAGGTCTCAGACAGGCGCACATATGGGATGCCGATGCTCCAGGCCAGGGCGTTAACCCACTACACCACAGTGCTGGCCCCTAAATATGCCTTACTTTTCTCTTTGCCTTGTTGGCTTAGAAATTCTTCTTCCATTTGAGACATGGAATCTTTTCTCCTCCACTTTTTCAACCATAATGAAATCGGAGAAGACCCCCTAAAATCTACACTAAAATGTGGCCCCTTAAAGTTCCCTAGAAATGCTATCTGGGGTGCCACATGTGCTACTGGAATTTGGGGTGCCTTACGATTTCACCATAGGCTTATTACTAAATCCCTAATATTAATAAGCCCAAGAGGGTTCTTGCCTAATATTTAGAGAATTCTAAATATCAGCACAGATAAATGAGGCAGCATGGTACGTTTTAAGCTTTTATTTAGTGAGAAAGATGCATAGAAGAGTGAGAGCTTTATTTAAGAGAGAGAGGTGAATAGGGGTTCATACCGAGCAGCAGGAACCAGCCACATGGAAGAGCATCTAGGCCTGTATCTGGGCCAGGAAGCCTAGAGCACATGGCCTTCAGGAGGTGCAGGGCTACAGCAAGCCCCCTCCTGACAAGAGGCCAGGGAAGAAGAGCAGGCCAGGCCACACCGTGTCCCAGCTTTTAACCCACTTCCAAAGGGGAGTGGTTAATTAACCTGATTGGCTGGTGGGCACCCAGGTGTGGCCAGGTAGGGGTATGAGGCCACACAGGGGCGTGGTGAAGGTGTAATCCTCCAGTTCGCAAATCCAATCAATTTTAACCTGTATGCCTGCCTACTTCATTCTCCCCTCAGAGACTCCAGACCTTAATCTTAAGGGGATGTTGATGGGCATTGAGTCTCCATCTTCTGCAGCTGCTTCCTGCTTATTAGGGGCACAGACCCTGCCTGTTCTCCTTCTGGAAGTCCCTGCCTGGTAGCTTTGGGATCTGCATGGAAGGAAGGCCTATACTTCCAGGAATGGAGAAGTCCCTACCTATACTTCTTCGGAAGAAAAGCCCTTGTCAAGGTCCCCGTGGGTGCCTAAAGGTCAACCAGTGAGGATCAGACCCGCCTCAACCTTTAACCCCCATGCCCTGAATCTATAAAAGGAGCCCTCCCAATCTCTGATGTGCGACTTCCCTGGCCCCCGCTCTGTTGCTCTGTTGGGACCAGGGAACCTTGCCCGGGAGCGGAACCCTAATAAAAGCCTGTGAATTAATTGATTCGTCTGCCTGGGAAGATTTGTTATGCACCAGACACCTTGCAGATGGTGCCAAAACCCGGGAGCTGAGGGTGCGTACCTCCCCTTTCTGGGTTCGAGGCCCCCTCGCTCCTTGAACCTGTCTGGTGCCCCAGGCCGACTATGGACCACGCTCGACCAACTATAAGTAACTCCTCCCTTGCTCTCCTCCTCTGGGTTGGCCCAGTCTCTGCAATCTCCAGCTAGCTCTCCGTCTGGACAGAGACCTCCAAATCGTGCGCACATGGGCTCTGTCCTCCGCTGTTTAGCCTCCCAGCGGCTCGTGGAGACATCCCGCCACTGGCTTGGCCCTGTAGAGGACTGACTTCTAATCTATCTACTGAAGTCCGAGACAGGGGACGCCTTGCCCGAATTTCAGTAGATCCGGGTTACCGGGGAGACCATGGGATCTGGCCAATCTTGAGGGTGGGACTCAAAATGCCCCTGGCCTGCCTCCTAAAGAACTTGAAGAAACTAGGAATGGCCCAGGACCTACAGAGTAAACGCCTAATCTTCTACTCCACCCAGGCATGGCCTAATTACCTTGAGAATTTCTGCTGCAAGGGGAGAAAATGGTCAGAGGTCCCATATCTCCAGGCTTTCTGAAACCTCCGCTTGTGGGGAGCAACCCGGACTAGACTAAGTTACTGGAATTAAGACTTATTCTATGCATCTGCTCTCCCACAATATGGCGCTGGGAGAGGAGAAAACAGCTTCTACGCAGCTGCCTCTTGCCAACTTGAGTGATGACCTCCAGGAGCTGATCCTGCTCCTGATTGGAGGAGAGCAGCGTACTCGGTGTGTGGGCAGCCGAGTTGGGATTGGCGGAAGAGGACTATAAAGGAGGAGAGAGACAACATGCACCAGGAACATCTAAGGGGAACATCTATCTGAAGGAACACCTGTGCAGCCCCCGAGAGAGCCGGCCGGCGGTGTGCTGCTCCCCCTGAGGAAGTGGGGAAAGTGGCTAGGGGGAACCGCCCTTCCACGGAGGTGGAAGGGACGGCAGCCAACCCGGGAAGAACCAGCAGCAAACCCGGGAAGGGCCGAGCAGACAAAAGAACAGCGCAGGGTCCTGTGTCGTTCCTCCACGAAGAGGGGGAGCGACATCCGCTCCTGTCCTACTCCTTTCTCCCCTACTTTCCTCTCTGCCTGCTCCGCAGCCCAGGTCTTGCTGGCCAAGATTGGGCCCCCACCTCCTAAGGACGCCTCTTCTGTTTTACTGCCAAACTCTCCACCCCCTGAGTTCCTGGGGACTCCACAGCTAGCCAGGAACCTCCTGCCCCCATATGCGCATTCTTCCACCCCATGCCATGTCCTGCTCCTCCCTTCTGCCTCTCCCTGCCGCCATTGCTGGAAGCCAGGTAGCCACGTGGCCCAACCACCGTTGTCAAGCTCCACCCCCATCCTAATGAGATTTGATGCTCCTGCTTCCCTGGCCACCCTCCGGCAAAGTTTAAAAGGACCTATTCCTGAACACATGGCTCTCTAGCCTCCTCCTCTGGTCTCCTTTCTTTTCTCTCTTCTCTCCTGCTCACTCTCTCCTCTCATCTCTCTCTTTCCTCACTAGCTCCTCTCCTCTCTTGTCTCTCTTACACTCTCCTTCTCCCTCTTTTCCCTTCTTCACCCCACCCCTCCGGTCTGCTGGGTTTTAGGTCAAGTGCCTAAGCCCCATGTGGCCAACTGAATATGACATCATGAGCCTAAGGTGGTCTTGGAAAAAGGCAACTGTAACTAAAAAGACACTGAGTTTGAAGGAATTTCTCTTTGAATCTAGGAAGATCACTACCTTTGAAAATATCACTTTGTAACTTGCCAAACTTATTTTGCAATTTATTTTAACAGGTTTCCTGGTAATCAGTACTCAATGAAACAACAATGTGTAATTAGTACTTTTTTTAGATGAGTACATTTTAATTTTAATTGAATTTAGATAGAGATATTTAATATCAGCATCTTAAGTCATTTAGGTGTAACTGCTAATTTAAATTGGGTAAAGGCAAATGAGATAATGTGTCTAAATGTAAACTTGTATACTCAGCATGTTATATTCTATAAAAAGTTTTTGGGTTAGTTTATAAACTGTCCATGAAAAGAGTTCAACATTGCTTGGAGTAATTCAGGCTGAAATTTGATGTGTTACCTTAATCTTAATCTGAGATTTTTAACAGGTTATTTCAAAACATAAATCAAGGAAATTGGCAGATGGAAAACATCACAAGTATAGAAATGTGCATTTGGTTAGGAAGGTTAAAAGGAAAGAGTTATTTCGGATAAAGAAAGGACAAGGTTTGTAAGATTGACTTCATCCTGATAGCTAGTTTACTCTAGACTGGAATGGAAATGATGGAATGTTTCAAGTAAGTTGAAGAGGGTGTGTGGAAATCACAGAAGGTTAAGAAAGAAATCTTGGAAGCTGGCGCCGCGGCTTATTAGGCTAATCCTCTGCCTTGCGGCGCTGGCACACCGGGTTCTAGTCCCAGTCGGGGCGCCGGATTCTGTCCCAGTTGCCCCTCTTCCAGGCCAGCTCTCTTTGTGGCCAGGGAGTGCAGTGGAGGATGGCCCAAGTCCTTGGGCCCTGCACCCCATGGGAGACCAGGAGAAGTGCCTGGCTCCTGACTTCGGATCAGCGCGGTGCGCCGGCCACAGCACTCTGGCCGTGGCAGCCATTGAAGGGTGAACCAATGGCAAAAAAGGAAGACCTTTCTCTTTCTGTCTCTCTCTCTCTCGCTGTCCACTCTGCCTGTCAAAAAAAAAAAAAAAAAAAAAAAGAAAAAAGAAAAAAAAGAAATCTTGGATCTTAATGAGAAAGCCACAGAGGCCTAAAGAGTTAAATGTTCTGTAAAATCTTACAGGTGCTTTCAAAAATGCTATGTGAAGTTGTGAAGTAAGCACATGCCTCTTGTTGAGTTTATGATAAGTTCATAATTTTAAACGAGGCAACTTAAAGTCTTTTGTCATCCCCAGTTTTATATATCATATTTGCTGCTCATAAAACTAAAGCATTGTTGGTTCTGTGCTTAGCTGTCCTCCTATAGGTTCTGATGGACTTTTTCCAGCCACATCTATTGTATTCAGTACTTTGGGATGGTGCTGTAAACAGATGAAGCCAATAATGTATTATAGGTACCAACTGAAAGTATGGTTAGCTGAGGCTATTAAGAACAGAAAGTAATTCGAATAAATTGGTAAATTAAACAGTTAAAGTTTAATTGAAACTGCTATATTATCTAATGATTGAAACTGCTTTCTAAGTTTTCATTTGATATTGCTATTGTCAGTGATCTGGGACTGGCACCCCCATTTCTGTATTCTAAGTCCAACTTGTTCTCTCATGTCTCTATTCTCTTCAAAGTAGAAAACTAATTCTATTCTGAAGGACTCTTCAAGGTGCACAATTTGATTTTTAGATTAGAGATGGGACTTGAGCACCCCCTTGACTTGCATCCTCTGGTCTGTTTTAACAAAAACCAGGAGGAAGAAAAAGCTAGGCATCAGAAATGTAAAGATAGGTGGCAGCCTATTAAAGGCTGCTCTGTACAGTGATCTGCCCTCAAGGAGACCCAACAGGCCAGTCCACTGCAGTGGCTTTCAGTGTGGTAAGCCTGGGATTCAGCAGAAATCAGCTTGTAAAGAGCCCTGGCAGCTCTGCCAGCCAAGAGTTGGATCACTGGAAATGGAACTGCCCTGGAGTCAAAGGACTTCAGGTCAGAGCCACAGATCTTACTGGCTCTAAGCTGAAAAGCCCTTCACTTGGCCCAGCTTCCAAGGTGACCACCACTGCTAAGAGGAGACAGCCAAGTAGGGTCAGCAACATTGCAGGCAGAACTGTAAATTTTCTGTTAGAGATGACACCTGCCTTTATCTGGCCAGCTCTCCTCCCAGGCCAGCTGGGTAATGGAAGTCAACAGGGTGCCTTCCCCAAGGAGGTTCATACCTCCCTTAGGATGTACCCATGTGGAGAGATAGGTCTGGGCCTCTTAACTTACAAGGCCTAAAGCCCACCAGATTATTATCAAGCCCCTTCTGTCATGTTCTATTTGCCTCTCAATCAGCAAACGTAACAAACCCCTCTACCTGCAAAAGTTGAGTGGCCTTTCTCCTGGTCTTGGCTGGGATCAGATTTAAACCACGTCCAATAATCCTCACAAGGGTCCAGAGACCCCCCCTCATTTCCTTTCCTCTATTAAATCCTTTCATTACCTTGTTAATGCCACTCTTAGGATCATCGGTTGCTATTCTCACCCTGACTTGTATACTACAGTGTCTGTTTAAGTGTTTACAGCAGGTGATAATGGAATGAACCAAGGCCTTCAGCAACCAGGCAGTCAACCAGATGCTTCTCCATCCACACATGCCTGTCCCTGTGGAACCCCAAGATACCCCCAGCAGGCCCCTGTAGACAACGTCCCCAGTCAGCAGGAAGTAGCCAGAGAGACTCATCATTGCCCCATTTCCTATCATCAAAAGGTCAGGATGGTAGCTTTGGGATCTGCATGGAAGGAAGGCCTATACTTCCAGGAATGGAGAAGTCCCTACCTATACTTCTTGGGAAGAAAAGCCCTTGTCAAGGTCCCCGCGGGTGCCTAAAGGTCAACCAATGAGGATCAGACCCGCCTCAACCTTTAACCCCCATGCCCTGAATCTATAAAAGGAGCCCTCCCAATCTCTGATGTGCGACTTCCCTGGCCCCCGCTCTGTTGCTCTGTTGGGACTGGGGAACCTCGCCTGGGAGCAGAATCCCAATAAAAGTCTGTGAATTAATTGATTCGTCTGCCTGGGAAGATTTGTTATGCGCCAGACACCTTGCACTGCCTATCTCATCTAATGAGTTCACTTCAAGTATTTAGTCCGTATTTAGTCCCTTTCCTCCAAAATCTAGGGAGACCAGTTATACTAAGGCATCTCTTCCCAAGTGGGTAGAGTTGTGTATCTCCTTAATAATTTTCCATTGAGTGGTCATTGGTAGCATAGTTCTATGATTTAGCATCCACCATCCATTTGCGTTTTTAGTATAGCCTCACTGTTGGGCCCATTCATTCTCAGGCTCCATATAGTGAGGTTCCTTAACCACTTCCACAGATTGAGATATAAGGGCCATTTCCAAATTTTCCTGTGTGGCTGCTCTGTTTGCTAGTGCATTTCCCTGGTTAACATAATTATCTCCCTTCTGATGTCCCTTGCAGTGTATGATGGCCACTTCTAAAGGCTCCAGTACTGCCTGAAGTAGAGCCAGTATCTCTTTTCCATATTTAACAGGGGAATTCTTTGCAGTCAGTAAGCCCCTCTCTTTCCAGATTGCTGCATGTGCATGTAACACAAGGAAAGCATATCTGGAATCTGTATATGTATATGTATATGTATATGTATATATGTTAACTCGCTGGCCTTTTCCCAGTTGTAAAGCCCTAGTCAATGCAATAAGTTCCACCTTTTGGGCTAAAGTATTGTGTGGTAGTGTTTGGGCTTCTATCGTCTGCCTTTCTAACTCCTTCCTTCATATAGCTCCTGCCATCAGTAAACCATTCGGCATCTTGTAGGTCTGGCCTACTAGAGTACACCTGCCTAATTCATTCCCCCCTCAGAGACTCCATCCCCTTAATCCTAAGGGGAGTTAATGGCCGTCGAATCATCTCTTCTGTAACTGCTTCATGTTCATGAGGAGTGTGGTGCAGGCCCTGCCTATCCAGGATCTGTAAGTCTCTGTCTATCCTGTCTAACAGATTTGCTTTATGGGTTGGAGCAGTTTCGGTCATTGCCAAGGTCTGTGTCCCTGCATAGTCAGTTACTCCCAGAAGTTGAGTTCTGAAACATATAAGTTGTTAATTACTATAAGCAAAACTGGAGCAAAACCAATTGTAGGTGGGGTGCCCCTTTAGATGAAAACAACATATCTTACAGATTCCCAGATAGTGGGTAATGATAGGCTACCCTTATTTAGATCATAAACCCATTTAGTTTGAGTATAAAGAATAATAATAGAAGAAATCATTAGGTAGCTTTATCCTCAATAACTGTTCTTAGAGATGATCAAGGAAAGCAAGCACAGCATGTTTGCCTTAAGGAGACAAAGGCTGAAGTTTTACTTATCCTTTTTGCTTTGAAGTACTTACCACAATTGTTTTAGGAAGGGGGATTTAATATCAGGAAGAATTTGTAAAACCTACCTACCTCAAGAAGTGATGAGCCCCTCGTCTCCAGAAATAAGTAAAACAAGCAGTGTGTGTTCCCCTGGGACTGCTCTGCTGTGAGGTGTGTGTAGGGGACCATGGTAAAGATGAGGCTCCATGAGGACTGGGCTTGCCCGCATTAACTGCTAAACCCCCAGCCCCAAATGCACCCACTATCACTGTTTCCCCTCTTTGTTGAAACTAATGAGTCACGATTGGAGTAATGTTTTTCTGTGACTCCAAAACCATTTTGCTTAATGAGGCACTAAGTCTTTATAATTAGGCCCAGAAGGAAAGGAGGACGTGGCCCTTAAGAGCAATAATTATTTCAGTTATTTATGGTAATAAAAAATTGAAAATAGGAATTCTTCCTCAGAATGCGACTATTTATTCTTTTACATATTGCCTAACAGGCAATTACCCTATTAAGGCGGCATTTTGTTGCTAAAGACATTAATTGAAATGTAAATTAAATGTAAATCAGCTAATTAAATTGATATGTAATGAACTTGTCAGGCGGGCCTCTCAGATCAGATGCATTTCAGTAATAAACAAGCCTTGCAGCTGGCCCAACACACAACTGGGGCGAAGGGGGCCTGAGCTGTTCCCCGACAGACCCCTGGATGAAGGAGGGAGAGTCTGCTCCTCCCAGAACCTCAGGAGGTATGGGGGACAGTTTGATGAGGCCCTTGGAAACTGGCTTTCCTCTCATAGCTCTCTGGGCCTTGCTCCATTTTCTCAGATATGATTCTTTCTGATGCAAAAGTGAGGAAATTCAACTCAAACTGGGTCATGTAAATGGAACAGCCCCAAGTTTTCCTTGAGCGTTGGGAGTGGCTCCTTCCGGGATGTAGCTCCATTGCCCTCTGAGCCTCTCAGCTGTGTGCTCCTCCCCTTGTCTTCACCTTTAGGTTGGTGTCCTGTGAACGCCACACTTGTCACATGCAGGGGCAAGGTCCCCTTTACACAATCACTGAGGCTTGTGCCAGGTGAACCGGGGAGGCTTGGCAGCTGGTAGGCACAGGTGCAACTAAACCAGTGGTTAACATAGTGACGAACACTGTTGCACTTGGGAAATAACTGCTTCAGTACCCACTGGTTATTTGCCCCTCAAATATTTCTTCCCTACCCTGGCTTCCCAGGCTCCCAACTCAGAACTGTGTGGTCTACTTCACAGTTCAAAGAGAGGAGGATTAATGCCTGGTATCAGAAGGGGCCTTTAGAACCCTGCTCTGCTCTTGTGGGTGGCCCTCATTCTAATTGGTTGGTGCTCTTCACTATGCCAGTTGTTACATGCTTTTAAAATGTCCCATGTATTAGAACACTCCTAAACCAATCCCAGTGATTGTGGAAGTCCGACTGATGGATACATATCTGAATTGACAATGAATGTGACATGTGGGGAGAAATTTTCTTTGACTCTGAACAGTGATTCTCAAACTCGAGTGTACCTTAGCCGAGCCCCACTCAAGGATGGGTCCTGAGCCTTTACTTTGCTGTCTGACAAGTTGCCAGGTGACGCTGGTATTGCAGGACTGGGGGCCACACTCTGAGAACCGGTGCTTGAGGGTCTTTGCCATCCTTGGGAAAACCAAGAGTGCCATCATACAAACAGTTTCAGGATGGGTAGTTCAGATGATGAAGCCAGTGGTGAAAGGCTGCTGCGGACCAGGGCTTGATCTATGGGCCATGGGTCAAATCTGCCAGCCACCTGTTTTTGTAAATACAGTTGTTCTGGAGTACAGCCATGTTCACTGGTGTATGGATTAGCTATAGCTGCTTTCATGCCAGATTGACAGAATTGGGTAATAGGCTCAGACATCTTCTGGCCCACAAAGCCCCAAATATTTACTTACAAACTACCCCAGAAAAACGTTTTTCAGTCCTTCTTCTTTGTCCCGTCCCGCGGGACGTCAACTAGGGCCGAGCACCTAGAAGGAGAAATGAAAGGGACAGGAGACACAAAGATGGCAGCAAGACAAGGGTCCTGATCAAACTGCGATTTTTATTTTACAACCACACTCTTATATATCATAAAGGCAGGGTGTCGGGCAGGGGAAGGAGGGGCGTTTAGGAGGGCAGGACATCAGGCGGGGGAAGGAGGGGGAGCTTATCTTGTAGCTGCAATGCTTGTGCAAGTAGGGGAAAGGTTACAAGGTCTTAAGGCACAAGGTCACACAAGGTTGCGTTATCAGTACTCTCCGGTCTGGGCTGTCTAGTCCTGCCTCACTAGTTTTCCTCTAAGAGGCCACACGCTGCGTGGTCCCCGACACTTCTTGATTAATCAATGCTCTAGAGATGAAAGTGGGGTTAAGTCTTGCCTATCAGCCTGCCTGTTATACGACTGAAGATGAAGGAGAGAAAACAAGCCATGTCCACCACAGTCCTCATCTATTACATGAATATGATAATTCCTGTTGTGGTAAAGAAGTCTTATTTTGCAGTTGAAGTATTGACTAGCAAAAGCAGAAGGAAACAAAAAAGATTATGGTTATGAGGTGTGGGGAGCAACTCGGACTAGACTAAGTTACTGGAATTAAGACTTATTCTATGCATCTGCTCTCCCACAATATGGCGCTGGGAGAGGAGTAAACAGCTTCTACACAGCTGCCTCCAGTTTGACCAATAACCTGCAGGAGCTGATCCTGCAGCTGATTGGAGGAGAGCAGTGTGCTCGGCGTGTGGGTAGCAGAGTTGGGATTGGTGGAAGAGGACTATAAAGGAGGAGAGAGATGGCATGCACCAGGGAACATCTAAGGGGAACACCTGAGGAACATCTGAGCAGCCCCCGAGAGAGCCGGCTGGCGGTGTGCCGCTCCCCCGCGGAAGTGGGGAAAGTGGCAGGGGGAACCGCCCTTCCACGGAGGTGGAGGGACGGCAGCCAACCCGGGAAGAACCAGCAGCAAACCCGGGAAAGGCTGAGCAGACAAAAGAACAGCGCAGGGTCCTGTGTCGTTCCTCCATGAAGAGGGGGAGCAACAATGAAGCATCAGAAGATTGATTTTAGCACAGATTCCTTTGGATTGCCTGGTTTCAGTCCCGCCACTTCTGCTTCTAGTGGCGCTTCCTGCTAAAGAGCACTTGGGAAGGCAGCAGAGGATGTTTCAAGTACTTAGACTCCTGCCACCGGGATGGAGTTCAGGTTCCCAGGCCTTGGCCTGGACCAGCACTGGCTGTTGCAGGCATTTTGGGAGTGAACCAGTGGATGGAAGATCTCTCTCTTTCTCTGTTTCAAATAAACAAACAATTCCCTTGAGTTAACTCAGAGACCTATTGGCCAGCAGACTGAACTTGCAGTCCAGTGTGCGAATCTAGAGACGCCCGGGGTCTGGGACACCCAAGAGCTTCCCCCAGCCTTCTGCTGCATACAACTTATGGCAAGTGTTATGTCTTCTCAACACAACAAGATACATATACAAACATTCATTTATTCATTTGAAAAATACTTACCAAATACCTCCTACCAACAAAAGCTGAGTCAGGGACTAGGAACTGGTACTGAACAAAACTGATCATTCTATAGCACAATTCCCCAGTAGCTGAGCCTTGTCCATGTCCATACAGCTTCCATCGAACCCGTCTTTTGGTGGTGACTTTCTAAAAGTCTGCTTGTTTTTCTTTTTGGTAAAATATGACATATTCTGGCAAAGAAATAGGACATTTTCAGTATCCCAAGACCATCCCCCAGCCCTACCCACCCCTGTGATTCTTCTATCCAACTCTCTCCTTAGAGCTAAGCACTATCCTGACTTCTATGAAATTATTCTGTTACTTTTTTATACTTTTCCACCTAAGGATGCATGCCTGAGTGATTTAATTTCATTTCTCATTCTTTGTAATTTTATGTAAATTTAATCACACGTGGTGTACATTTCGTTGCCTTGCTGTTTTCAGTCAGCAGTGTGTTCAGATTCAACCATACTAGTGTGGTTAGTAACACTACCCATGTTGAGTATTTCATCCTGTGGATGTATGCCATTTTCTTTATCTATTCTACAGTTCATGGGCACTTGAATTGTTTATCATTTGATCTATTGCAAACAGCACTGTCATAAGCATGCTTGTACTTGCTGCCTCCTGGTGTACTTGGGCTTGAGCTTCTCTAGGACACAGACTCAGGAATGGACTTACTGGGTCATTGCATAAGAGTGGCCTCAACTGTATTAGAAAACACAGCTTGTTTTTCAACATCATCTCAACTAACATACTAAGCAGTGGACAAGACTTCCCATTCCTCCATATTCTTGCCAAAATTTGGCACCATCAGACTTTTAAATTCTTGCCAATTTATTTTTAAAATTTAATTGTTGTTGACCCTAGGTAAAATGTTATATAGCAGGTCTCCAGAACTTACTCATTTTGTTTAACTAAGTCTGTTACTGAACTAAGATAAATCCATTTGCTGGTATACATTAGGAGGCCAAACATCAAAGGCATAGTCTTTTGTGGAGAAAAAGTGAATCGTGGAGTTGCCAAGTAAGGAGTCAGGAGCAATGGTCAAATCTGATTCCCTATAAGGTTCTACAAATGGTGTATCTTGGGAAGGGAGCAAGGAGTGGACATATGATATAGCAGTTAACTGGTTGACTACAAAAGCGGAAGGGTGAGTTATTGGCCTAATGGTTAAGACACTGGTTAGGATGGCTTGTCCTTCATAGGAGTGCCCAGGGTTTGAAACCTGGCTCTAGCTCCTGCCTCTAGCTTCCTGCTAATGTAGACATGGGTGGCAACATTGAGGTCTCAAGTGATCAGGTTCCTGAGACACACATGGGAGACTTGGATTACATTGCTGGCTCCTGGCTTTGACTCTGGCCTGACCTGGGGCCATTGCAGGCACTTGGGGAGAGAACCAGATACATATCTCAGATACATAAATATACACATACAAATGTAAGTTTTTTTTAAAGGGAGTTCTCAGTTCTTCTGCATAGGAACATGTCAGCTAGTTGCCTCTTTGTGCATCGTATGTTTAAAAAGATAATGGCCTCAGTATTGCTCAGTATTGTGTGGGGAGAGACTTCAGCCCAAAATGTCATCAGTTTATCTAGTGGTCAATTTATTGTTGTGGTTCTGGTTGGGTTTAGCCAGTTTTGTCTGAGAGTCTCAACAAAGTATCTTACTCTGAAAGATAAGCTCAAGATTTTGGTTATTTCCTTATTTCTTAACCTTATAGGGACAGTTTTAAAACATTATGCCTACAGGTTCGTAACTCTCCACTTCCCCTTGACCTAACCCTTGATAAAGGCCATTTCACTGTTCTATGAATTGGACCATTTTAGGTATCTCATGTGTGGAAACTTGGAGTATTTGTCTTTCTGTGACTGGCTTTTTTAAAAGATGTTTTTGTTTATTTAAAAAACAGAGTTACAGAGAGAGAAGGAGTTGATAGATGATAGATGGATAGATGATAGATAAATAGATAGATAGATGATAGATATTTTCCATCTGCTGGCTCACTTTCCAAATGGCCACAATGGCATATGGTTGGGCCAGGCCAAAGTTAGGAGTCAGGAACTCCATTAGGATCTTCCATATAGGTGGCAGGGGCCCAAGCACTTGGGCTGTCACCTGCTGCTTTCCTAAGTACATTAATAGGGAAGTGGAGCAGCTGGGACTCTAACCCAAACCATATTGGATGCCAGCATCACAGGAACAACTTAATTTTCTGTGTGACAAAGCCAGTACCAATTGCTTATTTAGCATAATACCAAGGTTCATCCATATTATCGCATATTGCAAAATTTTCCTTTTTTCGGGATGAAGAATATTTTGTTTATCTATCATCTGTCAATAGATAGTGAGTTGTTTCTGCATGGCCATAGTAAATAGTGCTACAATGAACTTAGTATTAATATATATTTTTAAATTTTTCATGTATTTATTTATTGCTATTTATTTGAAAGAGGGATAAAGAGTGACAGAGATCCTATCTGCTGGTTTACTTCTCAAATACCTGCAACAGCAAGGCCAGGATGAAGTCAGGAGCCAGGAACTCAGTGTGGGTCTCTCACATGAATGGCAGGGACCCAACTACACTGGCGTGGCCCAGAGTCAACACTGGCAAGAAGCTGCAATTGGGAGTGGAGCTGGTACTTGAACCCAGGCACTCTAATATGGGCTGTGGGGCATCCCAAGCAGTGTCTCAACTACCATGCCAACTTCTCTATCCCATTAATACCTCTTTGAGATGCTGATTTCAGTTATTTTGAATAAATGCCTAGAAGTAGTGTTGCTGGGTTTTCTGGTAGTTCTAGTTCCATTTTTTTGAGGCCTTCTCTACTATTTCCCATTTGGCATTCTTACTACCCGTGTGCAAACTGCCATCACTTGCTGCCTTGATCTCATGCAGTTTTAGTTGCAATTTTCCTGATTACAAATGACGTTGACCATCTTTTTATAGGTGTTTTGGCCATTCATTCACATTTCCTCTGTGGATTGTCTACTTAAGATTTTTGACCATTTGTCTGCTGGGCTAATGTACTGAATTTCTTTCAATTGTCACTCTAGGTCCATTTGTAATGTCTTCACTCTGCCCTATGTCCCTGGAAGCTGACCTAAATGGATTATAGCAATATAATTCCTGACTTTCCAACTTCAACACATGAAGAGAATTGGAGGAAGGGAGAAAAATAGTGGGGGGTGGTATTTAGTCCCCCAGCTGCCTCTCTACAGAGTCACGAGGGGCTGGCTATTTCCCTGGACCCAAGGCCATAGTCCTGGCGAGCAGTGCTCTGCAACCACTCTGTTTCTGGACTCTAAGAACTGTTGCCTCCCCTTGTCCTTCTATACCTATGGGGGCAACCCATGGTCTCCTACATCCTACTCTCTACTTTGTAAACTGCCTACTTATAAAACTCCCTACAAATTTATCAACAGGAGTATGGCATTTGTTTCCCCAACACAGTTGCTAGCATTTTCTAATGAATTTTTGGGAGTTATTTATTGTGATTTGAATATCTTTCTTTGTTGGTTATAGGTATATAATTTTTTTCACTTACCAAAATCATTTTCTTAATGTTAGCTTAAAAATTTTAGGGGCCAGAGCTGTGGTGCAGCAGGTGAAGCCACTGCCTGCAGTGCTGGCATCCCATGTCGGTGCCAGTTTGTATCCCACTGCTCCACTTCTGAGCCAGCTCTCTGCTAATGGACCTTGGAAAACAACAGAGGAGGCCTAAGTACTTGGACCCTGTACCATGTGGGAGAACTGGATGAAGCATCTGGCTCCTGTCTCTTGGCTTCTGCCTGGCTCAGCCCTGGCTGTTGCAGTCATTTGGGGAGTGAACCAGAGGATGGAAGATCTCTTCCTCTCCCTCTCTGTAACTCTACCTTTCAAACAAATAAATACATCTTTAAAAAAAATTATTATAAACACAGACACAGGGCCGGCACCGCGGCTCACTAGGCTAATCCTCCGCCTTGCGGCACCAGCACACCAGGTTCTAGTCCCGGTCGGGGCGCCGGATTCTGTCCCGGTTGCCCCTCTTCCAGGCCAGCTCTCTGCTGTGGCCAGGGAGTGCAGTGGAGGATGGCCCAAGTGCTTGGGCCCTGCACCCCATGGGAGACCAGGATAAGTACCTGGCTCCTGCCATCAGAGCAGCGCGGTCCACCGGCAGCAGCGCACCGGCCGCGGTGGCCATTGGAGGGTGAACCAACGGCAAAAGGAAGACCTTTCTCTCTCTTTCTCTCTGTCTCTCTCTCTCTCACTGTCCACTCTGCCTGTCAAAAAAGAAAAAAAAAAAAAACCACAGACACAGAAAACCACACAAAACAAAGGTATGGGTTAATTAATGATTTTAAGGCAAACATCTTTGTAAACTATACCAAGGTCAAGAAATAGAATTTTTCCAGCTATTCAAAAGCCCTCCATATACTATACTACAATTGTAGACTCTTCTCTCCCCCTCTGAAAGTAACCATTGTCTTTAGTCTTATAGTAATAACTCTATTTCCTTATAGTTTTATCAATGAAGGTGGATCTCCAAATCTGGGTTTGTTTTTCCTGTTTTATGGCTTGCACATTTCTTGAAAGTGTCTTCTCACCCCTGTATCTTTGTATCTGCAATTTCTTCATGGACTACCTTGGGGTTGTTTGGCCTTTAGGTGACACAGGTTTGAATTGTACTGATCACCTCTTCACGTTACAGGTGAATATGCTCCTATGTCCTCTGTATTTCATGGAAATTGGTATTTGAGTCTACAGCCTTGTTCAAATTTGAGTTTTTTTTTTTTTCAAAATAAAGTTAATGTTTTGTTCCTATAACAGAAAAATCTGTGATGTCTGGTTTACTCTATTTTTTTCTTTTTTTTTTAAAGATTTAATTTATTTGTTTGATAGGTAGAATTACAGACAGAGAGAGGGACAGAGAAAGATCTTCTATTCTTTTGCTCCCAAAATGGCTGTAACAGCCAGAGCTGGGCAGATCCGAAGCCAGGAGCCAGGAGCTTCTTCCAGGTCTCCCATGTGGGTTCAGGGGCCCAAGGATTTGGGCTATCTTTCACTGCTTTCCCAGGCCATAGCAGAGAGCTGGATTGGAAGAGGAGCAGCCAGGACACAAACCAGCACCCATATGGGATGCTGGCATTGCAGGCAGAAGCTTAGCCTACTAAGCCACAGAGTTGGCCCCTTCTATTTGTGATTCTAATGTTCAGTTTTATGTGTCAATTTGACTCAGTCATGTGATGACCAGATATTTGGCTAAACAATATTTCTGGGTGTGTTTGTAAGGGTGTTTCCAGAAGAGATTAACACTTGAACTGGTAGACTGCATAATGAGATTGCCCTCCCCAGTGTGAGTGGGCATGGTCCAGCCCATTGAGAGTCTGAATAGAACATAAAGGAATAGAGAGATGGAATTCTGTCTCTGCATGAACTGTTTGATCAAAGATCCATCTTCTGCCCTTGTACTGAGAGTTCTCAGCCTCAAAAATTTCTTGAACCAATCTTTCATAATTACTCATACTATTTCTCTCACTCTGTCTCTTGGACTATAATTCATTGAGGTAAGCACACTTTCTAGTTCTTCTAAGAAAGGATAGAATATTTCTTCTTTCCCTCTATTTACCAATTTTTCTAGCTAAAAAGTTATTTAAGATAATAAAATGTCCTATCATTCCATAAAATGAAATAGTTTTAATGCGAACTTCATGTTTTCAAGTCATCGTAGTCATACTTCATGAAGTTCACATGGGCCCTTGTTTAGCAGCTGAGAGTGTCAGTTGACTCCTGAATCTCTTTGATTGGATCCCAGAGTATTTATTTATTTGCCAGGGATTAAGACAGAGACACAAATAGAACTCTTGTCTACTGGTTCATTCTCCAGATGCCTACAGGAGCCAGTGTTGGGTGGGAGCCAGACTCAGGAGCCAGGACATGATCCAGGTCCTGTGTGACAGGAACTCAAGCAACAATTTTCCCTTCTCATCTCTGTTTTCTAACTTTTTCTTTTTCTGAAGAGTCTAGCCAAAGTTTTATAAAATTTATTACTTTTTTTCCTCAAAGGATTAGATTTGGGAGTCAAAAGGTTATTCATCTGATTACTATACACAAACCAGAAGAACGTACTTGTGAGTTTAGTGTGGTAGGGAGTGGAGACAGTAGTTGAATATAAGACTAAATAAAATAGATTTTATCATTAAGGGGAACACTAACTTCTGATTTAGGATTTAAAACTCTGAAAGACCTCTGAAGCCACGCAGAACATGAGGGGCTCCAATAAGTTCATGGAAAATCCAAATCCTTCCTTTTAATTCCAATTTCCACCAACTTTTGGAGTCCCTTCAGGTGCTACAATGTACTCCTTTAATGTTGACCACACACACACACACACACATCATGGTGGACTGCAGGCAGGGAGTAAAGATGCTAAAACTGCTTTGGTAAGGTATTGGAAAAAAGATCTAGTAGTACAGAAAAGTGGCCAGTGCTGGAGTGGACTTACTGTAGATGTCTGGAGAACACACCGGCTGATGGTGTTACCTCTGGGGACCCTGTGTGCATCTCTTGCTAATATGATAAGATGTGGGCTAGGACAAGGGTCATAGTATTCCCTTCTTTCTTTTCTTAAGATTTATTTGAGAGGCAGAGTTACAAAGAGAGAAGGAGAGAGGCAGAGAGAGAGAGAGATTTTCCAGCTCCTGGTTCACTCCCAAAATGGCTGCAACAGTTGGGACTGAGCTAGGCTGAAGCCAGGAGCCACAAGCTTCATTCGGTCTCCCACATGGATGCAGGGGTCCAAGTACTTGAACCATCCTCTGCTGCCTTCCCAGGCCATTAGAATGGGGCTGGATTGGAAGTGGAGCAGCTGGGACATGAACTGGCGCCCATGTGGAATGCAGATGAAGCAGGCAGCAGCTTTACCTGCTATGCCCTAACGCTGACCTCGGGTACCAGCATTTCTAAGGAGCTCAGGGTTGGTTACTCTGTGCTAGCTGGGGTAATGGCAGGGGACACTGCTTCAAATATGCTCCTTATGTTAGTGAGAATGACTGAATTCTGGAATAACAGTGCTAAGTGTAATACCTACCCATCAAAGTGAAGGGAGATGTGATTAAATTAAATAATAGGAAGCAAAATGCATAGAGACCAAGTGGTCCTGACCCAGGGATCTGTAGCAAAATGATAAGACAGATGGGTGGACAATGGAGTTTTTCTTGTCTTTATGAAAAAAGATTGCAAGAAGGACATGGAAGGCTGATATCAGCTGTCAAAAGAACACATCAGGGGCTGGCGCCGTGGCTCACTTGGTTAATCCTCTGCCTGTGGTGCTGGCATCCCATATGGGCACCAGGTTCTAGTCCCAGTTGCTCCTCTTCCAGTCCATCTCTCTGCTGTGGCCCGGGAAGGCAGTGGAGGATGGCCCAAGTGCTTGGGCCACTGCACCCGCATGGGAGACCAGGAAAAAGCACCTGGCTCCTGGCTTCGGATCAGTGCAGTGCCGGCCATAGGGGCCATTTGGAGAAGACCTTTCTCTCTGTCTCTCTCTCTTACTGTCTAACTCTATCTGTAAAAAAACAAAACAAAACAAAACAAAAAACAAAACAAAACAAACAAACAAAAAACACACATCAAGACCCGTTGCCCAACTCCAGACTGACTCCAGACTGGAGCCAGTTCTCAGGTCCAGAGCTCACTGATGAAAAGGGCAGCCAGGTCTTCCTTAGGAAGGACCCTACACACCACACAGAGTAAACACAGTGGTATCTCCCTTAATATTTCTCCAAAGGGATTTAGAGCCACTTTCTAGAGTACTGAACACCAGGGAAAGGGGAGTTTCCAGCTGTTCTGAGTGCTGCTGAATAAAAGATCTGAACTGTGATGTTTCCAGGAATACCTGATGTCAACATGGCTTCCTTGGTAGAGTGGAGGCCTAGGGAAGCCAGGATAAGTTGAGTCCTGGTCCATGTCCACTGCGCAGATCAAATGGGGTCATTTCTCAGGACCCCTAGTATATAACCAAGATGGGGATAGTTAGTACCCCCCATGTTTGTTTTATAATCTGTGGAATTAGAGTCCTCATGGTGAGAAGGGGACTGTGCAAGCCCCCAATATTGAACCTCACCCCAGCAAGACAATAAATTAAGAGCACTACTGAGTGTAGTGGGATGGTAGGTGTTGGATCTAGAATGTGTACAGGTGCTAGTCCCCATTAGATTCCCATTTAATTCTCCATTTTGACACCTGAACCAAATCGGATGATTAAGGTGGAAGACAATGGATAAATGCAAATGTAATAAAATAATAGCCTAATTATAATTATGTAGGATGTGAGCTGTTTATGAGAACACATCAAAACAACCCCCAGCATTTCGGATCTCATCTGTATGTTCTTTCAATCTCCATCATAGGAAGGGATCAGAAGCAGGCACATTCACCTAGCACAGGATTGCGTATTCAGTCTTGCCCAGAGCTGCATTAACTATCCCTGTCTCTGTTACAATATAGTCTGGAGGGGACCTGATTGTCAGGACGGTTCATAGAGCACCACACTGCCCCCACTCTGTCTGTGGCATCATGGTAATCGGACCTGAACAGCAGTGAGAGTCAAGCAGCCTATAAGAAGGGATACAACAGACCAGGCAGCCACAGTGTTATGACAGAGTAGACTAGGCACCCACACTCTGTTGGCATTGAGTGTCCAGGAAAACACCTCCTGGGGAAGATATGTTTGAGTGGCAAACATAAGAGAGAACAGTTAGAAAAATAGCTCTAAATCCGGAGTAAATATAGTGTGATTAAGAAACAAGAAGGGCCGGCGCCACGGCTCACTAGGCTAATCCTCCGCCTTGCGGCGCTGGCACACCAGGTTCTAGTCCCGGTCGGGGCGCCGGATTCTGTCCCGGTTGCCCCTCTTCCAGACCAGCTCTCTGCTGTGGCCAGGGAGTGCAGTGGAGGATGGCCCAGGTGCTTGGGCCCTGCACCCCATGGGAGACCAGGGTAAGTACCTGGCTCCTGCCATCAGATCAGTGCAGTGCACCAGCTGCAGTGCGCCGGCCACGGTGGCCATTGGAGGGTGAACCAACGGCAAAAGGAAGACCTTTCTCTCTGTCTCTCTCTCTCACTGTCCACTCTGCCTGTCCAAAAAAAAAAAAAAAAAGAAAAGAAAAGAAAAGAAAGAAAGAAACAAGAAGGTTGACACAGCAGACTCATAGGATGACAAATACCCTAAACAACACTCTGGCCTCAGAGTCAGCCCTTAAGGCATTCAGATCTGGATTAAAAAACCCATGAGAGCATTTCAGACATGGGAAGCCAAGACACTGTGGCAAAAAATGACCTACATAAAAGATCTCTGTGAGTGAGATCTCGGTGGAAAAAAGGAGCCATCAAAGAAGGATGTGCCTTTCTCTGAAGGGAGGAGAGAACTTCCAATTTGATTATGGCCCTGTCTAAATAATGTCAGAGTCTGTGGACTCAAGAGGCTTCCATAGCCTTGGCAGCTCATGACAAGAGCCTCAGGTGATCACTAATGTCATAAATAAGAGTGTCAATTTTTAAATCAACAATAGGAGTCACTGTGCCCTTGCTTCCCATGTAGGACCTCTGTCGTTAATGAGTTGTACTATGAGAATTAGCAGTAAAACTTGTCTTCCTACAGTACTTTATTGTCTGTGTGGGAGCAAACTGTTGAAATCTTTACTTTGTATAGAGTTGATCTTATATATATAAAGATAATTAAAAATAAATCTTAATGAAGAATGTGATGGGAGAAGGAGTAGGAAGTGGGATGGTTTGGGGGTGGAAGGGTGGGTGTGGGAGGAAGAACCGCTATAATCCAAAAGCTGTACCTATGAAATTTATATTTATTAAATAAAAGCTTTCTATAAAAAAAAAGAAGGCCGATGTGGCTGGAGCACAAGAGAACCAAGGAGAGTGTATAGGGGCAGAGCTTGAAGAGGCAGCTGAGGACCACATCACATGGGGTTCTGGGGGCCACACTAAGATGTGCAGTTTTCAATTGACCCACAGAGATCTCAGCATGATGGGAAACCAAGGCAGGGTGCTCTGCAGGGAGGTGATGATGCAGTTTATGTTCTTTCAAAAGGAGTGCTTTGGCTGTGTGTGAAGAGTGGAGTGAAAGGGAGTAGAGGTCCAAGCAGGGGCATCTGTAGGAAGGCTTTGCAGGCACACAGGCTGGAGATCTTGATGGCTTGCTGAAAAGGGGCTGGGGTGGAGCTGAAGAGAGGTGGAAAGATATAGCATGTGTTTTGTAGGTCTGTTAATGCATTAGACAGGAAAAATTAAAGAAGAGGCATCAGGAATAAACTTTTTAGCCTGAGCAACAGCAGAAATGGTAGTGCCTTTTGCCTGATGGAAAGCCTGAGAAGAAATTGGGGACAAGGAAAAATATGTTGAAACCAAGAATTCTGCTTAAGTCTGAGATACCTGAGAACAAATCAACTGTATGCATCTAAATTTCTGGGATGGCATTAGGCTACAGAATCATTTTCACATTATAATTTTTTTCTTTAAGATTTATTTATTTGAAAGACAGAACAACACACAGATATCTTCCATCTACTGATTCACTTCTCAAGTGTCCAAAAAACCAGGGCTAGGCCAGGCTAAGGCCAGGAGCCAGGAACTCCAGCCAGGTTTCCCACATGAGTGGCAGGAACCCAAGTATTTGAGCCATCATCTGCTGCCTCTCAGGCACTGTAACAGGAAGCTGAATTTTAAGCTCAAAGTAGCCTCTACTTGAACCAGCACTCTGATACAGGATAAGTGCATCCCAAGTGATTGCTTTACTTGTACCAAAACATCCACCCAACACATTGTAGGTTTTACTGCTGCACGTTGAGGCCAAGAACACTGGATATGACAGTGTCAGAGAGCTTGGGCTTGGACTGACAGGAGTTTGAATTCTAGCTCTCGACTTACCATCAATGTGGCTAGAGACGTGTACTCTCCGTGTCTTCAGCTCCTTTCCTATAAAACAAGAACTATTATGTTTTCTCTTGGGATTGTCGAGAGGGCTAAGAACATATTGAGATGACTTCGAGAACTTCATGGAAAATGGAATTAAAAGGAAGTTTATGTTGGCACAAAAATTTGAAATTCATGTATATGGATTTTTCATCATATGTATTCCATGGTCTTTTTTTAAGATTTATTTATTTGAAAGGCAAAGTCACAGAGAGGCAGAGGCAGAGAGAGAGAGAGAGAGAGAGAGAGAGAGAGTCTTCTATCTGCTGGGTAACTCCCCAGATGGCCACAATGGCTGGAGTTACACCGATCTGAAGCCAGGAGCCAGGAGCTTCTTCCGGGTCTCCCATGTGGGTATAGGGTCCTAAGGACTGGGCCATCTTCTACTGCTTTCCCAGGCCGTAGCAGAGAGATGCATCAGAAGTGGAGCAGCCAGGACTTGAACCAGCGCCCATATGGAATGCCAGCACTGCAGGCAGCAGCTTTATCTGCTATGCCACAGTGCCAGCTCCTCCATGATCTTTTTGAAGACTGCTTGTATGTAAATCTAACTGGTATTTTAGTAGTAGAAACTGGAAAAATTGATACCATCATTCAGCCAGTAAAAACTGCGAATTACAGCTATAGTGCCTAGGAGTACATATGCTAATTTTACAAAGCCAAATCTTTGAAATAGTAACTCTTGTTCCATACCACCAAAAATGCTTGTACAAGCATGTGCCAGGGTGGGGTTAGGTACAGTAATATGCTCCAGGTGGCTGCTACAGAATGGGTCTGTGCAATCAAGTCACATTTGCTTTCCAGTGGTTGATATAACCTCATCGCCCGGATCAGGAGAGAACACGTAGGCGGTCTACAAAATAAATGTGGATTTTGCATTTAGACAGACCAGGGTTCAAATCTCCCTTTTCTCAGGAATTTAAGTCAGTGGGAGGGCTCCAGCAGTGCCAACTCCACCTGGAACCTCATTGGCACAAGCGGCCCACATTGGCTCCTTCAGGACCCACATATCTAATAAATATGTCAATTGGCATCTTCATCATTTTCACTTTAACACAGCTTGTTAGGGTGTTAGCACTGAGGAGCCCTTGGATTTGAAGCTTACGGAGCAATTAAACCCCCTCCTTGGGGAATCCAGACCTAGAGACCATCAATGCATAGAGATGAGGAATTGTGTGTTTGTCATCCTCTTACCAGAAAAATGAAATGCTCCCAAGTTCATCAAGGACTTATGCTGTATTTCAATGAGCCATGTGGACATTGCATACTATGTGATTTAAAAAACTACTCATCCCGGCCGGCGCTGCGTCTCACTAGGCTAATCCTCCACCTTGCGGCGCCGGCACACCGGGTTCTAGTCCCGGTCGGGGTGCCGGATTCTGTCCCGGTTGCCCCTCTTCCAGGCCAGCTCTCTGCTGTGGCCCGGGAGTGCAGTGGAAGATGGCCCAAGTGCTTGGGCCCTGCACCCCATGGGAGACCAGGATAAGTACCTGGCTCCTGCCTTCAGATCAGCGCGGTGCGCCGGCCGCAGTGCACCAGCCGTGGCGGCCATTGGAGGGTGAACCAATGGCAAAAGGAAGACCTTTCTCTCTGTCTCTCTCTCTCACCATCCACTCTGCCTGTTAAAACAACAACAACAACAACAACAACAAACTACTCATCCCATAAACTCAGGGAAGTGGCCTGTCTTCTATTAATTTCTTCTAATTAGCTATCGTCAGGAAAGCACTGGATGTCTGGCTGATGTGATTCCTAGCCACCTGACGGGGATGGTCAGGAATGCTGGAGAGATGACAGCTTTGCTAAGGATCACAAGGAGCTGTCACCTCCCGGCAGCGTTGTGAGTCAGGTGGGACAGAGAGCATCCTCTCCATGAGGAATGAGGTGACTCACCCAAGGTGACAGGGAAGTTTCATTTCTCAGCAAAGCTGAGCCAGAGAGGGCGCAGGCTCTGGAGTTAGGCACATCTGTGCTCAAATCCCCTGATGACCAGCTTGTCCTCAACGCTACACAGAATGGTGCCCCAGCTTCTGACCACCAGCACCTGCAGCTATGTGGCCCTAAGGCTTCTTGGCTGCTCACTCCTCACCCTGCCCCTCCTTCACAGCAGTTGCAAGTGACAGGAAATCAATACCCTTTGAGAACAGACTCAACCAAGCCCGACTGGGGAAGGTGAAAAATATCCAGGCCCCTCCTTCCTGAGATCCAAGTTCTATACTGGCTCCTGGAGTTCTGCTGTGGGGTCCAGCTCTGCCCACCCACGAGGATAACCTCCTTGATAATGACATTTCCCGGGTGGCCCTCCCATCCTTGTCTTGTCCTCCCATTTCCTTACCGGTTTTCCTGGAGACCTCATCGTAATCCCTTTGCATGAAGGTCAGTTTCTAGGGAACCCCTCTGACAAGTGATGTAGGTCCTCAAGCGTCAGTTTCCTGGGCTGTGGGGGAGAACAAGCTGTGTATGGTACGTGCCTCTCAGGTTGGTGGGGAAGAGTAAAGGAAGTGTTGTGTCTAAAAGGACTGCACACTTCTTTTCATAGGGGCATCATTTATAAAAGCAAACAGTAAGGAATGACTTTCATGTCCAACAAGAAGGGAATGGATAAATAAATTGGGATTTATCTGTGTGGCACATTCTACTTGTACCTAATGAGTAAAAATTAATGTTTTCTTTTTTTTTTTTTTTTGACAGGCAGAGTGGACAGTGAGAGAGAGAGAGAGAGAAAAGGTCTTCCTATTCCGTTGGTTCACCCCCCCCCCCCCCCAATGCACGCTGCAGCTGGTGCACTTTGGCCGGCGCACCGTGCCGATCTGAAGCCAGGAGCCAGGTGCTTCTCCTGGTCTCCCATGTGGGTGCAGGGTCCAAGCACCTGGGCCATCCTCCACTGCACTCCAGGGCCACAGCAGAGAGCTGGCCTGGAAGAGGGGCAACTGGGACAGAATCCGGTGCCCCAACCGGGACTAGAACCCGGTGTGCCGGCACCGCAAGGTGGAGGATTAGCCTATTGAGCCGTGGCGCTGGCCAAAATTAATGTTTTCAAAGAATGTTCAATGGCATGGAAAAAATATACGTGGAATCTATACATCATATAATCCAGCTGAGGATCTCAGTGAAGAAAACTACCTAAAACTGTAAATATGGAATTGTTTTAATTTTCCTAGAATGTGTTAAAATATATAAAGTGTTATTTATTGCTTGATCTTGGTGAGTTATTTCCTTTATGCTTTTTCTTATTTTTTAAATTTCAAAATTTCTGCCTAGAAACATTACAGAAATTAGTCTTTTTTTTTTTTTTAAAAAGGTATATTTATTTATGTATTTGAAAGGCAGTGAGACAGAGATCTTCCCATGAACTCATTCACTCCTCAATGGCATCAACTACCAGGTCAGGGCCAGGCTGAAGCCAGGAGCCAGGAGCCCCTCCAGTCTCCCACAAGCTTAGCAGAGGCCCAAACACCCAGACCACCCTCTGATGCCTTCCAGGTTATTAGCAGGAGCTGGAGCAGAAGCAGAGCAGCAGGGTCTCACACTGGCCCTCGAATATGGGATGCCAGCACCGCAACTGGAGACTTACCACTGAGCCACAACATCAGCGCCCAGAGTGTCATCTTAACTTCAAGGTTTCAATCATAATAAGAAAATAGATACTTAACTTCAAATGCTTTGTTTTTGTTTATATCCCTTTTCCTGGTCAAATTTACTAATGAGAAAATGGAAATTCAGTTTTCATGCAATATCAGAGTTGACAGCAAGTAAGGGTAAGGCTTTGCAAAGGCCTTGGGAGTATAAATCAGGTTCTTTGAGTCCCAGTGGAGGCTTCTGGGTCCTCCCCTTTCTTTCTTTTTAAAACGTTCATTTATTTTTACCTACTTGAAAGACAAAGTGACAGACAGGAGAGAGAGATCAGTCTTCCTTCTTCCTGGCAGAAGCCAAGATTCATGAACTCCACCCAGGTGTCCCATGTGGGTGGCAGGGGCCCAAGCACTTGAGTGTCCACCTGCTGCCTCCCGGGATGCGTGAGCAGGACGGTGCGTGGGAAGTGAAGCAGCCGGGATTCCCACCAGCACTTCAGTTGGGGATGCCTGCATCCCGAGCAGCGCCTCACCTCCCCTTCCCGGTCCCACTCGGAGACCATTTTCCTTCACAGCTCTGGTCAGCTGCTCTTCTGGCTTCCATCGGTGATGTCAACCCCAGGCTGGAGTGCCAGTTCAGGCCAAGTCAGTCAACAGCACCAATGACCTTCGTGACCCAGCACCAGGCTACTTTCTTCTGAGGACTTCTTGACTTAGCTGCCTCTGACCCATGCGGCTTCCCATCACATTCCCTCTGCATCCACTCTCTCTCCACCTCCATTTACCACCCCCTTGTGTAGACAAAAACTATTACAACAAAGAGAAAAGTCCATCCACCCATCCACCCGTCCATCCGCCTATCCATCCATCCATACACACATCCTTTCACCCAGAGTGTTTCATTCATTGGTTCATTGGTTACTTGACTGCAGGCATGTGTGTACTAGAGTTTTGGTTTGCAGCGTGGACTCAAACACCATCCCTTCCAATCTCCCTGGCCACAGGATAGCACAAAGAAGCCACTTGTGCTCACCCTACCCTCCCTCACCCACCTACAGCAGATGCCTTGTGCTGCCTGCCCCACATTGCCTCAGCCCACCTGACTTCATGCAGCCTGGGGGACAGTTCCGGGCCCCTGGCTGGCATCCCTCGTCAGGGGAGTCTCAGCCACCTCAGGGGTCAGCCTTGTGGAAGAGCAATAGGTCTTTGCCCAAGGAGAAGGAGGTGACCCTCAACTTTCAAGGGAGTTTTAACATCACTGCTCTAACAAAGTCCCTAGAGGGATTGAGGCTCAGTTTCCCCTTGGCAAATTTAACTCATGAACACGCTCTTTGCTGACTTCTCTTCTTGCTCTGTTTCACTTTTGCCTCGCCCTTCCGTCTGGCAAATAAACCACTTGCTTTCAGTTCTCTACTTCTGGAAGAACTGAGATATCGCGGTAGGCATTACTAATGAACGCATGAGTGATGATTTTATAACGAGAAGGGAGAGGGCACTGTTGCAAGCAGACAGATGACTGCCTGCTGTTGACGAGGAAACACTGTGTGTTACCTCATTGTCTGTTTGTAATGAGGGACCACAGCCTCCACGTGTGTGTGCGCCCAGGGGGCTGCTTTGACTGACTTCCTTATAAATACCAGGCATTAGGGTAATGTGGATGTGACCAAATCACAGCTGCCCCCCACAGTCATTTCATTAGTGAGGGACTTTATTCACATCACCTCATTCGCCCTTCACAGCCCCTCTGCAACTCAGGCATTCATCGGTCCCACTTTCTAAGTGAGGAAAGTGAGGTTGACAGGGACAGTTCAAGGTCATATGGTTGCAGAGCCGGATGCTCAGCTGGATCTGTCACCCTTATGCGCCCACATCTCTATGTGAGTCTATGAGGATGGCCAGTCAGGGTCCCACTTCTCCAGCTGCTCAACAAGCAATTCATAGTGCGTGCCCTTGACATCAGGTGTGCCTTCTCATGGGGTCCAGGGCATCCATCACAGGTCTGTGCAGTGATGGCACAGTTAGGAACACACAGGTCTATTTGTTACTCAATGTTAACCAACAGTTAAGATAAAGCATTGCTTTGTTTATTCTGTCAGCTCAAGTGTCCGATGAGAATTAGGTCCGCAGCACTGCACCTCTTGTATGCAAGGTTCGCGTGTCACCTGTTGGTCTCATCTCTCCAGGGGTCTCGGGCTCAGCATCAGGTCTGGGAGGCAGGAATCACTAGCAGTGCTCCTGAACTGAGGAAGACAGTCTACTCCCTGCCCATTGTATCCACAGCACTGGGGTCCAGCAACCTGGCACGCATGAGATCACCTTTCTAGGTAGGCAGTTGGGGTGGGGGTGGGGGTCCCAGAGACCCAGAATGGCCCTTGGTGCTCACCCACTTCAACCAGTTCATGTTATAGGCGAGAGAACTGAGCCTGAGAGTGAATTTTCTACACCTATAATGCTAGGAGCAGATTGTGACTAGAGCCCAGATATTTTTGCTTCCAGTTCATGCTATTTCTAATGAAGCATTTCTAGTCTCTGCCCCTGCTCCTGAGGTTTGCCCACATCCCTGCTATGATATGTCTGTAGGATGGAATCAGGCAAAGCCCCCACAGCTGTAGGGACTCAGAGAGGGTACTTCCTTCTCCCCACTACTTCCATTTTTCCCTAGGTTCCTTAAAGTAAACCAGTGGTCTAGGAAGGGCGACCACTCTTAATTCAAGTCTATGGGGATCGAATTGAGATTCAATGAGGGGAGATGACAGCAGGTGAATCCAGCATGCACGCAGAGTTGTGGGACAGCACTCTGCCCAGCAAACCACAGGATCCCTTAAGGAGGAATGAGTACATGCATAAACATGAATGAACAGATGAATAGGAAACTTACTAAAGAATGAATTAAGACTTGCAAGATAAACAAGGCTTGAACGGCCCCACCCCATACGTTTGCTTCTCCATGAAGTCAAAATCTCGAGCTCCCCGCAGCTGTTCCGCCGGCATGAAGCGCTCACAGGAATTTCACAACTGTGCACCCTGCACATTCGCCTCCCAGCCAGCACTCAGCCTGGTCTAGAGCAGGCCCTGTGAGCACTTCTGAAACTGAACAGAAACACACGCTTCGGAACCATGGGATTTCTGCTCCCGGGAGTAGTTGGGAGAGGGATTCAGGCTGGTATGGAGAGCAGCCTCTCTCCCTCACACCCCACACCAGGCGCCGTTCTCCTACCTCTGGTCCACGCTGACCTGAAGAGGAGAAACGAGGAGCACAGACAGGAGCGTGGGGCTGGAAGTGGGGCGAGGCCCAAGCCTGAGATCGTCTGGAGACAGACAGAAAAGGGGGCTCTTGGGGAGCTCCCCATCCCAGATGGGCAGGTCTGGCTTATATCAACCAGAATCAGCCTCCACTAGGATTGGGAAGAAGGGGAGGTGGCCCCGACACCCTGCTGGGCACAGTCCCTGGGAGACTGGGGTTGGGGAGGGCCATTAATATGGATGAAACGTCCAGAAAGGAGACGGAATTTCAAACAGAAACTTACCCTGGGACCTCTGACTATGAGCCCAGGTAAAAGTCTGCTCAGAATTGATAATGACTGTTGCCTGGCACTGGGTAACGGACACACACATTCACGGCCATACATACCCATGCATTTTCACACGCAGGTGAAAGGAGCTCTCAGGAGAGAGACACACACAATGCCAGCATACTGGGACACACGCACACATACCCTCAACTCCACAGGGCAGTGTGTTCTCCTCCTCCAGTTTCTCTGCATCTCTTCTTTCACTTTCTCCCTCCCACGAATGCCCTTAGCTTTAGAGTCTGACAACTTCTCCTACGGCCTTGTGAACTAGGTTTGTTGCACTTTGCCTAGAAATTTGAGGGCTTGCTTTCCTTTGTGAACTTCTGGAGGAAGGGGGAGATGCCAGCACCACAGCAATGTTCTGCTCAGGGCCGGCATCCTCATCTTCATCCTCCCCTCCCCAACCGCAGCAGCAATGCCACAGACTCTCGGGGAATGGCTCTTCTCTCTGGACTCGTGCTAGACCCTGGGCCCCAGCAATGAATAACACTATTTTTTGTAATGTCAGGCTGGGTTGGGAAGACAGAGCTGATGGACAGGAAAAGTGAAATCCCAGCACCATTGCTGAGGTCAAATGGGATGTTCAGAAACACAGGAGCAGAGTTATCTATGAGGGCCGGAGTATCAGAGAAGACTTCCTGGAGGAGGTGGCAAAAGGACAGCTAGGGAATCAGGCAGTAGAGAGGAGTGGGGACATCCCTGGCAAACTCAAGATGTTTAACAAATTCTGTTGGATGATACTCCACGTTAAAAGCCAGAGTGTGGAAGGAAGTGGGAAGTTTTACAAGGTCTCAGAAACATAGAAAACATAGGAAATCGTTTTCAAAATATTTTCTCACTCATCCTCGCATTCGTTCCTCACCACCCCCCATCTTATAGTTGGACTCTGGGGTATTTCCACCCAGAGGAAGAGATTAACTTAATTCACACAGGTGGCTGCAGGACTCAGCTTCCTAATGGCTCCATTCATTTGACTTTGCCCTTCGAAAGCTGGAGATTGGAGGTAGGAATGGGCTTGGGTGAAGGAACAGGAAGTCTTTGATGTATCTTTACAGCGCAGGGGGGAGGGGGAGGGGGAGGGGGAGGGGTGGGCCAGTAGAAAGAGCTAGGCCTCCTCTGCTCTGCCCCCTCCTAATTCCCTGGCAAACCGTCTCTCTTGTTGCTACAGAACTGAGAGCAGCCTGGGCTCCGGCCGCTAGGACAAGCATTTCGTGGCAGTGTTTCAAAGGCAGAGACTGGGGCATGGAGGACGTGCGGGGACACCCCGCTGCAAAGGAGAGGGCCTGGAGCCAGGCCCAGGGGAAGGAGGCAAAATGAGGGCACGCACAGGAACAGAAGTGAACCAGCGAGCTCCCCGAGGCAGAGGCTTTTTATAACCAGCATTAAATATTTATTACGCTGTCAGGCTCAGGTCTGTACACAACGAGGTGGAGGGGAAAATGGAAAAAAAAAAAAAAAAGCAGGCATGGGACTCGGATGGAATCCAGGCTCCTCCGCTCGCGGTGTGCGGTGCAATTGCGGACAGATGGCTTCGCCTCCCCAGCCTCTGCTTCCTTATCAGGGAAGTGAGGGGAATGATGCTTCCTTCACAGGAAGCAAGGCCGGCCAGACGAAGGAAGCAGCACAGGGCCTGGGGCCAGCCGCAGCAGGACGGACGGCGGCGGCAGCCCAGGAGCGACAGGAGAGGCACTAGAGCTCCTCGCAGCAGCAGCAGGGGGAGCAGTGGTGGTGGTGGCTGGCGGCAGGCAGATTGGCAGAAGTATCAGCAGCATTAGTGTTCATGGCAGCAGTGTCACTGGCCACACCAGTGAGAGGAGCTGCTGGTGCAGGAGAAACCATCTGGCGACCGTAGGCTCTGAAATCAGGTCGGGCCTTTAGGAAAGGACTAGGGGGTTCAGTAAATCTGTGTCCTCCCTCTCTCCATGGAGACTGAGGCCTCGAAGGTCATCCAGGACTTTGAGTCCCAAGTTGAAGGCATCTGCCCTACCCAGGGAGCCCTCATGCTGTCTGCAGGAAAGAGGAGCCGGGGATGCAGTCTGCGCAGCGGGGAGTCTCCGAGAGGGCAACACTTTGGGAAGACGCATCTGTAATTGGGATCCAGTTGTCAGGACTTTTGGATTTCAGATTCATTCATGCTGCTACATGTATCGAGTGCCTCTGATGCTTCTGGGACTGTGTTAGGTGCTCTGAGAAGCATGGAGAGGAATGCAATCCAATTTCTGCTCTCATATAAGTTAAGCGCTGGTGGGGGAGGTGGCAGTCGTCTGAATGAAATAACTGATAATCGGGGAATCAGCAAGTGGCAAGGCACAGAAGAAAAGGAAGTGACCAATTTCAGCTGCTGAGGCTGGGGTGGAAGTCATGGAGCTGGGCCGTGCCAGCTGCCTTGAAGGACGGGAATGATGATTTTCGTTAGCTAGGCTGGAGATTGTGGGTGAAGATGGGAAGGACCGAGCAGGCAGAACTGGTGAGCCTTGGTAATGGAATAAAGGTAGGGTATGAAAGGCACAAAGGTGGGACAATATCACGGCTCTTGCCTGGGACAACTGATTTGAAAGGGCAACATAAACCTGGGGTCGTTTTTATTTTTATTTATTTGACAGGGTTAGACAGAGAGAGAGAGAGAGAGAGAGAGAAAGATCTTCCTTCTGTTGGTTCACCCTCCAAATGGCCGCCACGGCTGGAGCTACGCTGATCCGAAGCCAGGAGCCAGGTGCTTCCTCCTGGTCTCCCATGCAGGTGCAGGGGCCCAAGCACTTGGGCCATCCTCCACTGCCCTCCCAGGCCACGGCAGAGAGCTGGACTGGAAGAGAAACAACCAGGACTAGAACCCTGCGCCCATATGGGATGCCAATGCTGCATGCAGAGGATTAACCAAGTGAGCCACGGCGCTGGCCCCAACCTGGGGTCATGTTTTATAGATTCTGGAAATTTCCAAGAGATAACAGGTTAGCAGAGCATCTGTAGGCAGGTAAGTCAGGGGACCACTCAGCCACCCAGTAGGAGGTGATGGTAGAAGTAGCCAGGAAGGAGGATGTGGAAAGGGGAGAGAAAGGGAAATGGATGACAATCCTGCTAACAGGTGCTATGGTCCCGATTTAAAGATGGGAGAAGCAAATTGTGATTTAAATGATTCATGAGATTTTCAAGTGGTGGAACTCAGATTAAAACTCAGGTCTGTCGAACCTGTTGGACTCCAGAGTCGCTGTGCAAAACAGCTTGGAGATCCACATGACACAGAGGCAGGGCAGTGGGCCGTGGTGCCCAGTCGGCTGCCTGTGAAGATTGAAGGAGAGGAGTTACACACCAGTGGCAGGGTGTCCAGGGCGGAAGCAAGGACATGAGCAAATACAGCAGATGAGGACTTAAGATTGACAAGGGGTCAGCCAAAAATAGATCCCAGACCTTTGGGGTCAAGTGAATTTAAGCAGCAAGGAGCTATACCCGGCATCCCAGGGATGACTGTCTGAGCTGCTCCAGCCTGGTGTTGGGCTTCGGGGTTGAACTGAGAGGCAGTGGTGTGTGGCAGAGTTGAACTGGTGCCCAGGTCCTGTCCTGGTACTGACTGGCACGAGACTTAACCACACGGGTCTGAGTTTTTTCCACTGGGGAAAACAACCCTGGAACGGCACATACACTGAGTCTGGTGGGAGTGGGAAGACCTGGCAGAGCTGGGGGTGCTTCAGGGGAGTCCTGAGTGTGAGCCGGCAGAGCATGTCGCCATGGTGACCTCATAGGGACGGTCGTGATGACCTCATAGTCGTGGTCCCTGGGATGCTGCATGCCATTGGAAAACAACACAGAAAGGGCCCCGTATGCATCCTGGTTGGATTTGATTGCAGTTATTTTAATAGGACACGGTGCCTTGTAGAACCTGGACTCCCTCCTCTTTCTAGTCTAGGCAGTTCTGCCTCCCTGCCCGGCTGGGTGAGTGTTGTGCTCACACTGTCTTCCAACTGTTCCAAGCCCAGACTTACAATGCCTGTTTCCTCCTGCTCAGGGGCTAAGGGCCACTGGAAGATCCCATCCCGATCATTTGTAGTTCCACACTCAGTGAACACAGACGTGGCCACATAACCTGTGCTAGGAGCTGAGACTGAACGATGAATGAAATCCAGGTCTCTGGCCTAGCCTTGGTGCCTCAGTGAGACTGTCAGTTTTCTCATACTCATGTCCTCTACTCGGGCAGTGTTTATGCTTCTGTCTGCACTCCATCATCCAGGGGTGAGGAAAAAGTTTGGCTGTAAGGAAGCGGAAGTGTGACTGCAGCAAGCAGGTGGGGCAGTGGTGCAGAGGTGGGGCAGGGGTGGAGGTGGTTTGGGGAAAGAGTTCCAGTCTGTGCCAGGTATTTTACAGAATATCATTATATTTTAATCCACACCATAACTGTTTGAACTAGATAGCAAGAACTCCTGTTTTAAAGATGAAAATCCTGAGGCTTAAAGATGTTAAATTATGGGGCCAGCACTGTGGTGCAGTGGATTAAGCTGCCATCTGCAGTGCCGGCATCCCATTTGGGCCCTGGTTCCAGTCCCAGCTGCTCTGCTTCCCTTCCAGCTCTCTGCTAATGGCCTGGGAAAGCAGTGGAACATGGCCCAGGTGCTTGGGGCCCTGCATCCATGTGGGAGATCCAGAAGAAATTACAAGATCCTGGCTTTGGTCTGGCCCAGCCCTGCTATTGTGGCCATTTGGGGAGTGAAGCAGCAGATGAAAGATCTCTTTCTCTTTCTCTCTCCCTCTCTCTCTGTAACTCTGACTTTCCAATAAATAAATAAATCTTAAAAAGAGAAAGATTGAATTCTTTGCCGAAAAACCACACAGCTAGTTAATGGAAGTGCTGGGAGTCACACTTAGGTGGGTCTGACTTTTTAAACTCAGTCTGTTCCTATTATGTTTCAATGTCTCCCCTATTCTGTCTGACCCTGGTGTCCTGTGGGCTGAGATGAGACAGGAGGGAAAGGACATGTAGTCATGGAAGCCATAAAGTGCTCAGGACACGGGGACTCCGAGGAAGAATTCTGAACAGCTGAGGGGCATGGAGGCCCAGTCGACACACTCCAGAGGGGCAGGTGAGTATCTGCCTGGAGTCAGTAACCCACAGGGTGCCAGTTTGGGTCCTGCGGTGATCACCTGGGCAAGCTTCCGGGAGCCCTGGAAGACCTAGAAGCTTCTGCATGTGAAGTGGTAAATGCACTCCCCCCGCCGCCACCCCCTACCTTTGCATCTGGAGAACTCTGGAGTGCCCAGAAGGCACTCAGACAAGTGTGTGGGTGTGTGATGGCTGGCGCAGCAGCTCACGAGGCTAATCCTCCGCCTGCGCGCCAGTACCCTAGGGTTCTAGTTCTGGTTGGGGCGCCGGTTCTGTCCTGGTTGCTCCTCTTCCAGTTCAGCTCTCTGCTGTGGCCCAGGAAGGCAGTGGAGGACGGCCCAAGTGCTTGGGCCCTGCACCCCATGGGAGACCAGGAGGAAGCACCTGGCTCCTGGCTTTGGATCCGTGGAGCGCTGGCCGTAGCGGCCATTTGGCATTTGGGGGGTGAACCATCGGAAAGAAGACCTTTCTCTCTCTCTCTCTCTCTCACTAACTCTGCCTATCCAAAAAAAATGGCACTCAGAAAAGTGTGTGGGTGTGTGATGAGGGGTGGGAGGAAGGGGAGGCTTCAGTGTAGGAGCTACAAAGGATTTACAGCTTTCCCAGCCCAGAAATTTGCATGCTTGCTCTCCTCTCTAACCTCCTTCATCTCCACGGGTGCCATTGCTTTCTCGATTTCCTGCTGTACTTGCTTCCCGTCTCCACCTGATTTTACTTGAGTTCCTGGAGAGGGACCAGTGGAGAGCAGTGGAAATGGAGCTGTGTTCGAACCAGGTGCTCCTTAGCCATGTGAGTGCAAACGAAGGGTTTCACCTTTACCACACTCCCTGCTCTCACCTAGGAAGTGAATACAGTGCTACTTATTTCCTGGGACTAACTGGGAACTCCAATAAGGCGAAGTTTACAATGGCATCTAAGGCAATAACCAGCAGGCAGTGTATGTTCAATAGATGTTTGGCAGATGTATTAATAGTTATTGAATGCTAATCACTCCACACTTCATGCTTAGTTCTGCTTTTATTAACTAGAAAAATGAGCTGGGTGCCAAACATATGAAAAAGTACTCAGGATCACTAGCCATCAGGGACATGCAAATAAAAACCACAGTGAGTTATCATCTCACTCCAGGTACAACGGCTATCATCAAGAAATCGAAAAGTAACAAATTCTGGTGAGGTTGTGGAGAAAAGGGACCCCTATTACATTGTTGGTGGGGATACAAATCAGTACATCATTATGAAAACAGTATGGAGATTTCTCAGAAAATGAAAAATAGATCTACCATACGACTGAGCTAGCCCACTTCCGGAAGACACGATAATGAAATGAAGTCAGCACGTGAAAGAGATATCTGCTCTCCCATGTTTATCACAGTTCCACTCAGAAGAGCAAAGATACGGAATCAACCTGGAGGTCCATCAACTGATGATTTAGGTGAAGGAAATATGAGCTATTTTTCAGAAAGACAAATACCGTGTTTCCTCTCATATGTAGAAGTTTATATTTACATATATGATCAATGGGAGGAAGGTGGAGTTTCAGTGATAGGTGCTAAAAAGTTTTTGTAGATTTCCTAGACTGAAAATTAACATGCATTTATTTATATATGTGATGTGTGGATGCCATAGTAACTGGTACATAGAAATGAATAGGTGCTGTCTTCATTCTACCCTTCTTTACTAATTTTATGATCTTTGTCACAACTCTCATATTATGTGATATTAACATAACCACTCCTGTTTTAAAAAATAGTATGCATGTATACATATATGTATCTTTACATATCAAGTGAATATGGCAAAATGTCAACAATTGTTAAATCTATGTGTGCTCATTGACTCCTTATTTGTACTCTTTCATATGGTTTTAAACATTTTAAAATAAAAAGGCAAAAATAAAGGAGTTGGGGTTTTCCAAGGCTGGCCTTAGGGGTGTCAGCTGAGTCACAGTGAGAGAGTAGAATCCATCCTGTGTCCCTACCCTGCCATCATGCAAGACTCCAGGGAGAGCTCCTGACTGCAGGCCTCCTCCTGATGCTACAAAGCAAGCTTCAGAGGTTGCTGACCCAGCCCTCTCTGCTGTGAGCTTAGTAGTGAAGAAGCTGGGGCAGGGAGTAGAGGACTCCAGTTTGTCTCCACAGCTCTGAGGGTAAATATATTTTCAGTCGCCTTTCTGAGCCTCTACACTGATGCAAAGAAACCAGCACTGCCTTAACGTGGAGAGTGGTGTTCCCATCTAGCATGGCCCTCCCCTCCACACTCTTTTGGCTTAGATGGTCTCGCACTTTGAAATGCACAGAAGCCAGAAGACGGCTTTGTTGGATTCGGAGACGTGAACAGACAAGAAGATGGGCTGGAGCGCCCCCTGCTGGGAATGGATGGCTGGTTCACTTGCCAGCTTGTTGCTGTTCTCCACCTCAGTGCTGAAAATATTTCCCCTACAGTTTGAGACCATAGTATAACCTTGTCCAAGACAGCTGAGGAGAAGCTGAGCAATCCAAAGCCACAGGAAGGGCCCCTGCCAACCCTTGGTCTTATGGTCAGCTCTTTCCTTTCTGATTTGCTGACGTGGAGAAGCACACACTCTTACAGCAAACACATCCTGCATTATAGCCATGCTTTCTCCCCCTGAAGGAATGCTAAATGCTAGCAGTGTCTGTATGCTGTAATTCAGAGACTTTTAATGTCACTGTGTCTAGCTTTAAATGATACCTTTTATTCTGCACGTTCCATTCTCTGACATCCAGAGATGTAACTTCTTGTCTCATGTCATTTCTCCTCAGAGTCACAGCCTGGGAGGGGATGCTTCAAAGCACCCAGATTCCAATCCAGCCTCCCACTACAGAATGGACCCCCTGTCTCTCCTCCCTGTTCAGGCTCTACCTGCATACTCTGGTGACAGGGGCCTCACTGTCTTCCAGGGACGCCTGTCCAATGGTTACCAATTGTATTCACTCAAAAGTTTTCTTGATCCTCAGTACAGAGTTTTCTTGTTGAGACTTGCTCCTGGATTTGGTGGTTACCTCTGGGCAATGCAGAACAATTTGCTTCTTTTGTTCCATGATGTCCTTTTAACTTTGAAGAGGCTGTGTCCTTGCTTTCCTACTCCTACTCCCTCTTAGTTCCCGTCTTAGGGATAAACAGCTCCAGTCTCCTCATCCATTTCTAATGAGAAGTGATTTCCAGACTTGTCACCGTCCTTGGCGGTTTCCAGATGATCACAGCTATCATTAAGTGAGCACATAATTTTTTCTTCTGACATTCCCCACATCTGAATTCATTAAATCTCCACAACAATTATAATGAGGTAGATATTTCTGTTACCATCATATAGATGAGGAAACCAAGATCCACAGATGTTAAATAACTAGCTTAAAATCACATAGGTTTTAAGAGATACAACCAGGGTTTGAATTCAGAATTAGAATCGATAGTGACTTGTCTCTAAGTTTTTATTCTTAAACCACTAGCACAGCTTCTGTCCATTGCCTAATCAATCAGTTCAGTTTTCAAAAATAGGAGGTTGATACTTGTACATGGTCACACCCTTATGGCAGTCGCCTGGCCAAGAAACCCTAGATCTGGACTCTGATGCTCTCATTTTAGACTCTGTTCGTGCTGTCTACAGTGAAGCTGTCATGTTGAGCTGGTTTCAGTCAAACTCCCCAGGACTGACACAGAAAGTGCTGGAAGGTCATGTCCTGACTGTTCTTCCCTAACTTGGTGACAGAATCCCTGATCTCAAAGTGATGCTTACATCAATCTGGGGTTGGCTGGTTGGTTTTTGAGGAAGGGAGACCTAAGGGAAAGGTGCCAAGAATGCTCAGAGGAACAGAGGAGCTGCACAAACTACTTTATTTATGTTCCTCTGGGCAAGAAGAACACAGGGGAGAAGCTGTATATACAACACAACATCTGTAGCCAAGTAACTTATGGTTCTTTGTTATCGTTTCTGAAAACCAAAATGCAAAAGGCGAGCAAGCTTAGCTCTTGATTTTTGCAACCAACTTTGAAAATCTCCAACCTAAACCAAAAGCAAGACTAACTGGAGCTTTGTGCTAAAGGCCCTATCTCCCTGGAGCCTTCCTGCCTCTCCCTATCTCCTAATCCTCATTTCCGGGAGGTCATTTTAATTAGCAGGCTGTCATGGTGACTCAGCCTGCTGCTTCCACAGACAGGAAGAGAGCAGCCTCCCCGGGACCCATTCATCATACAAAGGCACTTTCTTCTTCAGAAAAATGCACAATATTTAGCTTGCCCCACCTCGGGGACTGCAGCCGCTGTTGTTTTATTTTATCATTCCTGCTTGCCTCAGGGTGCATTCTTTTGTCTTTTGCAGCTCCCTTTGCTGGCAATCACCCTTTCCTTATTGCAGATTACCAATGGCTACCTCTTCAGGGGTCAGGCTTGATCCCTGTCACCAGGGTTCTGGAGACCTTCACCGTGACAGACCTTCTGGAATGAGTGCCAACACTTCTCATTTTGAGGGGGCTACACTTTTGATCAAACTGCCCAGGAAAGGGAAATGGCTTCCTGAACACTTCTTGGAAGTTTCATGCTGGGCTTTAGAGGGATGGGAAAGCAGCATGCAGTTGATAGAGACTCTATCTATCTATCTATCTATCTATCTATCTATCTATCTATCTCAGACATCGTTGATTTCAAAAATTCTGTCCCATTTTTCCCAACAGCATGTTTGCCTTGGGGTTGCATGTGTCGATTTGGGCACTGCGTTTCTAAAGCTGTAAACAATCATAGCCTATCCGAAAAGGCAACCTTCTGTAATAACTACATAACTTTAAAAGACAAAGAACTAGCTTGAGATGTGTGAAAGCCCTTAAAAAGGTGTAGGCTTTTGAATCTCCACGGTGAGGAAAATAGCATCTGTGCTGCCTGGTTCCAGGCTCCTATTTGATTCCTGGCCTTGAGCTGCAGGCTCCCAATCAATTTTCCATTGGTAACAGGGAAAATCAATGATGAAATTTCTCATTTTTCCCCTTCCCTTTCACTAGCCTATGCGTTATCCCACGCATCCTTGTCTTGGAAACCAGAGAAAGGTGATAAAGGTGATTAATTTCATGCCTCAGCAGGAGATGCATGCCCCTGCCCCCCCACGGAACCTCCCTGGTCTCCATGTCTTTAGAAAGGATTTGCAGGGTCTCTGTGGTTCACCTAGCTCTTCTTGCCCCCTTTGCTGTTGGGGTAGTTGCTCCGCAGGAATGGGTGCTTGTAGGGGCTTTTTCTTTCCTGCAAAGAGGGAGATAACAGTGAGAGAGAAGACAGCACATAGACACACCATAATGAAATCATTTGTGTGCATGTCATCTCCCCCGCTGGACCGTGACCTCCCAGGTGCAGTGGCCCCAGAACCCAGCTCACTGCCTGGTTCAAAGCAGGCACTGCAGCTTCAGTGAATGCCTGTTAGGTGGATGGACACATTGTATCATTTTGATTCTGCAGAAAACTTAATGGTTCTACAGCTACTACTCTTCCACCTTTTCACCCTGATTCCAACTCATTAACACACTGCACAGTGGAATGGGGATAGAAACATAGAGGAGCTATCATTTGGAAGAGCATGGGAGTGCATTCCCTTCATAGCAATTGTGAATTTCACTGGCTTCTTTATATTCTTCAGCATAGCCCAACTATGACATTGCATAATGTCTGTCTCCTCAACAAGACAAGGGGCTCTTGGAGAGCAGAGAACTGTCTGGATCATCTCCACATCTCATCACCCAGTGCAATACCCTTAACACCACTGATGAGGAACTGTCCATTTATCTTCTTTGTTGACATCCTGGATCACGAGAAGGGACCAAGTTTTATTCATTTTTGCATTTTCCCTCTTGCAGTGCCTTGTCTGTTATGTGGTTGACTGACAAAATGATGTGATCTTCATTTAGCCATTGGATAATATTTATTTTTGGTAGAAAGAGTGGGCTTTAATGACAGAATGAACAGAACTGAATTCCCAAGCTGGCCATGTATGAGATGTGGATGTGACTTTGGGCAAGTTATTAAGTTTCTCTGAGCTTCATTTGTAAGATGGGAATAAAATATTCCCACCATGCAGTGGTATTGTGAGGCTAAGTGAGATGTAAGTGAACACACTTAGTGTCTTCCCTACCCTACCGCGATTTACACAACTGTGGTGTTAGCTGTTAGTTTGGGTCCCACAAACTCTGGAAGTGACAGAGATGAGGTGGTTGTGGATGCTGTCCTTGTTACTTGCAGTGTAGGAGAGGAAATAGGTGCATAAACTAACTGCACGAAGCAGCAACTCCAGTGCACTGCAGAGAGGGGTAAACACCATAATGCAGGAGTCTCTTGGACTTCATTTGAATTAAGAATGGAGAAGTGCTTTCTTGTAGCTCATCTCACTCTGACCTTGGGATACCTATTTTCCTTCATTGTTGTGTGATCTTGAAGCAGTCCTTTTCTTTCTCTGAGTCTTCATTTTCTTTCTTTTTTTTTCCATTTCTAAAATAGGAGAAGAATCCACGTTCTTCCAGGCTCTTAGGCTCTGGAAAGATGGAAGCTGATGCAGAGTTTTGCAAATTCTGAGGCACCGTTTACATATCATGGAGGGGTGTGGCTCTTAGCACACAAAGGGAGCAGAGGACATGCAATGGGCATGTTTTTAGGGGAGGGGAAAGGTAGGTGTGCTTTCCCTAGAGAGGCAAGTCCAAGTTTGATCACAAGTGGGGTATCGGCAGGTGGATAGTGGCATGGATATAAGGTGTGCAGCATCTAGGGAGGGCTGTGATGGTACAGAATGATTTGAGAGGGTGGGTTAGGAAGGGAAATGGCCTCTGTAACCAAAACTGGTGGTGCAGGCGGGGTGGGGGGAGGGGAGAGAAAGAGAGAGAGAGAGAGAGGAAGAGAGTGGGAGAGAGGGAGAGAGAGAGGGAGAGAGAGAGAGAGGGAGAGGTGCACTGGAAAGCAAACATCCCATGCTCTGGGGCCTCTGCAGAGGCTTTCCCCTTCCACTCCTGTCCAGACTCCCCTCCTCTGGGGACCCGACTTCCCAGAAAAGAAGCCTCCCTCTTCTCCACACTCCTGCTGCGCCTTGCACAGCAGGCTACCCAGTGACCCACCGTTTTCTGAGTTGCCTCTTTCCCACCTGTTTATCTCCTGAGACTGAGTTCGACACACTGGCTTTTTATTTATAATTTCTGAGCCATGCGTAAGCCTGGGGTGGAGTGGGCACTTGGGGAGCATTTGATGAACAGAACTAAACTGCTCTGGTCTCGTCTTTGCCATCTCTTTTGCTCTAAGCATCCCGGCCTGTCACTGCCCTACAAAGTGTCTTGTTAGGGACTGCTTCCTGCCTTCTCGCTCCCGGCCTCCCAACCAAGAATACCCTCTCTCCCCTTTCTATTTCACCAAACTCAACTCTGCATGGCCCTTTTTTTAAAAAAAATTTTTTGACAGGCAGAGTGGACAGTGAGAGAGAGAGAGACAGAGAGAAAGGTCTTCCTTTGCCGTTGGTTCACCCTCCAATGGCCGCCGCGGCTGGCCCGATGGCAGGAGCCAGGTACTTATCCTGGTCTCCCATGGGGTGCAGGGCCCAAGCACTTGGGCCATCCTCCACTGCACTCCCTGGCCACAGCAGAGAGCTGGCCTGGAGGAGGGGCAACCAGGACAGAATCCGGCGCCCCGACCGGGACTAGAACCCGGTGTGCCAGCAACGCAAGGCGGAGGATTAGCCTAGTGAGCCGCAGCGCCGGCCTCTGCATGGCCCTTGAGACAAACTCAAACTCTACCTCCTCCCTGAGGCATTCTTGGGATATGTGTGCTAGCTGCCAGATACTTGCCAGGCTCTATAGGAGAGCAGTTTCTGCTTGTGTCTCACTTTCACCTCTCTTCAGTAGAAACGGGTCCAAGTCCAGGGTTTCTGGGTCTTCTTCAGATGTACCATTTTGTAGTTCAGTTGTAATCAGGATGTTGCTAGGACTTGATCTATGGTAGGCCCTGTACCATGCTCTAAGGACACATCCTATCTAGAGGAGAAGCCAGACAGAGACACTGTGACAGCAGACCATGGACATGCATGCTAGAGGGAGCCTGTTGGAGAAGAAGCTGTTCCGTCTTAGGTGGAGAACAGTAATAAGCAAACCCAGGGCATGATCTTTGGACCGAGATTTGTAAGATACCTAGGAATTCATCACCTATAATGAGCAGAAAAGGAGGAGACTCCAGGAAGAGGGAAAAGGATGAACAAAGACATGGAGGCATGCAAATGGCCAATGTGTGCATTCTGGAGCATAGTTCATGGAGTGGTGGAGCACAAGTGGGGAAGGTGCTCACGGGGCAGGGGTGCGGTAGGAAGCCGTAACTGAAGCTGAACATTAGACCAGGGTCTTGACTAGCAAGAAGAGGGCCTGGAACATTCTGCTACAGGAACTGGGGAGAAACCAGGGAAGGATTCTGAGAGTGGGCATGATCTGACACATAGCTGAGTACTCATTATGCACAGTTCAGTACCGTCGGTGATCTTTGCTTCTGTACACGCCTTTGTCCCATGTACAGGTGGCCTTCTGATGGACAGGGGCTATGTGTGATCCTCCAGCACAGGGCCTGGCACATAGCGGGCTCCAGTGTATAGCTAATGATCCCCACCGCCCCCCAACACACATATACACATCAGAACCTCACTACGGAGCCAGCCCTCCCAGCCTCTTGCTGAGCCCAAATCCACCCCCACTCAGAGGCTTCCCACACCCCCGCCTCCACTCCCACCTGTGCTGCACCACTGGTGCTTGGGTACCCACAGAAGCCCACTGGCCTCTTTATTTTCCCTGTGCAACTTTATGACCCTGGATGGAGCATTTGGGACTTTAGCTACATGACTGTGTCATTGTGGCTCGAATAAATGCAGGGGCTCAGTGTTGGTCCTCAATGCCATGAACCTGAGCTGGGGCTCTTGTGTCCATGTGTCTGCCCCTCCGCAGGGGCCCTAGCTGAAGGACCCAGTACCCAGGCAAGCTCCCACAGAAGCTGACATATTGTAATTATCCCCCGTGATGAGAGAAAACAAAGATAATTTTGAATCAAAACATGTAATTTTCCTTTAAAACTAAAACTGCTCTTTCACTTAAGCTATTTGATGCTTGGGTGGAAAATAACACAGAAGAGGGTGAAATATTCAAATCCTAAATCAGAGTACACAGCCTGTGTCCTCCTGGGAATTACATTTTAAAGGGCTACTGACCAATTTAGAGCTAAGTGGTGTCTATAGTCTGAAGAGGCAGAGATGCTGGGAAGAGAGCTCTCAATTTCAAGATGGGTGCATTTCTCTTGAGTCCTCATGGCTGTGGACTTGTGAGGAATGAGCCCCCCAGCCCATTCTTAAAGAGAGCTCCAAACCTCAGGACAAAGGGATGCTATGAGCAGTTAAAATGAGGGCCCTAAGGATTCCCCTGGATCATCTGGACCCAGCTTCAGGGGCCCCTCTTCCCCTGTCCCAGAGAACTCTTCCCTGTCTAAAGCCGAGAGGGAGACGGGAGTGAGGACTTAGACTCTAGTCCTGCCTCTGACCGCATGACCCTGGCCTGCTCCTTCAGCCTTCCGTGGGTCTCATGTCCACAGCCATATCATGAAGAGGGGCTATCGGGGGGGGGGGTATATTTTTCTGCCAAGGTTCACTTGGATATTTATAGTGTCATTTGTGTGGGTCATACAAAATTATAAGCTTCAACATTAGCCTGCTTGGGCTGGCGTTGGGGAGCAGTGGGTTTAGCCACCACCTGTGAGGCCAGCATCCAAAATGAGCACTGGTTTGAGTCCCAGATGCTCCACTCCTAACCCAGCTCCCTGCTAATGTGCCCGGGGAAGGCAGCAGGCAATGGTGCAAGTGTTTGGGCCCTTGCCATCCATGAGGGAGACCTGGATGAAGTGCCAGGCTTCAGGCTTCATCTAAGGCCATCCTCAGTTGTTGCAACCATTTGGGGAGTGAAGCAGCAGATGGAAGCTCTCTCTTTCTGTCTCTCTCCCTCTTTCTGTAACTCTGGCTTTCAAATAAATCATTTGTGAAAATAGCCTGCAACTGATCTGTCGAATTAGGAGTCCTGCCTGCGGTTGCCATGGCAGGGCCAGACCCAGTGATCTTGCAGGCCTCAGATGGCCCACTGGCTGGACATTCCCCACCCCTGGGAGGCAATCGCTAACGTGTCCCTGAGTCGCAGCACCATTTCATTGGTCTAGGCAACAAGGGTGCAACATGCAAGAACGAAAGTACTGAAGGACCAAGATCATTTTTATCAGGCTCTGTTAAGAGGACCTGAAAGAGACAATCCCCAAATTAACTTGCAAATGAGATTCTAGGAATTCTTTTGAGCTTTCTAAAGCTTTAAATGTGTAAGAACTTTAAACAAGCGGGAATGGCTTCTGAGAACGAACTGAGCACTTCCCTCCAGAGCGGAGGCCCTTGAAGGCAGGGGCCATGCCTTATTCATCTTCTCCTTCCAGCGTCTCCCGGCTGCCAGAGGCTGGCAGAAATTGCTGCTTTTCCTAAGTCAATGGATGCAGGGCAGGCTCTGCAGGGGCACAGAGAAGAGAAAGGTGGGACAAGCAGCCCAGGTGGTCTGTGAGCAATCCCAGAAGGGTACCAGTGAGAGGGCTTTACTTAGGCCTGAGGCCCCGCCATGCAATTCACAGCACGGTGGAATGTGGATGGACCTTGAAATGTCATCACCCAGCACAGCCACACAAGCCACGGAACTTGCCGCAGCCCGTGGTGAGCTGAGTGGACGTCTGTCACTGCAACCTAGACACTAGAGGGCTCTCCCAAGCTCCTACCTCATCTTCAAAGTCATTTTCAGATTTTGAAGTTTATTTATTTAGTCACTCATTCATTTTCAGATTGGGACATTTCAGAGGTTGTTGTTATTCCCATTTAATAGGTTGGTAGACAGAAGCTTCAAGAGACCAGGGAACTTGCTGAAGACCTCACAGCTTGCATGAGCCTGAGACTGAACTTGAACCCGCACTGATGAACGTCCACTGGAAGTAGAGCTTGCTGCAGTCCAATCCAGCTTTAGAATTATGACAGCATGAAATCAAACCCTGGCTCTGCCAAGAACCCTTTGACCTCAGGCATTTCTCTTTATCTCCCCGAACCTCCGTTCCCTTATTTGTAAGAGGGGAAACATAACGTCTGTGAGGAATAAAGATGATCCGCAACAAGCACTTCATAGCATAAATAACAGTGATTTGTATTTTTTTTATTAGTAACAGGGTAGAAAGGCAGGGTGCATCAATGCAAAGGCCTTGAGGCATCACCATACATGGGCAGGATCATGGCCAGGATCAGTGGAACGAATGGGCTGGCAGGAGCAGAGAGGTGGACATCATCAAGGAGCTGGATCACCGAGGGAGCAGGAGATGAGGCCTAGAGGTAGGGCCGGGCCAGCACATCCCAGGTGCCATTGGACATCATGGTCCAAATGCTGACTGGGCTTGCCACCGGCAGGCATGGGGACGCCAGGCCCTCAAACGGGATGGACGCTTGCCTTGGATCGTTTCTCCTCATTGGCCCTGCAAGTTGGCCCCAGCAGAGACGTCAACATGGATGTTTTCCAGGCTGTGTCCGCGCCAGCCCCAAAGAAGGGGGTCTACTTGTACAATTAGGATACGCTGTGCTGAGGGCTTGTCCTAATAATGACTACCACCGTCCCCACTTTACAGATGAGGACACTGAGGAACTGGAGAAGTTCATAAAGGAAGCCTAGGGGAGCAGGTATCAGGAGGAGCAGCATAGGAAACACCCACACTAACTTAGAACAAGGACTGAACTTGGCTTCCCGGTGACTGCTCATCCCTGGGATTCCAACATTAGACTCAACCCTGGCAGTATCCCCTCACTCTCTGTCCCCCACCCCCCAATGAAACCTATGCTCAGGAAACAGGCTCTTCTGCCCCCTCCCATCTCGGTGATTGGGCAAGGTTACCGTGCCCATGGCACCCACGGGAAGCAGGGCCAACTAGACGCTCAGGGGTTGCCCCAGGACACAACGGCAGGTAAACAAGACTTGGTAAACAAGTAAGCCAGACTACTCTGCCCTGCTCTGCTACTTACCGCAGCCTGGGCACGGGGATTGCCACCTTCTCAACCAGGGCGTTCAGCCGATAATAATCCAGAAACGTCCTTGCCACATTCCTGCCCAGCTTCATATCTGAGGGGCGTGTGTTAAGGAGCTCTGAAAGGAGACTGGGGCAGAGTGAGAAGAAGACTAGTGATACAAATGGTAATAGGAGTGAAACGGCAACACCACTCACTCTTCCAAGTGTTTTGTAAGGACGCTTTTCTTGACACTCACAACACGTTACATGTTAATTACTCTTATGATCTGCATTTTACAGAGAGCAAGCCTGAGCTGAAGTTAAGTAAGTTGTCTAAGATCACAGAACTGGGAAGAGGAGAAGCCAGGATAAGGGGCCAGGCCGTCTTACCCCAAACCTGTGCTCATAGCTTTTATTTATTTTTTAAAGATTTATTTATTTACTTGAAAGGCTGAGTGACAGAGACAGAGAGCTCTTCCATCTGCTGATTCACTCCCCAACTGGCTGCAATGGCCAGGGCTGTGTCAAACTGAAGTCAGGAGCCTGGAACTCCATCTGGAGTTCCCACATGGGTGGCACAGGCCCAGGTACTTGGGGCCATCTTCCACTGCTTTCCCAGGTGTGTTAGTAGAGAGCTGGATTAGAAGTGGAACAGCCAGGACTTGAACTTGTGCTCCAATATGGGATGTTGGAGTTGCAGGGGGCAGTTAAACCTGCTGTGCTACAATGCTGGCCCCTCATAGATTTCAAAACGTACTACAGCCCTTTACAATCAGTAGGCTTCCCTGGTCTGGCCTCAGGTGCTCAGGATGAAGCCAGATAAACAAAGCCAAGAGCAAGAGATCCTTTGTTATATACAGACCGTGCCCTATCCAACCCTCCAGGATCAGTATTCTATTTTAATAGGTAATTTCTGGTTTAGCTGTCAAACTCTGACACTAAATAGAGTACCCATTCCATCTTGAAATTTTACTAATAATGAATCTTCGGGGTAAGGATTTATGGCCTGTTGAAGTTCAAACCCCCTGGGGAAAGGAGGGCGGGTCCATTCTATGTTGACCATTAACACCTGAGTATGAATTACTCCACTCTCCTAGTCACCAACACAGAGTACCTGCACTGTGCATTGCATGTTGCATGTCAACCCACCCATCTCACACACGCTCTTCACTCTGCCTGAAGTGCCTCCTGGACTTTGCCCGAGCTAATGAGTACTCGCCACCCCTCCAGTGAGGTGGCGTCTCTTAAGTAGGGCATTCCAGGATCCTCCTGCCTTCTCTGCCCAGGGCTGCCATTGGTTCCTTGTTTCCTATCTCCGTACGTGTTGAACAGCTTCACTTACAGTACCGAAAGCTTTTCTCATAGTATGGGACTCACGTTTGCCCTCTGGAACCCTTAACCCTTCCTTCTCCCTGAGCTCAGCTCTGAGCAGCCACCCTGTCACTAGCCCTTCCCGGGGAGACCACCTATGCCTCTGAGTTTCTCCTCTTGCTTTTTTTTTTTTTTTGACAGGCAGAGTGGACAGTGAGAGAGAGAGACAGAGAGAAAAGTCTTCCTTTGCCGTTGGTTCACCCTCCAATGGCCACCGCGGCCGGCGCGCTGCGGCCGGCGCACCGCGCTGATCCGATGGCAGGAGCCAGGTACTTAACCTGGTCTCCCATGGGGTGCAGGGCCCAAGGACTTGGGCCATCCTCCACTGCACTCCCTGGCCACAGCAGAGAGCTGGCCTGGAAGAGGGGCAACCGGGACAGAATCCAGCGCCCCGACAGGGACTAGAACCCGGTGTCCCGGCGCCGCAAGGCGGAGGATTAGCCTAGTGAGCTGCGGCGCCGGCCCCTCTTGCTTTCTTACCGCTAGAAGAGGCCAGCATCGTGTTTCCCCGGATGATGAGCAGCCTGCCCTACTGGGCCAGAGGAGAGTCCCCTCTAGTCCTTTTCCACAGTGTAGTGTAGTTGTTCCACGCCGCAGAACCACCCGTGTCACTCCGCCAAGCACAGCCCTTCAGGGGCTCCAAGCCGCCTTTAACGCGGCATTTCAAGGCCCGATCCCCAAGGCTGCTCACAGCGGGTTCCCTGATTTCTTTGCCAGCTCTGTGCCTGCCGCCTCACACCTTCTGCGCCCCTTGCCTTTCCGAGCCCGGCAACACTGCACTTCTGCCTCCCGGCTTTGCTCATGCCGGGCCATCCTCCCAGACCAGCGCCTCCCCTCACCTGCCGTCCAGGACCCGCCCCTTCTCAGCCTCCAGACCTCGGTTCCGCTGTCCGTGCGCTGGGTACCTCTTCCATGCACAGTCTCTTTCCCAGGCCCTCACCCACCAGATCCTTTCCATACTATGATAAATCTAGGACAACTGAAGAAGACATTTCATGAAGAGGACACAAAATTAACACCAATGCAGAGATGAATGTCCACTCACCCATCTGTCCATCCATCTAGCCTTCCACACATACGTCCGTCCATCCATCCATCCATCCATCCATACATACATCCATCCATCCTTCCTCCCAGCCATCCTTCCTCCCAGCCATCCAGCCAGCGGCCCACCCATACAACATGCTTAGAAGACTGCACTGTGCCAGGATCTGTGTGATGGGAGGGCCCTGGTGGGTCATGGAGGAGAGTATGAAGAGATGTAGTTGGTGACAGTTGCTGATGGCCTTCCATCACTGTCTGGGGCTGGCCTGGGGCATCCAGGCCACCACTCTTCCCAGGGCCATGGAGATGGGCCAGCATCTGAGAAGCAGTCAAGTGAGTCCTCACCCCCTTCTTCACGGAGTCCCCAGGCCGGGGGTAGGCCTGGCCCAGGACCTGAAAACTGGCGTTTATGGAGCACCTGCTGTGTGCCTGGCACTGCACTTAATGCTTTGCCTGCATATGCATTTCACTCTTTAAAACAACCCCGTGCAGGAGGTGACCTTGCTTGGGGAGGTTGGGTAACTTGTCCACAGCCACAGAACTGGTCGTGGCAGTAGAGTCAGGACTCAAATCCAGGTGAGACTGACCGCAGAACTGCGATCTTTCCATTACCCTGGGCTGTTTCCCAACTTGAAAGCACCTTTTCTGTCAAAGCGTGAGTCATCCCAGGCCAGCGCCTGGGGGGAAAAGGAAAAACACCGGACAAGGTGTTTATGACAGTGAGATGCGCTGCAGGCTTGCTGTGCTCCGAGGCTGCCACCTGCTTTCTCATCTGGATGTGACCGACCTTCTCCGTCCCATTCATTAAAAAAGTTCACAAGCTGGCATTGGGTATGGCCTCTCTGACCAGCAGACCCCGAAGGCAGCCTCCCTGCCAGGGCCCACAGAGGCAAGCTGGCTGCTTTAACCCAGCCAGTCTCTAGCTGGCTCGAGGAGACCGAATCGCAGGGTATGGGCTGACAGAGCCACAGGACGTGGAGGAAAGCAGAGGTCCCTGTGGGCTGAGTGAGAAAGTTGCAGCAGAAGTTCTGTCAACAGATGTATCCCATCCAAGTCCCGGCTGTGCCACATGCTGGGCACACAGTCTGTGCTTTCCAAAGATTGTCTGCAGCAGTATCGCATCGCCCAGCTCATGGGCTGTTCCAGGATACAGCCGTGGGGCTCCTGCCACGAGAGTGTGTTCTATGTCCCTGCCCTTCTTTCGTGTATGGGAATGAACGGCAGAGTTGACACTGGGGGTCCTATGAGGCAAGGTCAGAGAAAGGTAATGTTACTTGCACCTTGCTTGTCGGAGTAGTTGAACTAGAGTCCCGAGCTTGCAGGCAAGCCTTCAGACGGACCCTAGGCCCTGGGACTGCACGGGCAGAGGTTCCTGGTCGACCCACGTCTCCTCCAGCGCTCTGCTGTTCCAGCTCTGGCCGTTACTGACTGCAATCACACCAGTCTCGAAGCAAGAGCCCCCATCTAGACCGCCTCCAGTTTCTGACCCCCAGAGAACATGCAAGTATAGTGATTGCTCTTTCAAGCCCCACTACGTTTTGGGAGATTTCCTAACATACAAATTGAGAACTGAGACACTGTGTGACCTTGTACAAGTTATTCTGTCTCCCCAAGCCTCGGTTTCCTCATCTGTAAATTGTGAATAATAATGTTATGGAGTTGTTGGGATTAGTATGTGATTGCACTCGCCTGTGAATAACCTGGGGGCTGCCCAGCGGAAGGAATGGGGAAGCCAGAAGCCTGGGCCCTGCGCCCTATCTACACTGAGAGCCGGACTTGCTGTTACCATACGAGGTATCCTTGTTAATCGATCCTTTCGGATCTTGCAAGGGAAGAGGGTGAGCTTCTCAGTGAAATGTCCCACTGCAAGGTGTTAATCATTTAGGGCAGTCTCTGTTTAGAAGACAGCGTGTTGAAGACGGGAACGTCTGGGACAACCCTGTTTCCCTTCCCCCTCCAATCCTCAAACTCTGAAAGCCTCGCTCCAGATTATTTACTGCAATGGCCCTGCTCGAGTCCAGGAATGGGACACAGGTGAGCAGTGGGGAGGGATTGATTGAACATTTTCAATTAAAATAGGCTGTCTTTGAACAAAGATTTAAGATCTGGGCAAGGGGAGGCAATAATTCTCTTGCCTAGAACCCTTTTCAACATACTGCATTTTTTTTAAGAGAGAAAAAAAAATGGAGGTGACAACACTCAACTATTCACTGTCAACGAAATTCTCAGGATGGTCTGTCAATGGGAAATCTCACACCATCCTCAGAGCCTTATGTAGGTCACTGACCTGTTTTGCACAGATGGTAGGGAACGCCCTGCCATGAGAGGCAGGTGGGATCCGGACCCTCAGAGCAGACAAGCAGGAAGATCGACTGGCATTGTCGGAAACTCGGACTGACTTGGTGACTTTGGCCCAGAGCTGCTTAGAATTAAAGGGTGAGTTGCCAGCCCCGTCCTCCTATTTCATGGGGCCCTCCAATAGATCTTGAGGATCTGAACTCTGAGAGATCATTTCCATTCATTCCTTCACTCATGCATTCATTCGTTGATTCATTTGGTGGCCTCTGCCCATGTGTATACTGCTGCAAAGCAATGGAGAATGGGGTTAGGTACAGAAGGGTCAGGCAAATGCATTCTACAGTCTAGAGGAAGAAACCTACAAGTCCCAATTAAGTACGCTACCAAGCAGGCTGCTGTATTGTCGCCTTCCCAACAGCAAACACTGCTATCCTTAGAGTTCCCTTTGCAACACATACAGGGTCATTACCTATCACACAGCTTTGCCACAGCCCTGCAAGGTGCAAGCACGATTCTACACATTTTTCACAGGTAAGAAGCTGAAAATCAGAGAGTCTATTTGCATGGTTAACCCAGAATCTCGTGGCCTGAAAGTGACAGAGAAAGCAATGCACACATGTTGTCTTTTCTCTTGAGTGCATGATCTGAAATAGGACAGTGAAGTGCTTGAGGGCCCATATATCTGAAAGGTGAGACTACAAGATCAGTCTGTAGATGGATTAGTGAGGGCTTTGAATGTCAAGTTGAGGAATGTACACTTCTATTCTGTAGGCAATAAAAGCCAGTGAGTGTCTATGAGTTGTATCTGTGATTCATCTGCTCAATATGTGTATTTGTCCACTATGTCCAGGCTCTTTGGAAAGCTCACGGTATACTATGGTTAACAACAAGAACAACAAAATAGAAAACCACAACAATGGTTCTTAAGTCTAAATGTGGAAATAGATGACAAGGTATTAGTAATTTAAAAAAACTCAAATAACTAAATAATTATGACTGTAATAGCACAATGAAGAAAATGCACAAGGTTTGGTGCTGGCACTGTGGTGCAGTGGGTAAAGCCACCACTGGGATGTCAGCATCCCATATGGGTGCCAGTCCAAGACCCGGCTGCTCCACTTCTGATCCAGCTCCCTGCTATGACCTGGGAAAGCAGTAGAAGATAGCCCAAGTCCTTGGGCCCCTGCACCCGCGTGGGAGACCCGGAGGAAGCTCCTGGCTCCTGACTTTGGATCAGCGCAGCTCTGGCCATTGCAGCCAATTGGGGAGTGAACTAGAGGGTGGAAGACCTTTCTCTCTCTGCCTCTACCTCTCTCTGTGGGTAACTCTGACTTTCAAATAAATAAATCTTAAAAAAAAGCACAGAGTCTGTAACTGAGGATAATGGGGGCACAGGCAGGCCTCTGCAGAGGGGACAGGCAAGCTGAGGGTGGACAGTGGGTGCAGCAGGGATGGGAAGAGGTTAGTGTAGCATGCTGGACAGGGACTGGATCCCAGAGGCCCCGTTCTGGGTCACCTGTAAACAGCTGGACTTTGTGAGTGAATGGGGAGCTCCTGAAGAACTTGAAGCAGGAACACAACGCAGTCAGGTTACATTTCTCTCCTCCCCTCCCTCCCCTCCCCCCCTTTCATCCTCTCCCCTCCCCCTCCCTCCCTCCCTCCCTCTCTCTCTCTCTCTCTCTCTCTTTCTTTCTTTCTTTCTTTCTTTCTTCTTTTCTTTCTTAATATTCATTTATTTGAAAGGCAGAGTTACAGAGAGAGAAGGATAGACAGAAAGAGAGAATTTCCAACCACTGGTTCATTCCCCAAATGGCCACAATGGCCAGCTGTGCCGAATCCAGGATCCAAGAGCTTCATCCCAGTTTCCCTCATGGGTGCAGGGGCCCGAGGACTTGGGCCACCTTCTGCTATTTTCCCAGGCATGTTTAGCAGGAAGCTGTACCAAAAGTGGAGCATCTGGAACTTGAACCAGCACGCTCATAGGATGCTGGCATTGTAGGAGGTGACTTAACACTGTTGCCACAGTGCTGGCCCCTGAGGTATATTCCTTTAGAAGGTCACTGCTGTGCTAAAAACCAGGAGGCTGTTGTTATGGTGCAGGCAGAAGATGAGGGGACCCGGACTGGACAGGGCAGCGGGGTGGGAGAGTGCATTTGGGGAGGAAGAACTGACAAGACCTGCTGCCGGAACCTAGCTGTGGGAGACACACCGCCGCTACATGCTGTGACTTAAAGACACAGAGCAAGGTGTGGGGAAGCTGGGGACAGGGAGCAGGGAGCAGCACTAAGCGGAGTGGCCACAAGAGGTCTCTCTGGTAAGGTGGGGTTTGCTTGGCCTCAGAGGAGGCCAAGAAGCCGGCCAGCACCTAGGGTGCCTTGGTCTTCCTCTTCCAACACATGAGCTGAGGCCATCCCTTTGTGAGCGGGGCCCTTGCTAGTCCAGGCATACACCAGACAAGTCCTGCTGGGGGCCAGGAATGCCTCCTCCCTGGCACGTGGCAGCTCCCTGTCCACAGACACTTCCCCTCTCCCAGAGCAGCCTCAGAGGCGACGAGGCTCACACGTCCTCCAAGTGGCCTGTGGCCTCTCCCTCCCCCTCCCCCACCCCATCCTGCTCTTTCCCTCCAGGCCCACTCTGAAGCCTTCTCCCACTTCCTGCTCCTGCAGCTCACGGAGAAGAGCACCCGCGCCCTGCCTGGCTGCCCTGCCCCCGGGGATGCTGAGGCCAGCTCTGATCATCACAAACCACCCTATTTCATCTCCCTTTTCCCTCAGCTGTGTGCCACAGGCAGCTCGGGTTTCTGGCCCCTTTTTGTACATGAGCAAGTAGAAGTCACTGGTCTGATGAGGCACACCAAGGATTGGCGCGAAGAGCATTGAAGCCCGTTCATTCTTTATTCATCTACTTATTAAGAGCCTTCCTGGGCCAGACACTCTTCCACCAGCTGGGATGAAATGAACGGAAAAACAGACACAGTTCTGGTCTTCCCGGAAGTCTTTCCCTGTCATCCTGCCTCCAAATAAGAAAATGTAACTCCTACCTGCTCCCCGTTTAGAAACCCCCAGAGAATTCATTCTCTGCTCACAGTCCTACCCCTGCCAGCAACAGATGATCACCATTAAAGGGGCAAGATTAATTCTGCAGAGCGGTAGGCCAAGGAAGAGTGATTTCTCTTCGGTGAGGCTGACAGCACTGCTGGAATATTAAGAGGCACCTGTCTGGGAGCCTCTAGGTGAAGCCCGAAGAACAATGCGACAATGAAATATCTTTTGTCTCTGCCTCCCTCACCAATCCTCCCACGGTGTCGGACAGGTGCATGACTAAACCGATGAATCCCTCTCTGAAGTGTGGTGTGGGGGCTGCAAATGTATTTGCAGGCAAGTCCCGAGGCGCCCCTGAGGTACAGAGGCCTGGGAATGAGAGAGAAGGGGCGGGTCAGGGAGAGTCAGGGAGGGACAGCAGGAGACAAAGAGACGGGCAGAGGCAGACACCAAAGGAGAAAGAGACGCAAGCAGGCAGCTGGGTACACAGAGAACCCCATCGGGCTGGAGAGGGAAGAAAAGGAGAGAACGGTAATCAGAGGGGCAGAGAGAGACTCAGACTTGGAAACTGAAGCGAAATGGAGACAGGGAGAGAGAGAGAGAGAGAGAGAGAGAGAGAAGAGAGAGAGAGAGAGAGGCAAATGTAGACAATAGGGGAGAGGGAGAGGACATAATGCAGAAAGGGATCAAAGACAGAAGCAGAGAAACACAGGCCTAAGAGGAGGCGCATGATGAGCTGCAGCGCCATGGAAATAGACAGAGACAGTGAGGGAGGCAGAGGAGGGAGACCCAGGCAGTGGCAGCAGGGGGACCCTGCTTGGCATGGGTGCAGTGCCGTTCCCCAGGCGGCTGTCACCTGCCAGGCTCACTGTATTTGTGTCAGCATCAGGGGAGCTCACCCCGTCATCAAGGGACCACTTAAAGTTTGGGAAACACCGGTGCGGGGGGTGGGGGGCTGCTACACTGGTTTCCTGTTGCCACTAAAACAAATGGCCATGGATTGAGTGGCTTAAAGCAATGCGCATGTATTCTTTCACAGGTCTGGAGGTCAGAAGTCAGAAAATGGCTTCACGGGGCCCAGTTCCCCGTGTTAACGGGGCCACACTTCCTGCAGGGGCTCCGGGGAAGCGGATGCTTTCTGGTATCCCTGACACCCCAGCAGCAGCTCCAGGGTCACATTGCCTCCGTCGTCCTCTGCAGTCCAAGCCCTTGCCTTTGAGAAGGTCACAAGTGACTGCATTTGAGGCCCTACCAGGTAACCCAGCATAATCCCGGTTGCCCAGATCCCTAACAGTAAATCTGTTAAGATCTCCTTTCCTTCTAACATTGCATTTATTACCGGATTCCTGGGGATCAGAATCAGCACATCAGCACACCCCTGCACACCTTGCTGGGCGCTCAGCTCAGTTCACTGCCCCTGACCCCACAGGTGACAAGTGTGTGTGTCGGGATTTGCACCAGAGATGTCTAAGGCGGGCGTGCTCCTCACAGACATCACTTGCTGCCTCTCAAGGCAGGAGAAACCCACACTGGTTTGCACCACGTTGTCACCTGTTTTCCCTCTGAAACAGATGGCAAACCCACTGCTTCATGTTCTCCCACTACTTCTTTATTTCGGACCCTGAATATCTGAACTGTTGCTTCAGCCTCCTAATCGGTTTTTTGTTCTTCGGTTTTCTCCACTGCTGCTGAGGATGGTGCTCGCTCAGTTGCTAAGCTGGTCACTTCCTGATCTGTAACCCCGCACAGACTGTCACTTACAGGGTAAGAGCTAAACTCTTACATCAGGCCTCTGTGGTCTCCCATGAGCCAATAGAAGTCTTTGTCTCTGCACTCTATCTTGTGCACCTGTTTATAAGCTGAGGGCTCCAGTCTGAAAGGCTTGTGTTTTAGTCTAGGCTAACTACAGGTTCGCTTTATGACCTTGGACAAGCTACTTACCCTCTCTGAGCCTCGGTCTCTTTGTCTCTGGAATGGACAATGAGACCCACTTCACAGGACTACTGTGTTAATTAGGAGTTCAATATCCCAGCACCCAGGGCAATTCTGGTATGTAGTAGCTGTGTTTATTGTCATTAGTATTGATGAAACTTCCACCTGCAACAAAGTGTGAGCTCTTCCAGGGTGTGGGACAAGAGTGTGACATGGCCCCAACTTGTTTCCAGGGCCATTCAGGACACGGTAGGCTTGCGGAAAAATCACGACAAAAGGAAACAAAACACGAAGATGAAAGAGGTGGAAACAAATGGATGGGAGACAAAAAGAGAGGAAGAAATTATTTTTGAGGGCCGGTGCTGTGGCATAGTAGGTTAAACCACCGTTTTTGCAGCTCCAGCATCCCATATGGATGCTGGTTCAAGCCTCGGCTGCTCCACTTCCAATCCAGCTCCCTGCTAAATGCACCTGGGAAAGCAGTGGAAGATGGCCCAAGTGCTTGGGCCCCTGCATCCATGTGGGAGACCCAGAAGAAATTCCAAGATCCTGGCTTTGGTCTGGCCCAGCCCTGGCTGTTGTGGCCATTTGGGGAGTGAACCAGCGGATGGAAGATCTAGCTCTCCTCCTCTCTCTGTAACTCTGCCTTTCAAATAAATAAAAACAAATCTTAAAATCATTATTTTTTAAATTCTGCATCTTCTGGATTCATACTAAGATCTTACAGGCTTCATCCCTGGTGGGTGCCTCAATTTTCCGTCCTGTGTGATTAGCTGGAGGTTGATCTAGAAGAACACTCAGTTGAATCTTTGCTCTCTGCTCAGGGATGTATCTCCCTGGAGCAGGGCACATCCTTTCTGGCCCAGCAGGTGCGAGCTGCCTCCTCAGGCCCCAGGGTGGTGCTGACCACACTGATGGGGCATCTGCAAGAGAGCTCAGGCCACAGGTCCATCTGCTGGACTAGAGCAGGAGGGGCGCTGCCCTCAGATCCACCTGCTTGACTCGGACTGGAACGCTCTTAGAGGAGTTTTGGACTTCCAACCACATTGGGCAGTTGTTGTCATTTGTCACTCAGTATGCATTCAACAGACACCTATGGAGCACATCGTGGTGCCCAGTGGTGTAATGGTTACAGAGTGTGCAGACTGCCGTAGAGAGCACACGAAGCTGTGGTCCTGCCGTCAGGTTGCTGTATTCCAAGCACCATTGCTATTTCGTGTTGGAGTCTGTGAGATGGGGCTGGTCCCTCAAATACAAGCTGTCTGGCAGCATCCCTGGCCTCTCCTGCTTGATGTCAGCCCCGCCCACCGCATTGTGCCAACCAAAAATGTCATCCTCAAACATCGCCAAACATTCCCTGAAGGCCGGGCAAACTCGGCCCTGGGTGAGAGTCTCTGGCCTAGGGTTTGCACAGTATCTGGTGGAGACACAACAGGGGGCATGGACAGGGTTTGATTGGGAGGGGCCTTGGCATCCCTGCCTCAGAAAAGTCATCCCCAGTGGATCCTTGGAGATGGGGAAGGGGAAAGGAATTGGCTCCCACAGGCTGCACCAGCCTTGTAGGACTGACGTCCACCCAATCAGCCCGTCACCTTGACAGCGGAAGTGGCCTCTGCACATCCCCAGCTCAACCCAAGCCCTGAGGTGCCTCTCCTTTGCCTACTGGCCCTCGGCCGCTGGCATTTACAGCCCATCTGTCTCAGACACACTTCTAACTCAAGAGGGAAATTAATCTCTCTCCGGCTTCCACACTATCACTTGCCTGGTGGCTCCCTCACTGCCCCTCCTCTTCCACTCCAGACACCTGCAATTTCCCAGCCATGCTTCTCTTTCCCCAGTGACGACCGGCCATGGCTCTGGAAACCGGGCCCTGGCTAAGTGATTGTCAGCACTTTGATGGTGCGAGGCCGGCACTGGGCCTATGCTTGTCAGGGAGATGCTCAGCCCCCATGTGTCTCGTATATATTTTTAGAAGCTTCAATGGATGTGTGGTAAAAACAAGTACAAAGACCAAGGTAAATATTTGCACAGCAGCACCCTGGAGCCATGGGATGGGGAGAGGGAAGAGGGAAGAGGGAAGAAGGAAGAGGGAAGAGGGAAGAGGGAAGGGATGTGGGCTAAGCTCAAGGAGCTCGATGGGTTCAGGAGGCTGTGCGGCCTCTCGGGGGGCAGTCTCCCCAAACTATCAGTTGTCCAGCCTGCAAAGTTGGACGGGCGATGGATTTGCTGATATTGGAAATCTTCCAGATCTGATGCTCCATGATCCTCTACATCAGGGCTTCCTACCTGGGCCCTGCTGTCCTCCGATATTACAAGCAAGATTTTACATGTGTGTGTGAATTTTCTGGGGAGATATTTATAAACGTCCACAATGTTCAAAGGAGTCAGCATCCTACAAAATGTTCAGAATCTGCTCTAGGTCTGGGGATGGAGATAATCGAGCTTATCACCACCTTCCAGGTAACTGGCCTTTTCCTTTTTCCTTTTTTTTTTTTTAAAGATTTATTTATTTATTTGAAAGGCAGAGTCACAGAGAGGCAGAGGTAGAGAGCGAAAGAGATCTTCCATGCACTGGTTTACTCTCCAATGGTCGCAATGGGTGGAGCCGCACCAATCTGAAGCCAGTTGTCAAGAGCTTCTTCCAGGTCTCCCACGTGAGTGCAGGAGCTCAAGCACTTGGGCCATCCTCCACTGCCTTCCCAGGCCACAGCAGAGAGCTGGCTCAGAAGTGGAGCAACCAGTCTCCAACTGGCGCCTGTATGGGATGCTGGCACTGCAGGCGGCAGCTTTACCAGGCCCTCTTTGCATTTCCTCATGCATTCCCTCCTTTTCTTTTAAGATTTATTTATTTATTTGAAAGTTAGAGTTACACAGAGAGAGAAGGGGAGAGAGAGAGAGAGAGAGAGAGAGAGAGAGAGAGAGGTCGTCCATCCACTGATTCACTCCCCAGTTGGCCGCAACGGCCGGAGCTGTGCTGATCCGAAGCAGGAGCCAGGAGCTTCTTCTAGGTCTCCCACGTGGGTGCAGGGGCCCAAGGACTTGGGCCATCTTCTACTGCTTTCCCAGGCCATAGCAGAGAGCTGGATTGGAAGTGGAGCAGCCGGGTCTTGAACCGGTGCCCATATGGGATGCCGGCGCTTCAGACCAGGGCATTAACCTGCTGTGCCACAGCACCGGCCCCCATGCATTCCTTCTTACATCCCAGCTCTTCTGGACTTGGTGAGACATTGGCAGCAGAGGGGAGTGAAATCAAGCTAGACGTGGAACAGAACAAGCCATATGGGGCTTCATATCCCAAGGGCATGTGCCATGGCTTAACCAGAAAACCCTAAAGAGTCGGGTGACCCCAGTTTGCTGTGGAGGTCAAAGAACAGCTCAGCCAAGGAAATTCATAGGAGGCGACTGTGACACTCAGCTGGCGTCCAGGACATTCGCTGCTGAGAGATGGGGGTGGTCCTTGGCTGGGAAGTATGAAACCCTAGGCTTAGAACTGGAGGGTTTGAGGAAAGGACAAGATAAAGGTAGTGGGCATTGCCTGAAATAGTCCCTAACAACACGGCGCCTGGCGGATGATTGGGGGGCGTGTCTGCGGCCGTTGCGGTTAAACTGGGTGAGATCGGACCACCTGCAGGGATAGGTCCGAGTTATTTCCGGCACGTGGACAATGCGTGATCCCTATACCTGGCTTAAGGTGCCCCTGTGCATGGTCCACCCATGCCTACGTGACCTTTTCGCTGATTGGCTCCCCTACTGCGCATGTCTTTCATAAGCTTTATAAGCCTGTACACTTCCTCAATAAAGCCGTTCCTGCTTCGACAGAACTCACGGTGCTTGCTGTGGTGTGCTTGATCCGTCAATCTTACCCTTCCCTTTTGCCTTGTCGGGGAGTGCTTGTACTGCCCCCTGCTGGTCAGGGGACAGTCTCAGACTTAAGACTCCAACATAGAGTCCCTGATCATCACCATCATCATCATCACCATCATCATCATCACCATCATCATCAGAAGCCCGCTCCCCATTCCTATAGCTCCACCTCTGATCAGGCCCGGATCCGAAGCACTTACGGGGATTATCTTGTGAGTGAACCGCCTCTATTTGGCAGCTTTTGCCAACTGCTGTGACCTTGGGCAGGCACCAGCCCCCTTCTTGGCTTCAGCTTCTCCTTTTGGACAATAGGGAAGAGTCTGGCTTACTCCACCCTTTCACAAAGGGGCAGCTATTACTGCAGTGACCTCTGTTGTAATATCTTGTCATTGGCCGCATCCTTGCAGGTCATCCTCATTTTGGGACATCCTTATTCCATTTCAAGCAAAACAGAAGGATTTCATCTGTGGGAAGGGCACAATGTTGGGCTTAAAGTCCAGTCTTTTGTGTTCTCCTGTTTCTCACATTTTATGAATTTCTTTTCTGAACCATTTTTTTTATTTGACAGGTAGAGTTATAGTCATTGACAGAGAGCAACAGAGAGAAAGGTCTTCCTTCCATTGGTTCACTCCCCAAATGGCCGTTATGGCCGGTGCTGCACTGATCTGAAGCCAGGAGCCAGACGCTTCTTCCTGGTCTCCCATGCGGGTGCAGGGCCCAAGCACTTGGGCCATCCTCCACTGCCTTCCCGGGCCACAGCAGAGAGCTGGCCTGGAAGAGGGGCAACCGGGACAGAATCCGGTGCCCGTATGGGATGCCAGCGCCGCAGGCGGAGGATTAACCAAGTGAGCAACAGTGCTGGCCCCTTCTGCACCATTTTTTAACTGTTCTCTTGAACTTAAAATTTAGGATTTAACATTTCTGAACACTTTCCTATCACCTGGACACTGTACTAGTTCCACTTTTTAAAGATTTATTTCTTACTTGAAAAGCAGAATGACAGACAGAGGGTTGTGTGTGTGTGTGTGTGTGTGTGTGTGTGTGTATATATATATATAGAGAGAGAGAGAGAGAGAGGGAGAGAGAGAGAGAGAGGGAGGGAGAAATCTATCTTCCATCTGCTGATTCATTCCCAAATGGCCACAACAGCCAGTGCTGGACCAGGCAGAAGCAGGACCTGAGAATTCCATCTTGGGCTGCCACAGGGGAGGCAGAGGCCACCAACTTGGGCCGTCTTCTGCTGCCTTCTCAGGTGCATCAGCCGGGAGCTGGAATGGAAGCCGAGCAGCTGGGGCTCCAACCAGTACCTCAATATGGAATGCTGGTGTCACCAACAGATGGCTTAACCTGCTGAGCCACAGCGCAGGCCCTATTTTCATTTTTTTAGTCACAAGCTAGGTAGATTTCATTATCCCCAAGTTACAGGTTAGAAAACTGAGGGTCAGAGAGGTCAGAGAAACTTTTTAAAATCACTCAGCAAACAAATATAGGTTTTGCACTTAAACTTAGGTTGTCCAACCACAAAGCCTGTAGCTTTAAAATTCATTATTATACTATAACTCTTGATGATTTTAATTTTTAAACATGAATTCATCGTTCATTTGGTATCTGTTGAGTAGCTGCTATGTAAGGCATCATGCTAACTGCTATGGATTTGGGGATGAGAGCTCAGCCTGTCCTTGGGGGATCCTGAGAGAAGACCTGTATGCAGAAAGTTCAGTGTGGGGCAGTGGCTGCAGAGGAAGTAGGGGCACAGCAAGTGAGACTGCATATTGCAGGACCCTGGAAGGCTTTTCAGGGGAGGCAACAGCTGAGCTGAATTGAAGAGAGGGTTTCTTTTTCTTCAGGAGAGTTTCCATTAAACAATTCAATCAGCAAATAGTATGGAATCTACTGTGTACCAGGTCCTTTCCTAGTTGCTTGGACACAACTGCACAAAGCCACAAGGTCTCTGCTCCCCTGGCGGCTACATTACGGTAGGGAAGATAGGCACTAAACAGAGTAACAAATTAAGCCCAAGACTGAAATCTGGAGGATTTAGAGGAAAAGCAGAAATGGGAGAAGAGGGGACGATGGCATGGAAAGGCAAGCCAACACAGACAAAGGTGCGTGCACACAGGCAGAGCCCTGCGAGCCCTGCAGAGACTCCAAGGAGTTCTTCAAGGTTGGAACATCTTCTACAAGATGAAGAGGGAAGGAGAAGGAAAACACAGACATAGACCATGAGAGCCTTGGGTGGTGTTATGAGGATGAGCTCTGGCCTGCAGATAATGAAGGTCCACGGGAAGGTGTTAAGAGATGGAGAGAGCAGAGTTAAATTTGGTTTCACAGTGGCCACTCCTGATGGGGAGAGGCCCAGGACTGCAGTCAGGGAGGATAGTTCTGGGCCAGGGAGGATGGTAAGGCCTGAGCCAAGGCACTCAGAGAGGAGTAGTGAGGAGGACATGGAGTTAGGTTTGTCAAGTGAAACCACTGACTCTGGGGAGCTGAGTGCTGGCAGAGGTAGATGGACTGGGAAAACATCAAGGACAGCAGGCTCCTGTCTTAGAGAACTGGGCAGGGGGGTCTCCACTGATACAGGATGGGAAGTCTGGAAGAGGCTACTAGAAGGCAAGGCACTTCCTCTGGGAGCCTTCTTGGTAGGAAAGTTGCCTTATCTTATTTCGTTGTACAGATATGCCAAGTGACTACTGCAATTCCTATAATGAAACTCCTTCATAAGGTCCAGTCATTGGATTTTCTTGTATCTAATGCTGTTTGGGGGATATCTTGGTTTCATGTCACGCAAAGCTGAAAATGATCCCACTCCCAGAATGGGTATGAGGCTGGTCTTAAACTGCCCACGAGGCCCACTCATTCACCCTCATTGTATGACGCCATCTTTCCCCCTGGAGATTTTCCTGCTCGTCCATTCTCTCCAATGCCTTGGACGGGCCAGCTGCCCTCTGTGTGTGTGTGTGTGTGTGTGTGTGTGTGTGACTCTCCTTCTCTCTGATAAATGCTGATCAGAATCATCTCAACGTCAGGATATGAAACATGGCTGATCTGTGTCTTATTCATTCCTGTTCTCTTTTATTAACAATAAGATCAGAAGTCAGATTCACTCGGTGTTCTCATTCATCCCTTGCCCAGCAAGATTTCTTAGAGCAGCTCTGTGCCACTTCATGCTCTGTCTCTGGCAGGCCCCTGTCTGAAGGGCTGTCCCAGACCCCCACTTCAGCTCCCAGCTCAACCGCTACGTCCTCAGCAAACTGCTGCTTCCCTCACCTCCTCGTCGAGTCAGTGCCTCCCAGCACCTCTTGGCATTTCTTCATAGTCCCCTTGGTACCAAACCACATTTGTGTATATTTTTAATTTTTTTGTATTTATTTGAGACATACACACACACACATGGCACTTTCACCCACTGGTTTACTCCCCAAATGCAAAGGGTGGGGATGAAGCTGGGAGCCAGGAACTCAATCCAAGTCTTCCACATGGGTGTTAGGAACTCAGTTACTTGAGCCATCACTACTGCCTCCCAGGGTGCACATTAGCAGGAAGCTGGAGTCAGGCGTCAGAGCGGGGTATTGAACCCAGGCACCCCAATGAAGGACATGTGCATCTAAATGAGCATCTAGGCCAAACTGTCCCCCACCAGGCTTTTTTTTTTTTTTCAGGCAGAGTGGACATTGAGAGAGAGAGAGACAGAGAGAAAGGTCTTCCTATTCCATTCCTTCACCCCCCAATGGCCACTGCGGCTGGTGCGCTGTGGCTGGTGCACCTCGCCGATCTGAAGCCAGGAGCCAGGTGCTTCTCCTGGTCTCCCATGCGGGTGCAGGGCCCAAGGACTTGGGCCATCCTCCACTGCACTCCAGGGCCACAGCAGAGAGCTGGACTGGAAGAGGAGCAACTGGGACAGAATCTGGCACTCCGAAGGGGATTAGAACCCGGTGTGCCGGCGCCACAGGCAGAGGATTAGCCTATTGAGCCATGGTGCTGGCCAACACATGTGGTTTTTGATAAATATCTCCCCTACTAGATGACCAAATACCAGGATTGAAAAAACTATGTTTGCTTTTTTTGCCTTTATTTTCCTTGTGCTAGCAAAGTGGCTGGCATGTTAGGTGCTCAATGAATATTTGCTCAGGGAACCAATGAATGGTGAAACAATGAATATTATAAAGGAGAAGGAATTTGGAGGGAAATTTGATCCTTTCTTGTTTCTGGATCTAGGTTATCTCAGTACTTCACAAAGAGGAAAAATAGAGGTCAGCTCCCAGTGGTAAATGGAGAATGTGATTAAGACAAGAAAAAAATTCTGTGGGAAGCAGGGACAGGTGTGAAAACAAGTGCTACCAACTCCCGGAAGCACAGTGGCCTTGTTCTTCCTCTCACTCCTAGGAAAGGAGGGAAAGTTTGTCCGACTTTTTCAGGGACCCTGGTTGAAGGTGAAGCTCTGAACACCACTGTCTGCTGGGCAGGTCCGAGGCGGCCAGAGGTGCAGAGAGGAGAAGTTTTCATGGGAGGAATGACCAGGTGAACGGTAGAGTGATGGGGCCAGGCTCCTTTGACAACTGGGTAGATACGGGCTCAGGGTGAAGCCAAAGAGTAATAGTGGTCCTCCAGGGACATATGCTCTTCTTGAGTCACAGGCTCCAAAAACCATGCCCCTGGGCAGAGCAGGCAACCCTGGACCTGTGCCTGGAAGGGACAAGGAGGGGCAAGGCTGGGGGCCACCAACCACAGGACTGCACCCACCCTACCCATGCTCCTACTGCTTTTCACCTGTCTCTCTTCTTCAAAGGACTGCAAGTTCCCTGAGTGTGGAGCTTGCCACTTGCCTGGCCTTATTTCCCCTTAGCCTTGAAAACCACCAAAGAACAAGTGAATAGATAAAGAACCATCAGGCAAATGGTTCACCCCTTAATCCTCAGTTTCCTTTTCTGTAAAATGGGAATGGCCACTGCTACCTTCCGGAGCATTGTGAATACTGGATGACATAATGGATGTGAGAACACCCCGTACTGTGCTTAACTGAAAACAGATGTTCAAAAACGGACAGCTGGTGCTCTTTCTTACTTGCAGCTACACCTCCTGACTCCAAGGACCCCCTGAAGGTTGCTGACCTTCCTGTTTCCTAGACTTAACTTGGCATTAGAGAGTCTTCAAACAGCTGAGCAGGAAGGTCCCCATTGCAGATACTGTTCATCTTCCTTTTTCCTGCTCTTCGGCTCTCCACTTCCCGTAGCACCCCATTTTCCTGTCTTAACCTTCAATCTTAGTTCCTGTGGCTCGGGAGGCCTTGACTCCACCCTGACTGTGGGTGGGAGCAGAGGCCGCCCTGTCTTGGCTGGTGTGGACACTGGAATTTCACCTGCCACTGTGGCTAGTCAAGAGTGGCCCAGGGCACAGTGAGATACAGCTTTGGGACTGGTGAAGCAAGGAGGAGCCCTTAGGGATGAGAGAAGGGGATAGCCCCAGGGGCTGGGGGCAGCCAGTCAGCTCCCCTGGGAGTTGGGGGCAGAGCTTGTCAGGGATTGGAGCAGAGGCACGGAAGATGGGCAGCTTGGAACAAGTCCCGAGGACTCCATGGAGCACCTAGACCCAGCTGTGCCCATGCCAGCTTGTCCCTTGCACTGCTAAGTTTTGTGAACTAGTTCTCCTTTTTTAGTTATGTCGGTTTGAGTTGGGTTTTGTCATTTGCAACCAAATTTTTGGCTAATAAAGCCCTGGGAATTTGTCTCCTTGAACCTTGCAGTTTTCTGGATGAGGAAGAGATCTGCAAAAATCAAAGGAAGTTTTTACTTACAGCCAACTCTCCAAATAAATACACTGCCTCATTTCCTTTTATCTCAACTGCTGGCCAGAACAGGGGCAGGTTGTCCTTCTGCCTGAAAAGGTTGCAGAACGCTGATTTTGGTCTCCGGATGCCTAATCTTTCTCCAACAGGGAGAATTTTTAAATGCAAGTCCTAAGGAATCAGTTTTGTTTTGCATTACAATGTTTTTATCCCCCAAGCGGAACTGCTGATGGCTGTCCCTTCCCTTCCACATAGTGCAATCAGCAGCAATTAATTCTAATCACAAGGAGACAGCAAGAACGAACAGGGCATTAATTGGGCAGAAGTAATGAAAATCTCAGCCCACAGGCAGTACCTGCAGGCAGGGAAACGTGAGCAGGCACATGCATGTGCACAGGTGCGCACACACACACACACACAGACACACACACCAACCAGGGAATAAGGAGAGCACGTAGGCTGAGCAGGCTATTCTGTTACCATGGCACAGGGGGAAAAAATCAAGGACTTTGGAGCCACAAAGATCCTACCACCAAGCAGTTGTTTAAACTTGGCTTTCTCATTTGTAAAATGAGGACACTCAGACCTACTTCAAAGTGGTTTAGAATATTAAATAAGAATATTGTTAAAAAAAAAAAAAACCCTCGCTTTTTACTGATGTGGAACAGGAACTCTGAAAGTGCTAGTTCTCTTTCCTTCCACGTCAAATACCTTTGTGGCTGGAGGAAAATGAAGGCCTAATATGATCTGAAACTTTAGATACCCAAACGTTCTTGATCCAGCCTAACTACTTTAATGGTATCCCTCAGACCTTCCCCTTAATCCTATAGTCATTGCTCTCCCCAATTCCAGCGAAACACACACACACACACACACACACACACATCCCTGATTCTTCTTTCTTTCCGCACTGGGGTGCTGGAGAGGCAAATACTGGGAGGACAGCGTGGTAACCCTGTTGGTCATCACACACTAAGCAGTGAGTGTACATTTGTTGAGCTACTCTGGGAACTGTGTCTTTACTCCCCCTACAGCATCCAGCCCCTCCATCCTGGTCTCAATCCCAGTCATCCTTCAAGGCTTGGCCTAGAATCTACCACCTCCTCCGTGAGATACTCCCAACTTGTTCCTGGGAGCACTCCCCCCTCTTCTGAAACCTGTCTCTCTTTCAGGGTACCTGCAGCTTTTTACCTTGTGTGCTGAGATTTGTTTGGATGTTTTTTTCCTCTCTGCCACCTCCTGTCCCTTCACCCACTCTTTCAACCACCCTCAGCCGACATATGCGAGGCCCCTGGATACTGCGATACATCAGATTCAATCTGTGTCCCTGACATGTTCAGAGTCAAACTAGAACTTGAGCCCAGCAACTGTGTCTGACTTCTTTTCTAAAAGCCCAGGCCTCAGGCCATGGTACGGTGATCTTTCAAGATTTGATAATGGCCATGGGTTGCCTGTAGGAGATATCTGGGCTGAAACACTGTTGGGTCTTGCAGGGTTACACAAGGACAGTGAGGTTGGGCAAGGATGTCCTTGGGCTTTTACAGGGAAAGGCTTTGGTGTTCCAGAGAGAGAGAGAGAGAGAGAGAGAGAGAGATCTGGCCCTAGACCATGTACTAAAGGTTGCAATCAAAACAAAACATTCTGAATAAACTGTGACTTGGGGCCAGGGGTATGTGGCTTTAGTAAAATGCTTGTACCAGCAGAAGCTTTGGCTGAGCCCTTACCAAGGCTCTGGCCCACATTTGTTACCAGGTTTCACAGTGATGTTGATAAAGTCCTTTGCCATCTGGGTATCAGTTTACCCATTCTGCTTCTATTCAACAACAATGATAAACACCCTACTGTATTCTTGGCACTGTGCCTAGTCCTGGAGAAACCAAGGGGACTGGGATATGACTGGCAATTCTGAAGGGCTCATAGTCAAGTGAGCATTATGAAAAGGGCCATCAAACAGGACTGTAGTAAATGTCTACATTGTGTAGTTCCCACTTCTCACTGCTTTCTGGATAAATTCCCGGCCTCCTTTATCAGACCTCATGGCCTTTTGGGATTTGGACCCTGCCTGCTGGTCCTGTCTCTTCTCCACACTGACCCTGCACCCTGGCCACACTGCAGTTCTGGCCATTCCTCAAAACTTCATTGTCATTCATGTGTTTGCTCATGTAATATCACTCCAAAATTTGCAATTGCTAGGTTTCTGATGATGCTTCCTTACAAAATAAAAGTGGTGCAATTCAGGTATGCCCAGTAGGAGCACCACATTTACAAAGTAGGGAGACTTTCTTTCTTTCTTTTTTTTTTTTTTTAATTTTCACCTCCCTCCCTTCCTCTCCGTCTCCATTCTTTCTTCCTTCTCTCTGTCCCTCAGTTTTTCTCCTTCTTCCTCTTTCCTTCTCCCCTTATTTCCTCTCATTTTCTTCTATAAAAGGACAATTGGACTAACTGAACCCTGTATCCATCCAGTGATCGGTGACACAGGAATCTCTGGCAAACTTTACCCTGAGCCTTTGGGACTTACGACCACACAGTTTGACCTGTGCTTCCCTTCAGGGAGTCTGAAGATGGCCCAGAACCAGTGATCCAGTGGTGAGGGCTATCTTTATGCACCAGCTTGACTTGAGGTGCCCAGACATGCAGCCACATGTTGTTCTGGGTGTGTCTGTGAGGGTGTTTCTGCATGAGATTGACACTTCCTTGGGTTGAATCGGTAGATGGCCCTCCCTACTGTGGGCAGGCCTCATCCAATGGATTGAACACCTGTGTTAAGGAAAAAGTCTGAGTAATGGGGACTCCCCCTGTCTGACTACTTGAGCTGGAACTGCGGTCCTTTCAGGCTCTTCTTGGGTCTCAGGGCTGCTCACTTTTGCACTGACACTTATGTTATCGCCTCTCCTGTTCCCAGGCTGGAAGTACGCATCAGATCTCCTGGGACAACAGCTTGTTCACTCGGGACTTCCCAGCCTTCATCATTACATGAGACAATTCCTTATAACAAATATATGTATACATGTGTAATATCTATACATGCATATATGTATATATAATATCTATACATGTATATACATATATACATACATATATCTATATATATTTATATCTACTATCTATCTATATATCTATATTGTATCTATACATATATATCTATACATATCTATATTATATCTATACACACATATATGCATGTGTGTATAGATATTGCATATATATGCTTTCATTAAAATTCACGTTATTACTTAATTCAACTTTTCTAAGAACCTTCTGAACCCCCTTGTAATCTTTTATCTCACACACACACTCACACACACACACACAAAGACAGAGATGACAGAGAAGGAGACATTTCCTATTGGTTCTGTTTCTCTTGAGAGTCCGATACCCAGAATGCAAGTGCTAGACTTGGCTTTAGAAGAATGTTCCTTCCAGTGGTGAGATACCAAGTCTCTTCTACTGCACCCCAACTTCCCTCTCCTAGATTCTTTCTTCTGCTCTCTTCCTTCTTAGAAAAGAAACAAATGCTTGAAGATATGGAAAAGGACAGTGTCATAGGATCCTGCTATATGGGACTTGTTGGACCCTTAGAGATCATTGGCCAGGGTTCTGTCGGCACCTGTTGAATGTCTGCTCCTCCTACTTCTGCTTCTCCTCCTGGTGAATGCCAAATCACACTTTCACACACTCAGTATCTCCTCAGACTCCCCAGGTCTGAATTAGTTGCTCGTGTTCTCTGTGTGCCCCCTGAATCACTACACGTCTTTACCTTAGTTTCAATCATGTTGCTTTATAAACTGAAGTAGATCAAGAGGCAGACCAGTCAGGTGTCATTTGTAATGGTATGGTGAAGCATGAGTAAAAAATATATCTAATGCAGTGAAAATTAAATTCATCAGAATTGTTCACCAATATGTGGTTGGAAGGAAATTTGAGAGATGAAGTAAATTTTGGTCAAAGCATCAAATACAAAGTGGTCAAGACAGAATTTGAACCCAAGTCTGACTTCAAAAGAAAAGCTCTCATTGGTTGTTTAATGCTAGCTGTGTGCCAGGCACCAGGCTAGGCGCTGGGATACAGTAGACCAGGCTGGCTGCCCAGGACTACAGCAGATGGGGGCTGGGTAGGGCTAGACCCTTTGTTCATCTTTGCTCTCCAAGTCTGAGATTTTTAAAAAGATTTATTGACTTATTTGAAAGGTAGAGATACAGAGAGAGAAGGGGAGAGAGAGAGAGAGAGTGAGAGCGAGAGTGAGCGAGCGAGCGAAAGAGAAACTTCCACCTGCAACAGCTGGAGCTGGGCCTATCCAAAGCTAGGAGCCAGAAGCTTCTTTTGGGTCTCCCATGTGAGTCTGGGGGCCCAAACACTTAGGCCATCTTCTGCTGCTTTCCCAGGCACATTAGTAGGCAGCTGGATTGGAAGTGGTGCAGCAGGAACTTGAACTGGCTCCCACATAGGATTCCGACACTATAGGCAGAGGCTTAACCTTCCACACCACAGTGCAGGCCCTGGTCTGAGACTTCTCCATCCCTGTGGATGATTTCACCACCAGGATGGTCCACAGAGAGTTCCCAGCCTCTCACTCTCTCCAGGACCAGACAAGGCAGTTCCTCAGAACAACCCCTTTGCTTGCCCCCAAATCTCTGGTTTTGCCCATGGTGGAAAGAAAGCCAAGGCTGCTGCCAAGTTCATTAATAATTTTGGCTTTCTGGAGGAAGAAGTTGGATTGCTTTACTCTCCAAATATCAAAACATCCAATTAACACAGCTAATTAGCATCACTAGCAGCAGTCAAAAGAATGGCAATTTAGAGACAGGATTTCAAAGGCTTCCTTGTTGTGGGCCAAGGCAACCCATCTCTTGCTAATGACAAGAGTTCCTCACTTAGGCAATTCCATAGCAGCCATCAATTAGCCACCAGGCAGAGATGGGCCTTGTCCCTGAGTCATTGGTCTAATCAGAACTGGGGCTAGAGAAAGAGAAAATGGGAAGGCAGACATGGAGGGGACTGAGAGAGCAAGACAGAGCACAGCTATGGGGAAGCAATGTAAGAGACGGGGAGAGGGAGAAGAAGAGAGTAAGAAAAAGGAAAACACAAAGAGGGATTGCTACAGAAAGAACACAGACAGAAATTCTCATAGAAGGAGTTACAGAGAGAGACAGAGATGAACAGAAAAGATGATTTATAGATAAACAGAGAATGGCATAGACACGGAGGAAAAGCAATACATTTCTTAGCAACAGATAGAAAAGATATGACAAAGAAAACTTCCAGCCAACGATAGCTTTGGGGAAGTAGCTGATTCATGGAATGTCTTAGTGTTCTGGTTAATAAAATCAGGCTTAGCTGTGAGGTCCAATACAACTTGGCAAAGCTTGACTGCTGTAATGAGACCATGAGAGAGAGATCAGGAGACCAAAATTGTAGTTTTTCTCCTCCTGAAAGTTCAACTTGATTTCTCTTGAGAAGATCAAGCAGGTGGCCAGCACTTCCCCATTGATAGACTTTCTCCTGTATACCCAACGAGCTTAACCACTGGGGCCTATGGCCAGCCAGCGGTGCTGCTGTCTCGCCGGAAGGAAACCAGTGACTGCAGAGTCTGACTCAATGATTTTCCCATCTCTCCTCCTCTGCCTCGCGGCATTGCATGGCCTCTGCCCTGGGTCAGGCCTCGTGATCACTGCTCTCGGTTACTTCCCCAGCCTCTGGTCTCTGCTTGCTGCTGTCTAATTCTTTCCTACACCATCGCCAGCATTCCTGAAGTGCAGATCTGACTGTATCCCTTCCTGATGAAGCCTCTTCCCTAGCGCTGCTTTCTATGGATCCAATCCAAACCCATCAAACACGCAGTTCAGGGCCCCTCTCTGGGCCTTGGCTCCTGCTGCCTTCTCCTGACCCGTCCGGCCCTACTCTGCATACTCCACTCCCACTCCCCCTCCCAGATGTTCCATATCCTCTGCCTCTGGGTTCCTTCTACTAGTTAGCCCCAGTCACACCTTCCTGATCCAGGCCCTGTGACTTTCTGTGTCTGTGCTTTTGTTGCCACACTTCCCCTGCCCATCAATCTTTTCTTTTTACTACTGCAAATCTTAACCAGCATTTGCACAGAGGTCAGGTTCATGACGCGAATGTGTGCAACGCGAAGCGTGAGACAACAGGGAGGGTAGCGATAAGCTGGATAGTAAATGAATGCTCACAGAACTTCACACTCAAAAATCACCAACCTGGGGCCAGCGCTGTGGCACAGCGGGTTAAAGCCCTGGCCTGCAGCGCCGGCATCTCATATGGGCGCCGGTTCTAGTTCTGGCTGCTCTACTTCTGATTCAGCTCTCTGCTATGGCCTGGGAAAGCAGTAGAAAATGGCCCAAGTCCTTGGGTCCCTGCACCCACATGGTAGACCCGGAAGAAGCTCCTGGCTCCTGGCTTTGGATGGGTGCAACTCCGGCCATTGTGGCCATCTAGGGAGTGAACCAGCGGATGGAAGATCCCTATCTCTGTCTCTACCTCTCTCTGTAACTGTCTTTCAAATAAATGAAAGTGATTTTAAAAAAAATCACCAATCTACCACCTTGGCCAAATGTACCTCTGCTGTGGCCACCAGTTGGTGACCCTCCATCTGCATCTAAGACTCTGAGCTTAGCTTGCTCAGACTCCACTGCAGGGCCATTTTCAGTCTCAGCGGACTCCGTCCTGGCCTGGACCCTGCAGGGGTGTTAAACACTACCAAACGGTAGTGAATAGGCTAATCCTATCATACACCTGGCCCTGGCAAGATGTTATTAATCAGCATTTTAATGAAGCCCAATTATAGCAGCTGAGGCTTCCCACCAGGTAAGGCAGGGCTTACAGATGGGAGAAAACCAGGAAACCACTCCACTGCCCTGCCCTGTGGCCCTAGGTGTTTAACCCTGGAAGGATAGAATGGCTCAGGTCACCAGAGTCCTGCAGAAGGTCCCACTAGCAGCAAAAAATGTCATCTCCCTCCCCCGCCCAAACATAAATACATCAGGACAGGAGGTGGGGCCAGGCGCCTGGTGAGGAGTGGGTTATGGCAAGCGGTGACCCCCTCTTTGGAGATCCCCTTCAGCTGACAATCTATGTCTTTCTGGACATGACTGAGTCCCTGTGTCTACCATACCCCTGAGTCAGCTCTTGGTAACACACTATTTTTTTTTTACTGGTCTTTTGTTTCTCAACCCCTCCTAGCTTTATTTCTTTTTCCTCCACTTACTCCTCTCTTCTTAGTGTGTGCGCATCCAGGACCCCCCTCCCCTTCCCCGCCAGCCGATGTAGCGGCTCAGGATGTGTGCTGCAGAATCCGGCAGCTCCCCCAGCTCCCGGCCGTGTGCCTTGGAAAGGTCCCTTGATCTCTCTGACTTCCAGAGACCTCTCCAGTTAAAGGAGAACAAGAATCTGTGCTGTCTTCTTCACACAGCCGTTACGAGATGACATTGGGGAAGACACCTGCTAGGGACCGCGCCTGTCACTGCGCTTTCTCAGGGCTGCAGCTTCGCTGAGGCCCTGGCTGCTGCTCTCTGAAGGGCAGAGTTCAAAATGCTCCGGGAGTCACCCCAAGGGGAGGCGCCCCCTGCTCTGGGGCACTCCGGCTCCTCCTGTGTGAACTGTGCACTCCTGTCCCCGCAGTCATTTTCTCACACTAGTCTCTTGCGCAGGAACCTTCTCTGGCTCCTCATTGCCTACAAGCCGAAGCCCAGATTAGTGCTATGACATTCAGGCTGTCTACGGGCTGGCTGCCTTAGAGAACTCTTCCCGGTTCAGTTTGCACACGTCGCTTGTATGAACCCGCCACTCCAGACAGTCTGATTTCTTAACACACTCAGTGCTACCCCCGGGCTTTACTCTTGAACCCATTCTTCAGGAAGCTTCCCCTGCTTCACCACCAGACTGTGAGCACAGAGGCTGTCTTTGTTTGTTAATCTCTGCATTAGTAGAGCCAGATACAGTGAAATGCTAAAAATCACCTTGGCTAATCCTCCACCTGTGGCGCCGGTACCCCGGGTTCTAGTCCCGGTTGCTCCTCTTCCAGTCCAGCTCTCTGCTGTGGCCCAGGAGGGCAGAACAGGATGGCCCAGGTGCTCGGGCCCTGCACCCATGTGGGAGACCAGGAAGAAGTACCCGGCTCCTGGCTTTGGTCCAGTGCAGCGCCGGCCATAGTGGCCATTAAGGGAGTGAACCAACAGAAAGAAGACCTTTCTCTCTCTCTCTGTCTATAACTCTCTCTCTCTATCTCTCTCTCTCTCTCTCACTGTCTAACTCTGCATGGCAAAAAAAAAAAAAAAAAAAAAAAAAGGATTAAACATCATCCCTTGGAGTACTTCCTCTCTTAGATCTGGAAGCTTCGATGCAGTCAACTTCAGGATCTGAAGCCGAAGGCCCTGGGGTCAAACCCATGGCCAAGCTGTACTCCTAGGATGGGTCATCGCACGTGTCAGTTTGCCTGGGCCAGGGTGCCCAGATAAGTGGGTGGATATTGTTCTGGATGTTTCTGTGAGAGTGTTTTCGGATGAGATGAGCATTCAAGTCGCTGGACTTCGAGTAGAGCAGACTGATCCTCCACAGTGTGGGTGGCTTCACCCAAGCAGCTGAGGGCCTAACAGAAGAAAAGATCGGCTGCCCCTGGGGCAAGGGGGAATCCAGCCTCAGAGGCCCTTGGACTTGAACTGCAGCCTTGGCTCTTCTCCAGCGTGCTGGCCAGCCCTCACCAGCCAACAAAATCACAGGAGCCGATGCCTGCATACAGGGGCCGCCTTCAACAATTTCTTAGAAAATACCTATTATGCAAACATTGTGCATGGCTTTCAAGCAAAATTTTGGCACCAGAATGAACTTGGGTTTTCATTCCGTTTCTTCACAAGCTGTTTGAGGCGCACGTTCTGTTTCTCCAGACAGCCTGGACTGACACAGCCGCTTCCTACGCACCTGTGTCTGGTGACTTGGCTTGGCCGAGCCCCTGCTTTCTGAGCTCTACAATGGGGAGGACTGCTCCTCTCTCGCAGGGTTATAGTGACTGCTCACCACGGCCCTGTCAGCGCATGTGAGGGCCCTGTGCAAGCAGCACTCGCACCGGGCACAATCTCGCTATTGCGGCCCCTCCCACCCATCCAGGAAGCTGTCCCCAGCTGTTCTGCCCTTGTTTTTCCCCCACCCTCCTGAGGTCCCAGGGCAGTGTGGGCCCACAACACACTCCTGCCTCTGTCTTTCCTTTCAGCACTGCTGCACCTGCGATGCCCGGCACCGAGTGGCCCTGGGCAGGGGCAGGGGGTGGGGGTGGGGGCCCAGCAGACACGTGCAGTGCAGACAAGTCTGGGGGCGGCTCTCAAAGGGAGCGCTGAGACTGCTGAGGCTGCTGGCAAGGATTCAGAGCAGCATCGCAGTCGATTGAGTCCTGAATTTAAATTCATCCCATTGCCTTCTGTCTCGACAAGGTAATAAAAAATCCTCAGCCAGTATATTACGGATGCAAAGGGGCAGCACCGGCGCCCTGCTCTCGGCCGTGATCCGAGAGGAGGGCGGCATCTCGGGGGCCGGAGGGGCAGGGGTCCTCAGAGGAGGCAGCAGAGCAGAGCAGAGGGCACGGCTGGGGTGGGCAGGGGAGGATGGGGCCCCTCTCAGCGCTAGGCCAGTACTCCCCGACCTTTTGGGCCGTGACTTTCAGAGAAAATGATAGTCGTTTCCACAGGGAAAGGAAAAGTGCAGGAGGTGATTAGCCCCAAGGTGCAGGCTGACCTAGGCCTTGTGAAACGGCAAGGGCCGAGAGGTCAGTCCCAGGGTCCAGCAGTGACCCCTGCAAGTGCTGGGACTGGGACTCCCCTTGCTGAGCTCCCTGCCCTCTGCCCGGTGTTGAGATCCTCACAAGGACCCGAGGGAATGCTCGGCTGGGCCTTCTGGCTTCATTGGTTTCTGCCTCGCTCTGAGCATCCTGCCATTCCTCGTTCAAAAGGCCCCCTGGCACCCGCACAGCCCGGCAGGCACCTGAGACCAGTGCTCTTCTCCTCTGTCCAGCCTCATCTGTTCCTGCTTTCTCTCCCTCATAACTTGATCTGTTTTATGAACACACCCATTTTTCTTCTCTCTGTCCGGGGCCTGCAAGTGGCTGATTTGACTGGTCTATGGTCAGCTGGGCCAAAAGATTGAGCTGGCTCCAGGCCACAGCTGGGATCCGGGTCTGCCGTCCCTGTGTACGTTCTAGCGTGGGACGGAAGTGGCAGTGGCTCCCTGCAACATGCCCTTCTCCTGGTGAGTCACCAGAGTGGCCAGTGCCAAAGCAAGCCATGCAGGCACACTGAAGACCTGTGCCCGAGGAAGGAAGGACAGACATACTGACTTGTGTGTACCAGGATTGCTGCAAATGCAGTTTTGTAAAACTTTGTTTTAGGCCTCTGTGAAACCAATGGTTAAGAATGCTACACTACTGTAGACTTAGTGATTTGTGATTACATTAAAATTTACTGTATATGGGTGAGGTCATTTTTCCATTCAATTATTGTTTATAGCTGTTGTTTATATTCCCACTAAACTAGGGACTCTTTGCTTTTTACTTGTTAAACTTCTTATTTGGTGAAGGATTAAGCCTTCTTACTGTTACATACATTTAAAATAAAAACTCAAAAGCTAGAAAAAGAAAAAAAAGGATAGGGAGGGAAAGTGGGAGGAAGAGAGAGTTGAGTTAGAGGGAGTGAGGAAGGAAATATCATATTCCTAGAATTGTATCTACAAACAATATTGAATTTATTAACAACTAATCAAAAATTAAAAAATAAAAATCTTAAAATTAACAATAGAAGACCTCTATTTGAACCAGTTGTTAGTATTCTATTATAGGTTATAAAAATCCTACACATTGGTTACAGTGGACATAAGATATGCTGAACAGGGTCAGAGGTCCTCAACTCAGCATTTGTAGTTGTGGTTGCTCTTTGAGTCCAATGCCTACCTGAGCAGGAGAAGATATTAGACCCTCCCGCGTTCCACCAGCCTTGTGAGAGAAGACATGATATCTTCTGCATCTCTGATTCCCAGTGCCCAGCATAGGGCTCTGCACAAAGTGAGTGCTGGGAAAGTATTCGTTTTGCACTTTTCCCTCTAACACTTCTATAGATAGGAAAATGAAAGCCCAGAGAGGGCAAATGAAATTACTGAATCACACAGTGAATCTCTGATAGTCTGGATTCCAGCCCGGCTCCCCTGATTTCCAAGAAACCGGAACCTAATCCACTTTGCCTAAGGTCTTGTTTCCTGATGTAGGCTCTTGATGACTTAGTTGAAATCTGGCTTAGATCACTGATGGGTCCAGCACAGCTGAGTTGGTGCTGCTCTAAAGCCACCGAGGCAGGGGCAGTGTGATGTGGTAACAGGGCAGCAGGCTCTGGAAGCCGGCAGACGTGGCTGTGAGAATCAGCAGAAGCACTTGCTGACTGCATGACCTTGGGCTAACCCTCTAATTGCCTTGAACGTTAGTTCCCCTCCCCACCACCGAGTGGGGACCATAATGCTGAGCTTTGAGAATTGCAGTTAAAGTTCATGTTAATGCATGCCATTTACCTAGAACATCTTGATCTTAGGAGGCCAATCACTTACAGTGATGTGTTTTGAGATTGTGTTCAAAGCTGGCCTGCAGCCCAGGCCACTACCTCCTGAGATCGTCTGCCCTTACCAACACTCCCGGTCCAGGTGCCCTGCCATCCTGATATTTGAATATTCACAGTGCCAGGGCTCACTGTGGAATAGCCACTGACCATAAAGTTTGACATTTTGAAGATTAAAGTGCTTTGAATTAGTCATGCACATGTGAAGTCACTGTTCCTTGTCATCCTGCTCTGGAATCTCAAAATGACTTTGGGTAGAGCCCAGTAACTTTCCTTCAACAATCACCTCCCGGTGACGAGGTATGGAGAGTAGTCTGGGCCAAGTGAAAACAGTCACTCAAGAAAAACAGAGCAGTGTGAGCCAGCACGCTTGGAGGGAGGGGCCTGTTCTGTCCGAGCACAGCACAGTGGTCCCCCACCTCCCCAAGGAGCAGTGGGGGCTAGAGGCTGGGGTACGGTGGACGAGGCAGGTGCAATCCTGCAGGTGGTCTGCATGTGGGAAGGGAGGAAGAGCAGGTGCTGTGACACCACAGGGTCTGGCTCTGTCCTGCATAAGTTGTGTGACCCCAAGGGAGTTGACATTCTCTCAGTTGCAAGAAAGAGTGACTCCTTCATTGGGCTGCCATGAGACTTAATAAACTAATAAAGCACATACTGCCTGGCACCTGATAGGCACAAGGCAATATTTTCCTTGTCTTGGGAGCTTCCCAACTTCCCAAGACTCGGGCATCTTCCTCAGGCTTTTTTTACCTACTGTGCATTCCCGGAATCCAGGAGACACCACTTGCACATTCCATTTCTAAAGCACTTCGCCAAAAGCCAGCTGAGCCGGACACTTGCCCGTCTGCTAGCAGCACAATTAAGTCAGCACAGACTGTGGTTACAGTTTCTTATGAGAACTCAAGAGAAGAATTCCTTTTGCTTTAAATCTGGCCATCTGGCTTCCCGTGTCCTTGGCAGTGTGGATGGTTCTCCAGCCTCTCGGCCTCCCGGTGGCCTCTGCAGCAGATCCCCCGGGAAGTGGTCACACAGAATTGTTATGCCTAACAGTAGCTATCATCCCTTACCAGCAGCCAGCTAGTACTGGTGTTCAGTACTTCCACACACTAGCTCATTTAATCCTCACAAAAACCCTGGGGAACTTGTACCTTCAACAGGCAAAGAGTCTGGAATCCCGAGTGCTGAAGTCACTCACGCGAAGTCACTCAGGGCTTGGAGGTGGCAGAGCTGGGATGTGAGAGCAGACCTGTATGATTCCAGAGCCTGGGCTCCCAACCGCCGAGCCGCAGCGGCTCAGACCTCTAGCACGCTGGCCCTTGCCTGAGCCTGCTGCACTGGGCTGCCCTGGCTTTCTCTGTAGCTGAGCTGAGAGACACGATAAGCCCCAAGGACAGCGTGGCACATGCAGCCCCCACACACCTGTGTTAGTGTAGTCTAGTGTTTAGCTAAACTCCAGAGAGCTACCCACACTGTCTTTTGGGTTTGTGTCCTTAGCTCTCATCAGGGGACACAACAAGAAGCAGCCTCGTGACACTGGTGCTGGCATCTGCTGAGGGAATGCACACAAGGCCTGAGGCCACCACCTCTCACTGGGCACCCAACAGGGGTCCCTGGGTGAGATGTTTCCTAAGAGCTCAGTGCTGGGCAATTGCTTTGTTGCAGCAATTTGCCACAAATGCTAAATAAGCAAGCAAATGAAAACACCCAGCTCCTGGTCACACACAACCAGATGTCATGTGGGGGCTCCAGAGACGATTCCCACCTCATCACAACCCTTTTCTGCAGAATACACTGGGACAGAGCTGCTCCTTGACTCCCTGCCTGTGTCTTGGCTCAGCTCTCACAGCTCCTGACCAGACATTCTGTCTTCCCTTGGGAAAGCAGAAGAGGGAGACAGTGAGCCCTGAAAGATAGCTCCTTCAAGGTGAAGGTCGAGTTCCCTTTTCTGAAAGGCTCAAAAGTGGTCCTGGAATCTGCACCTGAACTGCAGTTTGAGGAGCAGCCCAGGAGTGGAGGGAAGGCAGGACTGGCAAAGAAAGAAGAGGACCAACAGGGCAAGCCAGCAGCAGGAGGGGTTCCCAGGCAGAGGAGAAAGGGAGGGGAGTGCTGAGCCCCTGCTGGGTGGGAGGTGGGAGGGAGCCCACTAAAGCACTGACATCAGTCCTCTCTATCAGTTAAGGTGGTAGGGCACTAAGCAGCTTGCTTAAGTTTGTCCAAATGGAGGATCCTAATGGAGAAATTCAAATATGAATTTGAGTTGCAAAACATTCCCACTGTTTGGCTTAAGACTGGGAGCTAAGGAGGAAGACAGACAAAAAGGAGGAGAGAGCAAGGGGAGACAGTGAGAGCCCTGAAGGCTACACTGCATTAAAAGTGGATTAAAAAGACAAAGGAAAAGGAGAAATGGACACAAAGGAGGAGAGAGAGGGAAGAGGGATGGCAGGGGCAGCGAGGAGGGATATTCTTGCAGAGAGCAACCTGGGAGAAGTACAGGGGATTTGCACCTCCGTCCTCTGGCCCCAGCGCTGGGGTCTCAGGCCAGACAAAGGACTGGCTGCCTTCCAATCTTCTGTACAGACAGGAACTCGACTGTCACAGACAGCCATGCACCCTGGGGGCCAGGAGAGGGCACTTCAACCTCAGGCAATGGCAGTGAAGCCGCAGCTGGTGTTCCCTGCAGGCAAGTGGCGCAGGGAAGTGGCTGGGAGGGAGAAGCCAGACTCCTGCTCTGTTTGTGGGCCATCAGCCACATGGCCAGCATCTCTCTGATGGAGCCAGGTCTCTGCAGAACCTTGGCTGCCTCTACACATGCCCAGGGCCTCCTCTGGGCCCTGCCTCGGTGCCCACCCTTTCCAGACCCACTTTCTCTCCTAAAGAGCAGCATACCTCCCAATTCTCCCTGTGCCCCCTCCTCCTCCTCCTCCTCACCTTCACCAAGAATCACCTTTCTTTGAACATGGAGTGCAATAATTTTAAAAATAATTTCTTTTCTACAGTGCCATTTGATGAGCACAATCATTCATGAGGTGGGCACAATGGGGGAAAGGGAAACTGAGGCACAGAGCTGGAGTGTCAAGCCTCAGTGATCACAGGAAAAATAAAGATCACCAGACTTTCGGGTTCTGGAATTCCAGAGTGAGGACCTGAGCATCCTAACTTGATGGCACAACACGTTCCCGCGACCCCAGCTTAACAAGGGTTTCCCTGTGTGGTTGGTAGCTGAGCTCCACACCCCGACACGGGCCACACCCTGGCCTCACTCGTGAAGCTTGTCCACAGACTGAGTCTTTACGCTGATCATTAGTGACTTTGTCTTGGTAAAAAAATTTTTTTTCTGAATTACGCATGCGAGTACAGGTACTGGAGTCTGACTGTATCGGAATACGTGAGTACTCCAAACACGTTTTTAAGAAGATTCCTGTTTAAGCTGTGAAGAACCCCTTAAGAATCTTAAGAACCCTTCATGGAAGGTTCCATGGAACACCCAATCCAAGCCCAGAAATGGTTCCCTCACTGCAGTACTTGGCTAGTAATAGTAATAACAGCAATAGCATTTATTGAGTGCCTACTGTGATCCAGGTAATCTATTAGGCATCCTGAGAGTAATTCTATCTTTCTGTCTCCTCGAAATAACCCTGGGAGGTAAGTTTTATGCTAATCATTCTGACAAATGGGCAAACAAGGCTCGGAGACATAGGTCATTTATTTCTGATAAATAGCAGAATGGAGACTTGTGTCCAGGTCACACAGGTGGCAAAGACCGTGATCTTTTTCATCCTCCTATTTAACAATGGCACCTGTTTGTGACATCTCAGCTAGGAGCTCCTCAACCACAGAGTTGATTTCTTCAAGGTCAGTGTCTTTTGCAAGGGCAAGCAGGGGACTTACTATCTGAAGAAACAGGCTCCAGCTTCCGGAAGGCAATGCCCCACCTCCTGACCATGGCGTCACCTGGACAGGCTTCCTCTGCCCAGCTCTGAGTTTCTGTACTTGCAGAAGCTGGGACTACTCCTGGTTTAAGATGGGGCATTCAGGGATAGAATGCACTCCCCTCCTCCTGCACTTGGATGCCTTATTTTAAAACAGAGATAATCATGCTCATCTCCCCAGGGAGTAGTGGGATCAAATGAGATGATGATATTTATGCACTGGTAAGTGCTATTCACTTCCGGATGGCCCACCTAAGGCTTGGCACTCTGTAGGAGCCTCATAAATGCCGTCAATCTATTTGGGTTTGACCCAAAACACAAGCACTCTCTGTCTCCTCTCTTCCCCACTGACTCAAGGCAAAATCTGCATAGAGTGAGAGCAATGATCCTGACCCCTTCCTCCCTCTAAATTCCATTTTGCATCCTCCCAGCCACAACTCCCAGCTTCTGTCGCCCGAGATGCATCAACAAGCCAAGCACGGCCACAGCCCCAGCTAAAGGCCCTTGTCTCAGACAGAGTTGGCAGCTGCCTCCTCTTATTGGCAGCACATTTGTCATCTTGAGGAAATATTGATGGGTAAGAAACCCCAGACAGGCAGCGTGTCTCGGCTGGACGTGCAGCCTGAAGTGAGACTGGAGGTGCTTCAGGTCTTTCTAGAAGAAAAGGAGGGTCAGTGGTCCTGTGGAGGATGGTCCATGCCCCCAGAGGTCTGACAAAATCCTAGGTATGAGTGTGTCCAGCACATAGTAGCTGCTAAATGAAGGTGAGTTAGATCCAAATGAAAGGCTTGGAGAACAGAGAACCTTTGTCCAAACTCCTCATGTTATACACAGGATCCCAGGAATGGTAAGAATTTGCCCAGGCCGGCGCCGTGGTTCACTAGGCTAATCCTCCGCCTTGCGGCGCCAGCACACCGGGTTCTAGTCCCGGTCGGGGCGCCGGATTCTGTCCCGGTTGCCCCTCTTCCAGGCCAGCTCTCTGCTGTGGCCAGGGAGTGCAGTGGAGGATGGCCCAAGTGCTTGGGCCCTGCACCCAATGGGAAACCAGGAGAAGCACCTGGCTCCTGCCATCGGATCAGCGCGGTGAGCTGGCTGCAGCGCGCCAGCTGCGGTGGCCATTGGAGGGTGAACCAACGGCAAAGGAAGACCTTTCTCTCTGTCTCTCTCTCTCACTGTCCACTCTGCCTGTCAAAATAAAAAAAATTTGCCCAACAGCACACAGCAAGTTAGCAGCAGAAACCAGGTTAATAAAGTAAGTGGCTCATGAATCTCACACAACCCGCCACTAGGAGGTAGCTCCAAACCTCTGGGCAGAGAGCTCAATGGGAGAAACTGGGCCTTGTTTCTCCAGAGCAAGAAGAGGATCCTTTGAGTTACTTTCAGGGCCAGTCTCCCAGGGAATACAGCACTTTACAGGTGAAGGGAGTGAGAAAGGATGCAGGAGTGATTTGGTGAGGTGGTGTGGCATGCGCTTATGGAGCTCTTGTCTGACCCCATCCAACCCGGCCTTCCCGTCGCCGCCCCTGTGGGTGCTCTCCCCACAACACCAGTGTGGCCGTTGATCACCAGTCCATAACCAACTGATTCAATAGCCTTCTGTGGCCTCATTGCTTTTCACTCCCCCGTCCACACCCCAGGGAGCAGAAGGAAGCACCTCTGTTAATGCTTTGGACTCTGCACACACTGTGCTCTCTTCTCTCTGCCTGCAAAACACCTTGCTCCCTTCTCTTCCTTCTAGGCTTGGTTAAAGTGATGTGCTGCCTTGCGTGTGTACCTATTCTCACTCCCTGGTCCCCAAGGCTGGGCTAGGCGCTCCTCTCTCCATCACTCTCCCATCTGTCTTCTCTAGCACACTGGGCACATGTCCAGGTAGAGGTTATTACTACTCAGCTCTGCACCCCCAGGAACTAGCACAGGGCCTGACACATTGCAGTTACTCAGCGAGTGCAGCCTTGGGTTCTAGACCTTTCCTGCCATCATCTTCCACACAGAAGTCAAGAATGGAGTTGCCTCCCGCTGGCCTGTGTTTTGACCTCTAAGACTACATAGAACAGAGCTACTCTTTCTGCTCCCTGACTGGTCTTTGGAGATTTGACCAATGCAAACATTTAGCCTCCAAATGTCTTCTTTCCAGGGAAGATACCCCCCATTCCTTTACCAGTTCCCCAGGCCATAACTTTGGGTAAGGTAACCAACATCTTGGTTTGTCTAGAACTGTCCTGGTTTTGGCACTCAATGTCCCCCAAGCCCTCCAGTCTTGGGCAAATCAGGACAGATGGTGAACCCAGCTTTGTGTTTCTTTTCTAACCTGATGCCTTGGGTCTATGCCCTATTTGATCAATGTCTAAGATAGAGTAGGGGACTGGAAATGAATGCAGAGTTCCAGAGGTTGAGGACGACAGGAAATTGTTCCCAAGTCTGCTTCTGTGCGTGCGCCCACAGCCAGCACGTTTTGGCAGCAGGATAGTGTGTGGCAGATGAGGGGGCTGACGCACTTCCCTGCAATCAATATTAAGCTTAGTGTCAAATAAGATTCTAAACCATTCTACTACATAGAAACCCTCATTTCCCTGTATCATGTCTTCCTAAGTTACTTTTGATTTATTTGCTATATTCTACAGGTAGAAATTATGGGCCTGTAGCGTATAACCTGGGGAACTGGTGAAGGAATTGGTGGTATCTTCCCTGGAAAGAAGTCATTTGGGGGCTATATGTTTCTGTTGGTCACCATTACAACAACGCTTTCGTTCTACATATTGCCAACCCTGTCATTCCAAGTATTCAAGGCATCCACCCACTCACTACTGTGTGCTCAATATCGATGATCGGCAGACAGTAGTCCCTCTCCTTGTCCTTTGGGCTGGTCATAGTTAGGCTCAAAGCAATTGGTTGGAACTTATCTTGAATAAAATCCCTCCATTTTGGGGGCTTTCCCCGTATTTGTACAACAAGAAAATGGAAACACAAGTAATTATGCAAAAGGGTGACCATGAATACACACAGGTTCAAGTTACTTAGGAACGAGGCCAGATGGCTTCTAACTGTCAGCTAACACCCATCCGGAAACTGTATCACCTCCCCATATCATTGAGGTGGTTTCCATGGAGCCTGGCAGTGCTGCTCGCGAAGGCTGACAGTTAGCACTATAAAGGAACTTTACAACTTCGTAATTTGTACTTCTCTGCTGACAGTAATATTAACAGCATTTCGAATTATGGCTATAAACTTGACAACAGCAGAGAAAACCCACAGAAGCCTCATTGTGGGAGATGAGGGAGGCTGGGGGCAGGTAACAACAGGATGATTTCCCAGGCCAGGGCAAGAGGTGTTCAGAAAGCAGGGGCACACTGTCATCCGGAGGTGAGCAACAGGCGGATCCACGGCAGGACTCACAGAGGGCAGGGAGCTCAGCCCAGCCCCACAGAGAGAGGGTCTGGGTGGGCAGGGGTCGCAGACAGATCAATATCAGAGACGGGTGTTGCAGAGGGAGGACGGGAGCTAGAGAATAGTAAGAACTGGATGGGGAAGTCCCAGTCTTTGCTTTCAGGTGAAGATCCTCATCCTCAGGAAACAGAGGAAACTGGGCTGACGGCACAGCAGGGAGCAAGGGGAGACAAAAGCCCACCAGGCAGGGTGAAGAGGGCAAGCACTGAGCTGGCCCAATCTGGGTTTACATTTCCACTCTCCACTCGGTATCTGTGCAGTTCCGGGTGTGCTTTTTGAGTTTTCTGTGCTTCAGTGTCCCTGCTTGTAAAAGGAAAGTGTTATACCCAAGGCCCAGGTCACACGATTCTCGGCATCTACAAGTGAACCTGAAGCTCGTACTCCGTTCTCCTAATCTAAAGACAGGAGAACTGGGACTCAGAGCAGGAAGAGATCACCCCAAGCCTACACTATCTATCTATCTACTATCTCTACCATCAGTACTCCTATTATCATTCGTTCATTCATTCATTCAGCCAGTTGACCAGCAAGCACTCAGAGTTAAAGGTCAAAATGCAGTGTGCGTCTTTAGGGTGGAGGAGATAAAACGCAGCAGACAGTGAGTCTTGCTTTCTGTTCCCCAAACCCTCTGACTGAGGCTTGTTTGACTTCTGAATCTTAGCAAAGCTAGGTGCAGCAAACCAGAACAGGAAAGTTCCTAGGCTTCTTTAGATGCCAACCAATAGGTCAGACCTTTCTGCTTCCTAGCCTTCTGCCCACCTATAAAGTGAAGCCTCCCCAGCAAGCACAAAACTCAGGCAGTGCCCCCCTCCCCACCACTACACCCCCACCCCAACAAGTCCTCGGAACAGCACAGATCACGTACCCCTGTGACCTGCTGGCGAGTCAAGTGGACCAGAGATGCTGGGTAAGGCCTGCTTCTACGTCACTCCTCATTCAGCTTTGTTCACTAAGAGCCGACCCAACGTCAGGCCAGAAGTGAAATGGTTTAAACCAAGGCCACACAGCTTTACAAAGGGAGCAAGGGGCTAAAGGCCATACTGGAGATGGGGTCTTCACTCCCAATCCAGCATTCTTTTTACCGGTCATCAAGAGAAGCCTTCCTTGACTGGGCACACCAAGAAAATCACTTCCATCACTGTGACTTTATTACTGTGCAGAAAAATCTATTGTGAATTTGTCCAAAGTCCAGACCTTTCTCCAGGACTTCAAATCCACACAGCCATCTGTCTCCCAAATTTCTCCATTTGGATGTCACATGAGCCTCTCACACTCAACATACCACACAGGGAGATCAAAACTTGCCCCTCTCCAAAAGTCCCTACTGCTCCAGGCCTTCCTATGTACCATAGTGTCCAAATCAAGATGCCCAGGCGTCTTCCTTGATTTTCCCTCCACCTATATTCAAATACCCAGCAACAACACTCAATCATACCTGTTACATATTGCAACACGTCCTTAAGACAGAACTGCTTGACCTTTGGATTCATCTGAGACCCCACATTTCCGAGAGAGGTGTAAAACCACTGTGAAGGACTTGCAGAAGAAAACCAGAAAGGCAGTTTTGCAAATTTACCCTACCTTCACACAAGAGGGCCACTGGAAGGGTGCAGTGACCCCAACAGTGTGAATGGAACCAGAACCAACTGTCAGAGCAGATGCACTTGCCCATGTCAGCGGATCTCCAGCACCAGAAAGGAAATGCCTGGAAGAGTATGTGGGACTTGCCCACACCAGCTCACAAAAGGACTGGCCTCCTACGACCTGCCTGCCCTTCTCCTCTCCCTCCTCCTGCCCAGCCTTGAGCAGTGAACAGCTACCAGTAGGCATATGGGGAAAGGCTGGCAGCCACGTCAGGGAATCAGAAGGAACCAGCCTGACTCTAACCCCCTTCATCGCCATAAACAGCCTCATGACGCTAAATGGGATAGCCAAGCTAGGATGAGGAGGGCTTTTACTTTGAAGAGGTTTTGATTGGATCAAACATAGTCATTGCTGAGCTGAGACTGCCTGTGACTAGGATTAATTAAAGAACTTTTAATTTCCTGGGATTGATTGGAAACTCATGGGGCCTGCCAGAGCTTTCATATCCCCAGGTCTATAATCTATATCCATTTATCTGTAAGGCCAATGGGGGACAAAAAGTAAAGTTGCTTCATAATTACACCTGTGACTACTGCTTGTTCAATGTTCCTGTTCCGTATTTCACAAGGCTTTCTCCGTCTCCTCCTGATCAGGCTCTGCCTAGATTTCCTGATCACCTGCTGCTCCTGGCCTCGTGCCAGCTATCCTCCAAAATCCTGGACAAAACCTCCTCTCTCTGGCATCTGGGCTCTCTCCTGTGCTTCTCCCTGCACCAGCAAGGCGACTCCGTCTTCCTCTTCCTTCCCACATCGGCTTCACCACCGAGGTCTTACCTCAGTTTCTCTCCCTCCAGAAAGCTCTTCTCACTGTCCTCTTGCCGCCCTCTCTGGGTTAGCTGACTCCCATGTGTTTCCTCCACCAGCAGAGCTCCCCTGTGCTGGAGCATTCTCTGCTCTGTGACACTGGGTCTCTGTCCCTTTCTCCCTCCCTTCAAAAAGGTCTTTGTCTTGAGGGCAGGAGCTCTTCATCTGTCCCTTTCTAGTGCCCAGTGAGTTGTGTTGAGTGGTTGAGTAAACCAATGATGGCTTCAGTGTCTCGTGTGTGCACCAGAGGACCCCACTGGAAGCCCTATAGCAAGGTCTGAATTGAGACCAATCTACTGGCTGAAGTTGAAACCTCAACATCTTCTCTTGGCCATTTCAGCCATTCTATTCCATTCTCCTAGAGCCAGCAATTCTGATTTTAATGTGTCCCCCACTCCAGACCTGGGTGGGAAGCAGTTTTATCATGACTCAGGTCCCTGTTTGTGATATTTTTGTCATCCACTGTGTCTTAGAGCTGCTTCCCCTGGGCCTCTAACTAGAGCATAAACAAAGGCCAGTGGAGCTCTGGGTTACAATATGATTCCAGTTCAGCCTTTCTCTCTCTCTTTAAAAATCCCTTGAACAGAGAATATTTATCACTTGGCAGGCCAGTAAAATGTAAATAGGATTTGCTGAAGAATGGTCCAAAATTCTCTGGGATTTATCATTTCACAACAACAAAAACAACAATGACAAGAAGGAAAGGCAAGGGAACTAAGCCTCAATGGCACCAACTCTATGCCTTGGAGATTCACACGCACTCTCTGCACTCTCCCATGTAACCCTCATAGCAACCCTGTGAACAAAATAACTACCATCCTTACTCTACAGATAAAGAAACTGAAGTTCATGGTGGCTAGAGAACTGGGTAGGACCCTCCTGAGAATGACATAAAGCAGAACTTACACTCAGCAGTGTGACACAGAGCTGTGTTCTTCCTACAGCATAGGAAGGCAATAGAGGCCCAGGGGCCGCCAGCCGGGGCAGACTCCTCTGAGGGTGGCCCTCTGTTAACTTCTGTTGAAAACCATGGGCCTTCCTCGAGAAAATGAGCTCTTGTAACTTGTTCTTTGCACACATTTTAGACAGTAAATGGACTTTTCCCAAAGCTCACCCACAGACCTCTCAATTAGCAATCTGTATTTCACTGATGTAGTAGAGCAGAGAAGGCACAGAACAACCAGGAGGATGAAGTGACCGCTAGCTTAGCCTGATCAGCTGTCCAGAACAGAGTTGATTTTTTTTTTCCCAATTAGATTAGCAACTCCTATGATCTGGAACCAGTGAATCTTAAGATTCCTCCAATAACAGAATTAAGGATTCTTGATATCCTAAATTCATCTAGGCATGGAATTAACCATATAATTAGATTTCAGAATCAGAAAAACTTAGAATGTCAGAGCTGGAAGGGATCAGTCATGTCCACACATAATTGCACTCCACAATAACTCTGACAGGTAGCGAAGTGCCAGAAACAGAGGCTGAAGAGTTGCAAAGCCTAGCTGGAGGCCTCTCAGTTGAAGTGGTGGAGTCGGGATTCAAACCCTTGATGCTGGCTTCAGAACCAGGCCATCAGATTAAAGTCTGAGCCAACAGAAGGAAAGCCATGCAGTCTGAGAAAAGTGGGGACAAGAATGTTTGTAGGGAACCTACCAGATGCCAGGAAGCACCAGGGGGCTGCAGATAGAGGGCACCGTTTCTCACTCCCCATCACCCTACAAAGTGTATGTGTTATGTTTGTTTTACAAATGGGAAAACAGGCTCAGGGTGTGAGGTAGCCAGCCCCAGATCACACAGCTAGGCGAGCATCAGTGATTGTGTCCGTTGCTTTATTTCCCTGGTGTAGTAGAGAAGGGAAATCAGAGAATAAGACCCAGGTCATGTTCAGCTGATGCTTCTCCAGGGAGAACAACGGAACTGACAGACACACACTCTCTAGTCCACAGGGAGACAGACTCTACTGTGGACCCGGGTGAGACAGCACTCAGGATCCTCCAGCTCTCCCAGCCCTTTCCTGGCCTTATACCCACTCTGTATCCTATGGCAAACCTGGCCCCTACTAGGAAGGGGGCACCCTGGATAACAGACGTGAGAACCCCCATCACGGGAACTGCACACACCTTCACTGTGTGAACCAGTCGGCATTCATCCTGTGGCTAAGGCCCTCAACCATGGTGCCCCCACCAATGCCCTTTGTCCCAGGAACCCCACCAACATAGCCAGCGGCCTCTTGTTCTAATGGTCAAATCTTCTTCAACATAAATGAAAGTTTCCAATGTGGGAACCAACAGTAACTCACCATTTAGTTTTTAGTATGCACTCAAACACATTATTTCCTTTAGCCTTATCCCAACTCAGTGGCATCAGGTATGATTAAGTCTTGTTACAGATCAAGAAACTGAGGCCCGGTGAGGCTGTGCAAGTCACCCAAAGTGGCACATTTTGCAGGGGACTGGGCCAGGAGTACAACTCAGATATGTCTGGTCCTGCAGTCTGTTCTCTGCGCATTTCATCGTGCTTCTCCATGATGATCTCTGAGTCCTATAGTGAAGATTAGGTAAGTGTGACAGTCCTTGGCCGCGTTGTGAAGGAGAGGAAGCGGAGGCTGGAGGACTCACTGAAGGGCGCTCCCTGGGATGATGCTGGCGCTCTCATCAGTATCCTGGTCTCCTGACTCTCAGTCTAGAGGACACTTTCTCCCAGCCCATATTGCCGTTCCCATCAGACCATGTAATTTCTTTTTCTGATTGGGACACGGAGCCAGCAGCCAACAAAGATCACAGTCTGTCTGCCTGAAGTCCCCCTGTGCTATGAGAGGTGTTTTTTTTTTTTTTTTAATGTATTTCAAACAGGAACCAGGTTAAATCACCCTGTGTGCATTAACTTGGCCTGAGTTTCCCTGGTCCAGTTCCAGTTTCCTCTTCTCATCCTCTGGGTGACAGAACAAGGCAGGCTGCCTCCAACCACACCATGGCCTGCTCAGCTGGTGCACGACCCTCTAACTCACCCTTCTCCCCTACCAATCATTAGCTCCTGTTCCTCTCTGCCACCCCATCCATTCAACTGTCACGTTTTCTTAGCTCCACATCCTAAATATCTCACGGCATCCTAGCCTAGGCCTGAACAATGTCCCACCTGGATGGCCATCTCAGCGTCCTAACGCTTGAGCCTGTCTTCAGTCTTGGCCCCCTCCAATCTCTCCTTTCCTCTGCTGTCAGAGTGACTTTTCACTCCTACTTAAAATTCTCCTTTAGTTCTTTTTTATTGCCTTCATATTCAGGCTCCAATTCCTCACAGACTGCATTTCATACTTACACCTTGGATACAAAGTCCTGGACCACTTACAGCTCCTATGCAACGTCCTTCCCCACCCTGATCACAGGTCTGCGGTGTTCCCCCTCCAGCAACACATCACACATCCCAGACCAGCCTGACCAGCTTCTACTCAGTCTTAAAAATCCAGCTTAGATGCGTCTGCCACTGGGAAGCCTTCCCTGGATCCCAGGACTCTCTGAGACGTCCCCTGCATCCATGTAAAGACATTTTGTTTACTGTCACCTTGCTGGTACCTAGAAGTTTACCTGATCTATGGCAGGCACTCAATAGATGTTTGCTAAATGAGGGTACCCCGCAGCCTTTTGGAATTCCTCCACTGCAGAGCTTACCATACATGCTATTATCATCATTTCTTTTCTGTCTTCCCAGGCAGGATCCATACTTTCTTGTTCAGTTTTTTACCGTGGTGTATTGTATGAGCTTTGGCATGTCCTAATGATGTGTTTGCTCCTGATGAATAGGATTGAATTGTTAGGGGCAGAAACCTTGGGCCCGGGCTAAGGCAGGAGCACTCTCCTAAGAAACATATCTACTTCTAGCAAAAAAAAAAAAAAAAAAAAAAAAGCAAGTCAGAGGCACTAAGAGAAAACAGGAGAACCCACTGAACTGGGCATCAGATAACAATGGCCAACGCTGACCTCTTCTGGAGGGGCCCATGTGCGTCTCATCGTGAACAGGGCTGCAGAATGCCCTCTGGTGCACAAGCTCAAACTCTCCTTCAGGCAACTCCCTCCACCTCCTCTGCCACTGTGTTGTGGGAGAGAAAAGCAGCTTCAACGGGAAATGAGACTCACGTGCATATGGCTGGAGTTGGGGGATCCTGGAATAGTCATGGGGCACACATCCCCAAACGTGGGGGAGGGAGGGCAGTGTGGCACACAAGAGGTGGACAGGACTTTGGAAACCACAGATCCTTTGCCTCAGGGCAGAGCCTGCTTCCTTGACCTTGCTGAGCCGGTTGGATATTCAAGCAGATTTCAAGGTGACACTCTCAGTCTTGGAGATGTAGGGAAGGGACTCGCAGCTCCTGTCCTCTCTCCTGTGTTCTGCAGGGCCTGGGGTACTGCTCCACGGCCCTGCCTGCTTCCTTCTAGCTCCTCCCTCTGGGGCACTGTCCTTCCTCCCATGTTCCCAGCAAGGGAATTGGGCCTCTAGATTGCAATTTGTTGGGTGGATGAATCCTAAGTAATGATGTGACCAGAAAAGATTTTTTTTTCCCACAGAGAGTGTAGTAGAAACCCCATGACATTCACCAAGTGTTGACAAAAGCCTAAAAAGAACACTTGCAGGGGCCAGTACTGTGGTGTAAGGGGTTAAGCCACCATCCAACCATCCCAGATGGACACCAGTTCCTGTCCTGACTGCACCACTTCTGATCCAGCTCCCTGCTAATGTATCTGGGAAAACAGTGGAGCAAGCATCTCCTGGCTTCTGGCATTGGCCTGGCTAGGCCTGGCCTTTGCAGCCATTTGATCCCCCCCCCCAACTTTGCCAATCAAATAAATAAATAAATCTTTTAGAAAAGCACTTGCATTTCCAGGGAGAGAACACTTACATACATAGCTGGCCCTCTGTGTCTGTGGGTTCCAAATCTGCAGGTTCTGTATCCAAGGATTCAGTCAACCACAGAGAGGGATTTTTTTCCATTACACTGAATATGTACAGACTTCTTTTTGTTGTCAATGCTCACTAAACAGTTTGCTTAGCATTTACATTGCATTAGGTATTATAAATAATCTAGAGATTATGGGAAGTACACAGGAGAATGTAGTTTATATGCAAATACCACATCATTTGATAGAAGGGTCTTGAACATTTGCAGACTTTGGTATCCCCAGGGTTCCTGGAACCAGTTCCCCACTGGTACTGAGGGATATGGAGTTCATTCCACCCTTTTCCTTCCTCCTCCCTCCACTGTAATTCTTTCTCTGAGAAAAAGTGTTAGGAAAGGAGAAATGGGTCAACCCAAAGACAAAAGGACAAAGGAGAGCAGAATCTGTCTCAGCCCTGACCCTGTGTCTTTAAAATTAAAATAACACTCAGGAAGATGGAATTTCCAGATAATCCCTAAGAAGATCAAGCAAATGAGAAAGCAACCTCTAATTTCATCATGGAGAGCTTAGGAGGTTCCACAGAAATGTTATGAGAAAACCAAGAGAAAAAAAAAATTTGTCAAAGGAAATACAATGTCAGAGAGACAGCTGCACAGAGGGTGAGCAAGGAAAGACAAGGGAGAGGAGAGGAGAGGAGAGGAGAGGAGAGGAGAAGAGAGGAGAGGAGAAGAGAGGAGAGAAGGGCGAGAGAGGAGGAGAGGAGAGGAGGGGGAGGGGAGGAGAGGCAAGGAGAAGGGAAGGGGAGGGGAGAGGAGAGGAGAGGGGGAGGAGAGAGGGGAGGAGGGGAGGGGAGAGGAGAGAAGGGGAGTGGAGAGGAAGGGAGAGAAGGAGAGAAGAGGAGAAGAGAGAAAGGGAGATGAGGGGAGAGGAGAGGAGGGGTTGGGAGAGGTGAGGAGGGGAGAGGAGGGAAGGGAAGAGGAGGGAAAAGGAGGGGAGGGCAGGAACAGGAGCAAAGATGGGAAGGAGGGAATGAAGGGGAAACAAGAAGTAGGGAGTGGAAAACAGGACAGGCTTTGGGGGAGAGAGGAGAAGAGAGGGGACGGGGAGAAAAAGATGAGTCAAAGGAAAAATAGTGAATATGAGGAAGGGAAAGTGAGCTGGCAGGAGCACATGAAGACAGAGGAGGAAAAGAGGAAAGAAGATTTTGCATGTTCAGGATTACAGGAGGAGTCACGACATCAAACCATTCCTCAGCAGTGCTGCGCGAGGTCCCCCAGCCTACACACTGAGCACGCCTTAGATGGCAGAAGACTCGCTACCCAGGGAGGGGAGAGAGGAAGGTGACAGAGCCGCAAGCCACGGCAAGCCACGGGTCCAGGGGTGCGAGGGAGACTTGGGGTGTGGTGGAGGGAGGGTGTGTGTGTTCATACGGAAGTCGGAAGTGGTAGCAAAGAGGACAGTCCAGTGACATCACCAGCAGAACCAGCCACCTCCATCCTCCCCGCCAGAGTTTGGGCTCTTACCTGAGCTGGAGACTGAACTCCTGACCTGACTCATATATCCTGCCAGACTTGGTACTCCTGGCCAGATGAGGGCTGGCCCAGGGATGGGTAGGGACTCTCGCCAAGGATACAGGCTTCTTCAGTGTACGGCACAGCAGCGGTGGTACCCCCAATGATGTAGCTGTAGAAGGAGACTTCTAGCGTATAGCAGTAGGAAGTGTGGTCCAGGAGTCCCCCAAGGAAGCGGCGGCCAGTTCCTGCTTTCATGGCATCCCGGTTAAAGGATGTGCTGGACTGTGAAAGCCAAGTAGACGAGAGAATCTGGGCTCAGTGCCTGACTGCTCTTGGAGCCTGAGCAACCTACACAACACCTCAGGGGCTCGGCCTCCTCATCTGAAAAGTGGGGTTTTCACCTACGTCACAGGACCCAGATGAAGATTGAATAAACACATGTAATTGAACGAAAGCATCCTGCAGAGTGCTTGAGGCACAGTAATTGCCGTTTAATAAATATTAGTGGGGGGCCAGCGCTGTGGCACAGCGGGTTAAAGCCCTGGCCTGAAGCACCGGCATCCCATATGGGCGCCGGTTCAAGACCCTGCTGTTCCACTTCCCATCCATCTCTCTGCTACGGCCCGGGACAGCAGTAGAAGATGGCCCAAGTCCTTGGGCCCCTGCACCCACGTGGGAGACCCGGAAGAAGCTCCTGGCTCCTGGCTTCGGATCGGTGCAGTTCCAGTCGATTGGGGGAGTGAACCATCGGATGGAAGACCTCTCTCTCTGCCTCTCCTCTCTCTGTGTAACTCTTACTTTCAAGTAAAATAAATAAATCTTAAAAAAAATAAATATTAGTGGAAGTTGGAGTGGGGACAGACAGGCAGGAAAAAGTAGGAAGCAACTATATTAGGAAGATAATTAGAACTGAAATTTGGGCAGCGCTTTCAACTTTATAACCTTGTTCTCTGAGTAGTATCTTGTTCAGACTTCAGAATAAGTACCTCTTATTACCTCTCCATAGACCAGTAAGCAGAGGCTCGCAGATGTAGAGCAAGTAAGTGATTCATGGATTTGAACTGAGGATAAATGACTCCTGTCACCCCATCTCCCCTCTGCCAGGGAGAGCTCAGCTCGTGTCCGGCATTGCAAGGACGTGGGGGCCACTTTACTAGGGAGTTGGCAGCACCCATCACCATGGACACAGGAAGTAAAGTACAAGCAGGCCAGAGTCGCAAGTCCTCTACTCAAACTGTCTACCTACTGACTGCGGGAAGTTAGGCAAGTCACCTGATTTGTCACAGCCTCGGTTTTCCTCATCTGTAAAGTGGATGTAACAATTGCATCTCTTTCAGTCCACTGGAGGTTAGAAGTACGTTCAGGACTAACCCAAGGAAGTCTCAGTAAGCGAATAGACTTCGGTTTGAATGAGAGAATGGGGGTCATGTTCAGTAGGAGATAAGAAAAAAAGTAAAAGAGAGGAAAATAAAAACAAAGAGACACAGAGAAAGAGTGAGAGGAACAGAAATGTCTGTATGTGTTCGTGTATTTATTTAGAAGCATAGGGAAACATCCGAAAAACATAGAACGTCAGGTCTGAAAGGCCTTTGAAATCCATGTTGTGAAATCCAGCTCTCCCATTTTAGAACTGGGCACTGAGGATCAGAGAAGGACAGCGATTGCAGGATACAGGAACTTGACTCCAGCCCTGAGCTCTTGAGGAGGGGGCAGTGCGGGAACATGACGAGAAAAGGCCAGAAGGAAGGCTCCCAGCCTGTCCCCCTTTGTAGGCCCTGGAAACCTCACCCTTTGAGGATCTCTGAGACCTATGAGCCAGATTTGCAGAGGGGACTGGGACTCAGGAAGCCTCAGACTGCTCTGAGATGACAGTGGTTTAAAAAGGTCAGGGCTGGCCATCCTCTGGATACCCATATAGGAACAAGTATGGCTGCGTCTGTGTCACGGTTGCATGTGGGGAGCCACCTGCTTTGATTCTACCACTGGATTCTGGGTAGCCTTGAGGTAGATGCTCAACTTTCCTGGGCAGTGGGTGTCTCCTGGGCAGAAAGAGGAGCCTAGACAATGTCCCAGGTCCTTTCTTGGTCCGACATTCAAAGATTCAAAGTGCCTCTTACTGAGCAGAGAAATTCATCTCCGTTAATGCCCAGGCCTGAAGCAACGGGCAGGTGAGTTTTCAGCTCATCAACTTCAAAAATCGCTGTGACCTTTGTGTACTCTGCACTGGCCTCGTGGAAATAACAGGCCTCAGAGCTTCAGCAGCAGAACAGCAAAATGTGCTGGAACGCTCTCCCATGTCGCCATAACCACCCTCTGAGCCCCCTCCTTCTGCTTTTAGCTGTACGTTTCTCTACCGCCAACCCCACAGCTCCCCGGACCTCCTCACAAGCAAGGTGGGCTGGAACAGGAGCAGGCTCCGGGGCTTGTCAAAGTGCTCAGTGCCTCCAGAGCAACCCATGGCTGTCCTCCCAAATGACAAACGGTGCGGCAGGGTAGGGAATGATCAGCTAGCAATCACTGGCGAAGAACGGGAGTCCCAGAAAGAGCCATGGAGGCAGAGTGTGGTGGCTGCAGAACCCCTTCGGCAGACACGCTCTGCTCCAACTGGAAGAACTGGGGTGGACGGAAACAGACCTGGGCCAGGGTCTGGTGCATGGCAGGTGCTCGGAGCGTTTCCCTCTCTGGTGAACACTGGACTCTCGTTCACTGGTGAATCCAACTCATCACACAGCCCCAGCACCACCCTTTCAAAGCTCTCCCGTCCTGACTGGGCAGAGCTGCTGAGGCCATGGGCTTAGCTTGTTTGCCTCTGTCTTTATCCTCCAAGCAAGCCCTGGCGCAGAGTGGGCGTTCTCACAAAGGTTAAACCGGAAAGACTTGTGCAAGAAGGAAGGGAGGGAGGGGGTGAGAGGGAGATGGGAGGGGGTGCCGATGGGGGTGGGGGCATTGAGGAGGCTGGGGCGGGCTGGGGGAGGGGGCTCTTGGCTTACGTAGGAGAAGTCCTCAGCATTCTGGCAGAGGAGCTTAGGAAAGATGGCCTGCCTCTGGAACAGCTCCTCATCCTCGAAGATGTTGCCGTACATGAAGCCATTCATCATGGTGGAGTGGGCGTGGATGTCAATGTAAAACTCCAGGCTTGTTTTCTGTAGAGAGAGGGGGCAATGCAAGAGAAGTGTGGGGCTGGAGTGTCGCTCCCCCTCTTCGTGGAGGAATGACACAGGACCCTACGCTGTTCTTTCGTCTGCTCGGCCCTCCCCGGGTTTGTTGCTGGTTCTTCCCGGGTTGGCTACTATCCCTTCCACCTCCGTGGAAGGGCAGTTCCCCCTGGCCACATTCCCCACTTCCGCAGGGGAGCGGCACACCGCCGGCCAGCTTTCTGGGGGCTGCACAGGCGTTCCTTCAGATGTTCCCCTTAGATGTTCCCCATAGATGTTCCCGGTGCATGCCGTCTCTCTCCTCCTTTATAGTCCTCCTCCGCCAATCCTAACTCGGCTGCCCACATGCCGAGTACGCTGCTCTCCTCCAATCAGGAGCAAGTCCTACAGTTTATTAGCTGAACTGGAGGCAGCTGTGTGGAAGCTGTTTACTTCTCTCCCAGCGCCATATTGTGGGAGAGCAGATGCATAGAATAAGTCTTAATTCCAGTAACTCAGTCCAGTCCGGGCTGCTCCCCACAGATCCCCCTTTCTTTTTATTTTTGGCGTTGATACGCGCCTGTCTTCGGTGTCCCGCGGCACACACTCTGCTCTACTTGCTAGAGTTGCCACAGGCTCTTACAAGTCCTATCAATCAGGCAAACCGAATCCGGGTCCTCTCTTCGCCATGTTGTGAGGAGGTTTTTAGGCGCTGATGCGTGCCTGTGTTCGGTGACCTGCGGCTCACACTCTGGTCGAGCCACCTGCTGGCGCTTACCGCCTTAATTAGGCAGACCGAATCCAAGCCTCCTAATTGTTGTATTGTGGGGGAGACTTATTAGTGTTGGTTCGTGCCTATCTTCGGTGACCTGCAGCTCATACTCTGGTCGAGCTGCTTGCTGGTGCTTACCGCCTTAATTAGGCAGACCGAATCCAAGCTTTCTCATTGTTGTATTGTGGGGAAGCCTTACTGATGTTAATTCGTGCCTGTCTTCGGTGACCTGCGGTGCATAAGCTGCTAGCTGCCCGCAGGTGCTCATCGCCTCACTTAATCAGGCAGACCGAATCCAAGCTCTCACATTGCAGTGTTGTAGGGAGGCCTTTCTATTTCTCTATTTCTCTATCTCCGGGCATTCCTATTTCTCCCATTTTACTTCTATCTTCCAGCATTCCTATTTCTCTTTTACTTCTAAACTTCTGTTTCTCTTATCCCCGCAGCTTCCCGCTGCCCGCCCCGAGGCTGCTTCTTGGCGGCTTCCCGGCTGAGCCGCTTCAGCCCGCGCCTCTCTCATCTGCGCAGCTTCCCGGCTTTGCGCGGCTTGGCTTCGCACGCTCCGCGGTCTCCACGCCCTTCGCGTCTGCACCACGGCCTCACGCCAGCCCCGTTCCCTATCTATTCACGCCCCGTGCTCTCTCTGCACGCGGCGGCTTCCGCGAGTCACACAGCGTAGCTTACGTGTCCGCCACTAGCATTCAATCTAAGTTCCCCGGGCTAGCCTGGCGAATTCAACCCAGCTTACGTCTCCGCCCCACGGTTTGGCTTCCCGTCCTTTGCTCCCCGGGCTAATCAGACGGATCCCAACCAGGCTCACGTTTCAGCTTCTGGTTTCAACTTTTCGCCCCCTATTCCCGGGCTAACTTAAGAATCCCAAAGTGGCTTTCGTGTCCGCCTTGGCCTGCCCCCCACGGCTTCAATTTCCCTAACATTTTTCTCTACCCGGTATGTTTCCCCAAGCTTTCCTCCAACAATATTCCTCCCTCATTTCTCCTGGCCTCTCCCCACAGTCCGTATCCGAGTCTGTTTGTTCTAGCTTTCACTTTCGCTTTCGACCTTAGAGATTTCTCCCAGCTTCCCCCCGTAGTCCATATCCGAGTCTATGCCTAGGCTTTCAATAGCTTCTTCCGGCTCCTTTTTCGTCCGGCTTTTCCCTAGGCTGTTTGCTAGTCTCTCTCTCCGATATTTTCCCTAGGCTGTTTGCTAGTTTCTCTCTCCGATATTTTCCCTAGTTCTTCCCGTTTCTTCCCTCCTAAGTTTCATATCCGTCCTAAGTTTCCTATCCGAGTCACGTTTCTTCCCTCCTAAGTTTTCTATCCGTCCTAGGTTTCCTATCCGAGTCACGGCACCATTATGTCGCTCCCCCTCTTCGTGGAGGAATGACACAGGACCCTACGCTGTTCTTTCGTCTGCTCGGCCCTCCCCGGGTTTGTTGCTGGTTCTTCCCGGGTTGGCTACTATCCCTTCCACCTCCGTGGAAGGGCAGTTCCCCCTGGCCACATTCCCCACTTCCGCAGGGGAGCGGCACACCGCCAGCCGGCTTTCTGGGGGCTGCACAGGCGTTCCTTCAGATGTTCCCCTTAGATGTTCCCCATAGATGTTCCCGGTGCATGCCGTCTCTCTCCTCCTTTATAGTCCTCCTCCGCCAATCCTAACTCGGCTGCCCACATGCCGAGTACGCTGCTCTCCTCCAATCAGGAGCAAGTCCTACAGTTTATTAGCTGAACTGGAGGCAGCTGTGTGGAAGCTGTTTACTTCTCTCCCAGCGCCATATTGTGGGAGAGCAGATGCATAGAATAAGTCTTAATTCCAGTAACTCAGTCCAGTCCGGGCTGCTCCCCACACTGGAGAACTTGCCTTCAAGGAACCAGACAACACGCATGTGTGTACACACGTGTGTGAGCACACACACACACACACACACCACCACCCATGGGTCAGCAGATTCAGCAGCCATCTGCAATGAGATGGAGGGTTTGAGGCAGGTGGAGACCAATCCCGCCCGCCTCACTTTGACACCACCTGCACTCTGGCCCTGAGAGGCCTGCCCGGGCACCCTCTTTAGTCTTTTGTAGAAGCGAGGTTGGTGGGTCGGGTCGGGACCAGTTAACACATTCATGGCCAGACACGACTGGAATTCACTTCTCTGATTAATGAGAACTACCTTCCACGTAACCTAACTGTATTTACTTTGAGCCTGTTTGCAGGTTTGCTCCAGTCTGGTAATTTCTAGCTTGGGCCTGGAAATCCCCACTTTCGAGCCTCAGCTTTTTGACTGAAAAAATGGGTATTTCAGTTCCAACCCTGGAGAGTTGCAGTAGGAACCCAACAGCAATAATCACTGTCATTCACTGCACATGACCCACGCCGGTGCCGCTCTTTACAGATGAAGCCTTGGTCACATTTTTTTTGTGGCTACTCCCCAGTAATATGCAAATATGATAGTATTTGAAAAAGATTGTGGAAACTGGAATGAATAGATATATTTATTTTTGTGCAAAAAAGATTTGAAAATCATGCACATATGAGTCTTCAAGTAGCTCATGGAAAATGTGGAACTCCAAGCACAGATTTTTCATAATATCCATTTCCTATGAATTTTTTGAAGACTCCTCCTATGCAAGAGGGTGGGCGCTTTGTAATCTGCAAAGCAGACACTGGCTAGTCTGCCTCTGCTTACTGTTTGCACATTGCACACCTCCTGGCTTGGGGCAGTGTTATCTTAGAGTCTTTCCTGAAAGTAGGGGGCTATGGAGAGCCCAGTGCCTGTAAGCGAAGGATTCTGGGTAGCTGTGTGCACAGTGACTGAACAAATGATCCCTGAGAGATTGTCCCAGACACCATAATGGACCCCCGCAGGAAAGGGACATGTCCAAGCTTGTGGAACAACTGGGACTGACACCCAGCCTCCCGACTCAACTGGTCCTCACCAGTGACCAACGCTGGAGGCTGCCAAGGCAAATCCTGGCCCCCGTTCTATTCCCTTTTCCTAGTGTGTAGTCCTGGGGAAAATGGAAAGTCCACATTTAGAGGGAATCTCCCTCCTTGGGACACTTTCAAACGAAGTTAAAACCAAATGAAATCCATGTTGCTTCTAGAATGTGGGCTTGATGACTGTCATTTCATTTGCCTCAGAGTTGGAGTGAAAAATTATGTCTTGCCGAGCTCCAGTTCTCTGGGTAGCATAAGCTGTCTTTTGAGAGATACAAGATGCACTGCTCTGTGTGATATTAAACTCATCATTTTCAGCTTTGGAGGTGGAATACACAATGATTCAACAGGAGCCCTATAAAAGTCATCTTTGCAATTTTATTTTCTTCAATTGTCTGTCTTTTCCTCTGAGCTTTTGATGAGCTGCCGAGGCAAGGAGGAGGTAGAGAGACGACTTAGGAAACGTGTGAGGAAAAACTGCGATTTATATCTCCGGATGTCAAAGTGAGAGAGGACGTTAGAAATGATTTTCTCTGAGCCTTCTCGGATAGCCTTAAGTGGGGAAGTTGCTGGCCGAGGGCTGGCCGGCAGGGTGGTGGAGGAGCAGATCCTTCAGTCTGGCTCTTCTGATAACCATTTGGGTGTGGCTTCCCCTGCCCATCCTGCCTCCTGGCAGCTAATGTGACTTTAACCACAGGTGAATACACATGATTCAAAAAAATCAAAAGATCTGTATTATTTCACAGCAACGTATCTCGCTTCCGTTCCTGTCCCCAGTCACAAATTGGGCTCCCCAGGTTTTGCCATCAGGTTCACATGCACCCTTCTGGAGACTGTCCCCTAACATCCCCGCCCCCTGAAAAAGATAGTCCTCCTAACACACTACTCAGATCTGCCTTTTTCTCTAAATATCTCTTGAAGGTGAGCTACTCCATTCTTTTTCATAGCCATATATGAACCAACCTGTTCCCCATCGACAGCCACTGAAGATGTTTCCAATCTTCTCCTGGTACAAGTGATGTCTTAGTGATGGACTTTGCACATACACCCTTTCACACATACACAATTCTATGTAGGACAAATTCCTGGAAGCAGAATGTTCGGCTACCATGGAGACTTGTAAATTTGATAAACACTGACAGAGCAGCTACAAGGGCCAGTATAGTCCTATCTAACTCCAACACCTTTCTCTATTATCTTGATAACATAGGTAGAATCAAACTATTTGCCATATTGACAGGTGAACAATAATATCTCAGATTAGTTTTCAACTGAATTTCTCTTACTCTAATTATATTTTTTATTATATGGTGAGTATCTTTTCATATGCTTAGAACGTACTTGTGGGGGGCAATTGTTAGGCTAGGAGTTAAGATGCCCACATTCCGTCATATCTGAATACTTGGGTTTGATTCCCGCCTCTGACTCCTGACTCCAGCTTCTTGCCAAAGCAGACCCTGGGAGGCAGTGGTCATGGATCGAGTAATAAGGTTCTTGCATCCCCATGGGAGACCCTGATGCAGTTCTCAGCTCCCAGCTCCAGCCTGGCCCATCCCTGACTGCTGTGAGCACTTGGAGTGTGAACCAGTGGGTGCTCTCTCCCTCTATCTCTCTATCTGTCTCTCAAATAAATTATGTTATACATCTTAAATGTATACGATAAAATATTTATAAAAACTATTTGCATTTTTTCCTATGAATTATCTGTTCATTTCCTTAGCCCATTTCAAAACTTGGGTTACTGGGCTTTTAGAAGCTATGCATTAGAAACATTAGTCTTTATGTGTAGCATAAATATATTTTTGTCTCTTGTTTTTCATTACTTCTACTAGTACATTTCTCCATGCAAAAAAAATTTTAAATGCTAACTTTTTACACAGATTTATAAATATTTTCCTATGTGAGTTTTTGGTTGAATTCCTTCATTGTTTCTTCTATTTGATTGTTTCATTGTTTATTTTAAAAGATATTTCAATTCAGTTTCAATTTATATGGATGTACAATGTGAAATAAGTGTTAAACTTTATAATCCCTATTATGTTTATTGAAATGTACATCTTTTCCCCACTGACTTGAAAAGACATATTTGCCCTATAAATTTCTGTATGTAGTTGGGTTTATTCTGGAGCTTTCTTTTTTAAAAGATATTTTTAGGGGCCAGCACTGTGGCATAGCAGGTAAGGCCACTGCCTGTAGTGCTGGCATCCCACGTGGGCACCGGTTCGAGTCCGGGTTGCTCTACTTCTGATCCAGCTCTCTGCTATAGCCTGGGAAAGCAGTGGAAGATGGCCCAAGTCCTTAGGCCCCTGCACCTGCATGAAAGACCCAGAAGAAGCTCCTGGCTCCTGGCTTCGGATCAGTGCAGCTCCGGCCATTGTGGCCAACTGGTGGGTGAACCAGCCGATAGAAGACCTCTCTCTCTCTCTCTCTCTCTCTCTTTCTCTCTCTCTCTGCCTCTCCTCTCTCTGTGTAACTCTGGCTTTGAAGTAAAATAAATAAATCTTTAAAAAATATTTTTTATATTTATTTGAGAGGTAGAGTTATAGAGGAGAGATAAAAAGAGGTCTTCCATGTGCTGGTTCACTCCTGAAATGGCTGTAATGATCAGAGCTGGGCTGATCCAAAGCCAGGGGCCAGGAGCTTCCTTTGGGTCTCCCATGTGGGTTCAGGGACCCAAGCACTTGGGCCAGCTCCCACTGCTTTCCTAGGCCATAAGCAGAGACCTGGATCAGAAGAGGAGCAGCTGGAACATGAACTGGTGCCCATATGGGATGCCGGTGCCACAGTAGGAGGCTTAGCCGACCAAGCCACAGCACCAGCCCCTCTGGGGCTTTCTATTCTGTTCTAATAATTTGTTTATTCATGTGTCAGTACTAATGTGCTATAATTATGTCCATTTTTAAAAAAAGAGAGACAGAGGAAGAGAGAGAGAGAGAGAGAGAGAGGTCTTCCATCCACTGATTCACTCCCCAAATGGCAGCAACAGCCAGCATTGGGTTGACCCAAAGCCAGGAGCCAGGAGCTTCTTCCAGGTCTCCCATGTGGGTGCAGGGGCCCAGGAACTTGGGCCATCTTCTACTGCTTTCCCAGGCCATAGCAGAGAGCTGGATCAGAAGTGGAGTGGCTAAGACTCCAAATGGAGCCCATAGGGGATGTCAGCACTGCAGGTGGCAGCTTTAGCCACTTTGCCACAGCAGCGGCTCCAATTATATCCTGTTTATAACATATTTTAATATTTGTAGACCTTGTATCATCTCATCATGCTTTTTTCATGGAGCTTTCATGGATTTGCCTGCATATTCTTCTATCAGAGTTGATTGTCTAATCTCTTCCACCTCCCCAAATATACTATGAATAGTCTCAATATTTTTGTAATACATTCATAGTATATCCATAGATTAATCTAGAAAGAATTAACTTTTTTTTTTTTTTGACAGGCAGAGTGGACAGTGAGAGAGAGAGACAGAGAGAAAGGTCTTCCTTTTCCGTTGGTTCACCCTCCAATGGCCGCCGCGGCCAGCGCGCTGCGGCCGGCGCACCTCGCTGATCCGATGGCAGGAGCCAGGAGCCAGGAGCCAGGAGCCAGGTGCTTCTCCTGTTCTCCCATGGGGTGCAGGGCCCAAGCACCTGGGCCATCCTCCACTGCACTCCCTGGCCACAGCAGAGAGCTGGCCTGGAAGAGGGGCAACCGGGACAGAATCCGGCGCCCCAACCGGGACTAGAACCCGGTGCGCCGGCGCCGCAAGGCGGAGGATTAGCCTAGTGAGCCGTGGCGCCGGCCGAAAGAATTAACTTTTATGACTGTACCTTCTCATCTAAGAATATGTTTTGATTTCCCATTTTCTTCAAGTTTTCTTTAGAAGGAGAGCAGAAATTTTCTAAAGCAGTTTAGTTTTTTTTTTTTTTTTCAAATAGATCCTGAACATTTATTTTTTTAATATCCAGGCAGTTTATATTTTGTGTTGCTTCTGTAAATGTGATTTTTTTTTTGTCATTCAGGTTTCTAACTGGTAGTTCTTTTTAAAGATAAAGGCTTTTGTTTTCAACATATGAAATGTACGCCCAGGCATCACTGTTTTTATTTTCTATGATTTCTCACTTGGTTTTAATGGATTTTTATTGGTTTACCTATTTAACAAATAATTACAGAGCACCTACTGCATGTCAGTGTTCTAGACCCTGGGAGTATGTGTCAGAGGTTTCTCTGAGCACTTAGCTACATTGCCAAGAACACAACAGAAGCTCTTGATCTCAAAGGGTTTACATTCTGCAGTGAGAGAAAGAAAATAAATCAATTCATAAATACACAAGATGTCAGGATGTCAGGAGGTATGGATGCCATGGAGACAGGCAGGGTGAGGGAACAGACAGTGTCAGAGGCTTTAGAAGAGAGACACTTGAATGAAGCGGGAGAATTAGCATCAATGACATCAGCCAGAGGGTCTTCCAGGTAGAAAAGTCAAGGCACAAATCGCCTGCTCCGGGCAAGAATGAGGAACAGCAGAGAACTGACAGTGTTTTCCATACAATCTTATCACCTGCACATAACAATTCTGCCTACTATTTTTTGTTCTTTAAACTTTAGTTATTTATTTTCATTTTATTGGGGGGGGGGTGTTGGAGGAGAGAGAAGACAAAGAGAGACCTCCCATCACCTGGTTCACTTCCCTACTGACCGTAACAGTCAGAGCTGGGCCAGGCTGAATCCAGGAGATGGAACCCAATCTCAGTTTCTCATGTGGATGGCAGGGACCCAGCAGTTTGAGCCTGCACCTGCTGCCTCCCAGGGTGTGCATTAGGAGGAAGCTGGATTGGAAGTGGAGGAGCCAGAAATCGACTCAGGCACTCTGATATAACATGTAAGTGTCCCAGGTGGTAACTTCAATCATAGTGCCAAAAGTCCACTCCTCTTCTTCTGTTTTGAAACGTGTGTGTGTGTGTGTGTGTGTGTGTGTGTGTGTGTGTCTAACTACACTGGTTAGTACTTCTGACCAGAAACAATTTAAAGGACTGCTTGATTTCTAAGATCTCCCAGGATGAGATTTTAGGGACTGGAGCTAGTATAGAAAACAGTCTGAGAGGGGTCTGAGTTTGAGGTCTTAATTCTTTTTCTTCTTTATCACACAGATTCAGCAGCTCGCTAACAAGGCCAGAGGACATGCAAACACAAGTTCCAACAGCATCCTGAGTAGGCTCTGTGCCTATACTGCCCTAGTGGACTTGTGTTGGCCCAGGTAGAATGAAGCATGAGATGCAGGAGCAAGGGCTCTGGTTCTCATTCTAACATCAGAAGAACCTCTGAGCAGGGGCAGCGTTGCCTAGGCTGGGAGAGCGCCAAGTGGATGAGACAGAGGACACAAGATTCCCTAAATTTAAATGAATTCTTCTCCTCCTAATTTAAAACATTCCCCAATCTCCACATTTCTTGCTTGCAACTTGATGATAGTACTTGCTGCTGTATGCCTAACCTGACTGAGGAGTGTGTTTGCCCATGAATTCCTTGAGATCAGGAGCCATGTCTGACCCGAGTCCCCATCCTCTCTTTCTTACTTGGTCAATGACGGTTGCTTCCTAACTTTTCTTCCTGTCTTCTTCAGAGTGATCTTTCCAGGTAACAAACCATGTCTTTCTTGGCTAAAACTGGTCTATTGTTCCACATCACTCACAGGACAGAGTGGAAGGCCCCTCGTATGTTTTAAAAGGCTCTGTATGATCTGATCTCTCCATTTGCAGGCTGATAGTCTAGGATCCAGCTACACAGCACCATGTGGAGCTCCTCCAACCACTACCCTTGTGACTTTTGTTACTTTATTTACATACAAAGTCTCTTCTGCCCAAAATATACTTTATCTGGATCTCTATTTAGTTAACCCTGACTCAACCTTAAAATTGAAGGCAGGCACCAATTAGATACCCACTAAGCCTATTTCCTTTTCTTGGGCCATGGAAGACATTCCCATCTCCTTTGCCATTTGGCTGGGATAAGTGGGATGCAGGCAGTGGGGATATTTGCAATTTCTTTGCTTGGGTATGAAATGGATACCCATCACCCACATTCTCTTTTTGCCCTTCTGCACAGAAGCCACCTGTAAAAATGATGGCTTCCTAAGAAGGAAGAAGCCTCTGTCCCGGGATCAGTAATTGGAGGAGATGGCTGGGGGCAGTTACCCAGCCTGTGTCAGTCTCTGCTGTGAGACAGAACTGAATGTTCAGTGTATGAAGCCGCTGAGACGTGGGGATGGTCACAGCAGCCCGTGTTGTTTATCCTACTTGCACAAAATCTCAATCCAAGGCTTTATTTTATCCCTCAGGCCAGCTTAGCCTCCTGTGTGCTCTCCCAATTTGAGGGACATACCTCGTTTCTCACCACACGGCATGGTCATTCTGTGTTTACTGCCATCTCCCTTCAGAACGTGAGCTCTTTGAGGGCACAGCTCACAGCCTGTTGACCTCTTCTAATGCACAGGCCCAGTACAAGGCATGGCGTGTGGAGGGTTGTCACCAAGGGCTGGATGAAGGAATGAAGGGGCAAACTAACCCATGAAAGGATGAGCACATTCTCGGATGAACAAATGCATCTCAAGTTTTCTCTAGCAGGATAACACGATACTTTTCGTGGCTGCTCCAGAACAAGGGGTGTATCACTAATGTGGGGCCTTTAATTAGAACTTGGGAATGAAAATGGGGTGGTGGTGGTGGGGGTAATCTCTGCTCTTTCCTTCCCAGCTTGAGAACCTTAATTAAAACCCAGTGATGAAGGGCTGTCCCCTTGTCAGCAGCCAACAGCTCATCCTGCAATCAGGGGCCTAAAGAGTAAATTAAAATCAGTGCCAGTAAAATGAAAACTACCTTGGGGCATATTTGCAACATAATTTAGTGTGGAGTTTGCTTCCTGCCAGACACCAGGGAGGAAATGGGTTTTCTTTCTGCATTCAGAGCTGCATGGCCCAGGCGACATCTGAGTGCGGTGCTCCGAGAAGGTGCTGGATTCTTCACTCTTGGGCAGTCCTGCGGAGTCTGTCACAAACTCAGTTCCCTGGAGGGAGAGCAATCCGGGCCCTCCAGTTCAGGGAGGGCAGAGGGCTCTGAGGGCAGCTTGGAGATGTGGAAGAAACCAAAGTGGGGCAAAGATCATGGCCAGCTGGGAAGGCTGGGCTGTACTGTCGTTTCTGTTCTGCACAGGAGGGAACCGGACAGACAGCTTAAGGAACTTGCCCTGCATCAGACAGCAAGAAGTGGCAGAGCAGAGATTGCAACCCGTGCTGCTGGCTACACGCTCCCGTGCCCTGATGCTGTGTCCTCTCAGGATCTTGCAATTACCTCATCACAGTGAGGCAGGCCCCGTGCAGGTCCTGTCTTCTCTGCGCTGAGGGACTGAGAGGCCTGGGGACTGCAGGCTGACCTTAGTCTTTCAAAAAGGCACTGACATTGGGGCCATCACTGCAGTGTAGCTGGTGAAGCCACTGTCTGCAGTCTGCAGTGCCGGCATCCCATATGGGCACTTGTTCAAGTCCTGGCTGTTCCACTTCTAATCCAGCTCTCTGCTGTGGCCTGGGAAAGCAGTAGAAGATGGCCCAAGTCCTTGGGCCCCTGCACCCACATGGGAGAACTGGAAGAAGCTCCTGGCTCCTGGCTTCAGATTGGGGCAGCTCAGGCCATTGCAGCCAACTGGGGAATGAACCATCAGATGGAAGACCTCTCCCCCCCCCCCCGACTCTGCCTCTCTGTAACTCTGCCTTTCAAATAAATAAATCAATCAATTTTTAAAAAATAAAAAGGCACTGAGGTAGGTGTGAGTGCAGGAGCAAGAAGTGTTGGTGAACTGATAACTCCCTCCCACGGTCTGCCCCAGGGTGATGTTTCTCCCTGAGATTCAGGCAAAAAGTTTCAAATCTGTTCTTTCTGTTAGCAACTAAACTATCCCCCTGACTGCTTTTAAAGAAGTGAACAGTATTTGGAAGTTAGGGCCTATGACCTATGGCAAAATAGGAAAACTTTTCAAAACAATCGAAGATTTTTCCTCTAGTGACAACCAAGCAAATCAGGCAAATCGAATAAGCAATGTAATATAAAACCGCGCCTGGCCTGGATCTCTGAAGTGGCATCGTTAACTCTTCCTTCCTCAGATGCATCCTGAGTGTGGCTGCACAGAATTTCCTGCCACAGAGGGATGTGACAAATCAAGGGGACAAAAGGAGCAACCATGTAGGAAACTGAGGCAGCTGGTGCAGGGAGCCACGGGGTGGCACAAGGCCCTCTCTTCATCTTGGGCCACGGCCTCCGGAACCGCCTGGGACTTCCCCAGCACCCTCATGTTCTGCTCTGGGCTTTTGTGTGCACCACTCCTTCCTGTGGCCTTGCCCATCCTTTTCCTTTCTCGCCCTGCCTGGTACACCGTGCTGGTCTTTCCCTGCCCAGGCAGATGGCCCCGTGACAGAGAGCCTTCCTTCACTCCCGTAGGCATAGCAGCTCCCTTTACTGGACTCTGGCAGATTTTTAAAATATTCTTGTGTGAAAACATCCATTCTTCATTTACTTGACACATATTTACTATACTGTGAACCTACTATGTGCTAGGTGCTGTTGTAGCATCCGGGGGTGAAGCAAGACAGATAAGGATCCTGCCCTGTAGCAGCTGACACTTGGGGCTGGGTAAAGTCATCGCCTGTGACACCGGCATCCCACATAGGCAAGGGTTCACGTCCCGGATGTTCTACTTCTGATCCAGCTCCCTGCTAATGGCCTCAGAAAAGCAGCAGAAGATGACCCAAGTGCTTGGGGCCCTGCTACCCTCATGGGAGACCTGGAGAAGAAGCTCCTGGCTCTTGGCTTCGACTTGGCCCAGCCTTGGCAGTTGTGGCCACCTGGAGAGTGAACCAGTGGATGGAAGCTCTCTCTCTCTGCCTCTCCCTGTATCTGTATAACTCTGACTTTCAAATAAATAAATGAATGAATCTTTAAAAAAAGGAGCTGACACTCTGGCATCATAAACAGTATGAACAGCAGTCAAGCCAGGCAATCGCAGAGTGTAAAGCAGGCTAGGAATGCATCAGGATGAGCGATGGCAAGGTGCAGTCATCTGTTTTCATTACTGTAATGAAATACCTGAGGCTAGGTAACTTTGTAAAGAAGATTTTTTTTAGCTCACGGTTCTAACTGTTGAAGAGCATGGTGCTGGCATGGTGGATGTAAAAGCAAGACATCTCATCACCAGACAGGAAATCAGAGAGACTGTGGTCTCACAATTCCTCCTGAGGGCTCACCCATCACTGACCTAAGGATCTCCTAGTAGGAACCACCCCTTAAATGTTCCATATCAGTTCCCATCACCATCACCTAGGAGGTGAAGCTTGCATACAAAAATCCTTGAGGACAAACTCAAACTATGTTCAAACCCTAACGGACGGTGAATAACAGAGTGGGTAGAGGTAAGGTCTACTTTAGATGGTGTGACCAGGGAAGGTCCCTGTTGACAAGCATCAGTCTCTCAAAGAAGCCAGAAAGAGAATGATGCACGAATAAAGGCCTTGAGTTAAGGACAAGTGTGGCATTTTTCAAAGAGCAGGGGGAAGGCCAGCAGCTCCACTGTGCTGAACACTGCAGTGAGCCCAGAGAGGTTTTTCAGGGCCTTGTAGTTCAGGGTCAGAGTGTAGAGTTTATCCTGTGTACAGTGTGGAAAGTGATTTGATCAGGGGGACACTGATACCTTGCCTATCATGTAGTAGAACATCAGGGAGGACAGTTGAGATGGTTCTCCCAAGAGACCCTAGTAGCTTGAATTAGAGCAACAATGACTGAGATGAAAAGAAGATATAGCTGATAAATATTTTAACCATACCTCCATGGGACCTGAACTTAGATAACATGTGGGAAGAATCCAAGAAGAATCAAAGGTTTGTGATTTTAGCAACTGAGTAGGTAGTGGTGTCATGTACAAGAAAGGAGAGGGCTGGGATGGAGCCCCATGGGGGTGATGGTAAAGAAACTGAGAGTTCTGATATGAGACTCTGCAGTTGGAAATGACTATTGGATACTGGACTGTAAGTGTCAAGCAGGCAGTTAAAGAATTTATGAAAGTAGACTCCTTGAGAGAGGACCAGACTGGGGATATGAATGTATTATTCACATATACCTACTATTTAACACTGTTGGGACAGAGTTGAACCATGAAGAGGTCCTGGGTTTGAGCCTAGAACCCTTTCAAATTGAGAGTTTGGGTAGAGGAATAAACAAAGGAGACTGTAGAGTGGCCCAAGAACTATGAGGAAAATAAGAGCATGGTTTCATGGAAACAAAGGGCCAAAACCCCACCAGATTTCAAGAAGTAGGCTGTACTGTCTGCAAACCACCCGAGGGCCAGAGCCATGCCTGTGTGGCTCCCCTGTGCATCAAGACAATGCAGCTCAGAACTAGAAACACAGAGGGCATTTGCTGAGTGACTAAATGAAGGATGGGCCAGGTACCCTGGACTGAGAGAAAGAGGAAATGATGGGTGTGCTGATAGGAAGTCCTAGGGCCTAGATTCTATCCAGAGAAACTTTGGGGGAAGAATAATAATAACAATAATATACCATTTACTAGCTCCAGGCACTCAACACCATTTACAAATAAAGAAATCAGGGAATGAAGAGGCTAAGTAAGTTGCAAGGGAACACAAGCAGGCAGGCTCTACAATGCATGCTCTTAACCACGACACCAGTGAAAGCCATGGACATTTATGCGGCACCACAAGGGTTCTTTATAACAATCCTATGTGTTAAGTACTATTTTCAGCATATGGGGAGACGGAAAGGAAAGAGCTTGCAAATAGTAGAGCTGAGAGTCAAACCCAGGTCTTACTGACCTAGGGTTGAGCTCACCTCGAGCTTTTCAGAATGCCAACTCCTGCCTCTCCAGCCCTTCAGTGCTCAGCAGATCAAACTGTAAGACAAAGGGAATTCGTGAAAGTAATGCTTAGGTGTGGGGGAAATGCATCTACAGCAGCAAGACAGGAAGAGAAAACAGATTTTCCCTGCTTCCAACTCCTCTCTGAACATTCAACCCTGCTTTGGAGTGAGGAGGAAACTCTGGATGGAAATGGAGGCACTTCTGCAAATCTTCCTTCTAGGGACCCAGGAAGAGCCAGGGGTGGTCTGGCAGAAGGGAACCTTTCTCTGCCTCCAGCACCTCTTCCCCCTCTACGCTGGAGAAACAGAGGTTGGAGGCTCAGAACAGGAGGTTTAGGTTCATACCAGATCTTCCTAGCGGAAAGAAAGAACTCTCCATCTCTGCCTCATTCTCAGTGCTTGGTGGCCACCTTGGAGGCCACGGCAACGGCGATGAGAGCCACGGGGGTGGAGTGGTTTTGGAGCTGGCAGACTCAGCTTCAAGTGTCAATTTAGCCAGAGGTGAACTTTATGACTTGTAGAAGCCACCTATCTGCTGTAAGTCTCAGTCTCCTCATCTGAGACCTGGAAAAAAAAAAATCATCCCTAAACTCACAGGATTATCATGACATTAAGTGAGGTAACTGGCTTTGTGCGTGACAAAATGTCTGGCAGCCTATTATACACTCTCAATGCATTCTTTTCAATCACACAGTGATACCATGTGGAAGTGCTATGTTGGCACTGGAGATGCAGACCTCTTGGGGGCAGCGCTGTTCAGGAGAGATGGATATCTTACAAGTCATTGCAAGTGCTATGAAGGGTTTCAAGGGGGGCAGTATATGAGCTATAGGAGCATAGAGCAGAGAGAAGCTTGGGGTCCCAACTTACATAGATGTAAACTTCTTCCTTGTTCAACAGGAAATCTCTTGACGACAACCATCATCTTGCACACATTTGTAATGAGTTCATAAACCATTATCACACCAATTAGCTCACTTTGTTCTCTCAACAATCCACTGAAGTACACGGGATCATGATCAAGGTCTCCTAGCAGGTTCATGGTTGAGCTGGGATTCTGTCATATCTCACCTGCTCCAAACCTCTTACTCTTGGGGGTCACCCTCCATGCTCATCCCTACTTCGATAATGGACACAAATAAACAAGAAAATACCCGACCTTGCAGGAAGACAAGACGAATAATCAGAGAGTTCTCAACTAAGAGGACTGAGCTATGATACGTAAGACTGTGAGAGCTGAGGGACATTTTAGGTTGATAATTAAGTTAATGTTGCTGCATGATAAGTCAGAGGCTGATGTAACGAGGGCGCCCCTGGCACACATTAGGAACTCACTTCATAGCTGTGGCATGAATGCCGGGGGCACCTACTACGGGAGGCTGGTCCAGAGTGGCAGTGCTGAGCTGGGGACAGTAGGCCCTCGGTAAATGCAAGTTCCTCTCTCCTCAGGAAACTCATCCTGGCTCTCCTCCTAGCCTGCTCTGTGACTCTGCAGAAGCCCTTCTCCCTCTCTGGACTTCCACCTCCCCACACAGAAGGAATTTTATGACTTCTTAGGGCCTTGTCTACCGTTACGTGCTGGGAGGCTTACACCCTGCAGTACCTCGTCTTCCTGCTTTGCACCGTGACCGTTCTTCCTTCTGCCTCTGGCCTCTCGTTGAAGACACATGCTGCCAGCCTTCCCCACCTTATTTCCTTCCAGACGTGAGTGCAAGGTCCTTTTCCTTGGCCTGACCCTATGGGGAGACCCCACTGCATGACAGTAGTTCAATCATTTCCCCCCAACAAATACAGTCTTTCCACGTGGTAGAGAACCTGTCACTGCTTTTCAAGAAAACGTTCAAAGGTGCCAACATTCAAGATAGAAATTATGTGCTTTGTCTTGGGGGAAAAGATGGTTTTCTGTCTGTTTTATTCAGTGTAGACAGCTGCAAGAGAGGAGAACGGGGGTAAGAAAGGTACAGGCAGGGCCCGTTACCTTTACTCTCTCTCTCTCTCTCTCTCTGTCTCTCTCTCTCCTGTGGCCATTTTCTTTTCCTCATTCCTCTCTTCTCCAGTCACCCCCCCCCCAAAGAACCCCTTCTCACTCGTTTCACAGTACAGTGGGGCAGACAGACATAGAAACAAATACGTGTACCTAAGACTTCCAGGTGCTGTGAGTGATGTGTATGAGACTGGGTGAAAACATGGCTGGAGAGATGGGTATCTTACAAGTCTTATCTTACACTCCATTGGGTGGTAAGGAAAAATTTCACTGAAGTGACCATTGAACAGATCTCCCAAGATGGGAAGCTGTTCTCCAGGTGGATGACAAGGAAAGGAGCCTCCAATGAAAAGAGCGTCTGTCTAGGCTGAGGGCACTTGTGAGCAAAAGCCGCAAGCCCCAAATCACTCGGCCTGTGAAGGGAACGCTGAGGCATGGTTGCTGGCAATGAGGGGTGGCTGGAGAGGCCTCCACACATCCATGCACAGACGCTTCGTCCATCACTATGGATCAGGCCCTTTTCTATAAAGCAGGAAGGAGAGTCACAGAAGTGGGCTGTGGAAGTAAAACAGGATTACCCTCGCCTTTTACAAAGATGATTCTGGAGGCTGTGACGATGCAGAATTGACTCAGAGGCAGGCAGAATAGTTAGGACATTCTTGTTAGAATTCAAGCAAGGACTAACGAAACAAGGAAAACTTCCTGAATTCAGGCAGGGGAAGGAGGACTTGAAGAAGGACACAAATAAGACACCCACTCCAAAGTGAGACTGACGGCACTCAGCGTGGGACCTGTTTGCAATGACACCCGGCTTCTGGCTTGCATGGTTGGCTGGGTGGGGGGAAGGAGGCTGTCACTGAGACTGGGGATGTCATCATCTTAAAAATCTGAGTTGAGTCTTTGCCCCCTAGGTACTTGTCTTATTCTATATTGTGCCACTCTAAAAACAGTAACTGATGTGGGGTAATTTATCAAGAACAGAAATCTATTTCTCACAGCTTTGGAGGCTGGACAGTCCGAGATTAAAGCACCAGCATTTGGTGAGAGCCTTCTTGCGGCATCTTCACGTGGCAGAGGGTAGACAAAACTCTGCCCATGCAGCAGACGAGCAGAAGAGAGAGGCCCTATTCCTGCAAGCACATTTTATAGCCACATTAACTCATTCATAGGATGGAACCCGCATGATCCAAACCTCCCCTGTGGGGCCCCGCCCCACCTCCCAGCCTCATGCACTCCCCAGTGCATTAAGTTTCCTGTGTGTGAATTCTGGAGGATGCATACAAACCATAGCAGTTGATGGTCAGTGGTCTTAGGTTATGATATTTTGATGCAAAACAGTTTGATTTTTCCTAAATGTCTATTTGAATGAGAAGAAAATTTTCCCCACATAATTACATGTATCTTATAAAGATAGAGCTCCTTAATAACACCGTGAGGCATAAACATTGCATATTTTTGTTAGGATAAAGAATCAGAATGAGAGTTAAAGAACTCAGATACCTGGGTCCCCACTGGGATGTAAATAAGATGTGGGCTGGGGTTTCTTTTTTTTTCTAAAGACTTATTTATTTACTTGAAACGCAGAGTTACAGAGAGAGAGAGAGAGAGAGAGAGAGAGAAAGAGATCTTCCATTTGCTGATTCACTCCTCAGATGGCTGCTGTGGCTGGATTTGGGGTGGTCTGAAGCCAGGATCCAGGAACTACTTCTGGGTCTCCTCCATGGGTGTAGGGACCCAAGCACCTGGTCCATGCTCCACTGCTTTCCCAGGCAGGACTCGAAGCAGTCCCCATATGGGAGGACAAGTGGCAGTGACAGCTTTACCTGCTATGCCACAGTGCAGGTGCTGGTCTGGGGTTTGTTGCACTGTTACTTTGCTGCAGGCATTCACGCTCCCTTTTGTAGAAACTATTGGTTCTTAGGGCCTGCTACACTCAGTCAGAAAGCAGCAAGGAGTGAGGGAGGGAACGAGCGCTGGACAAAGAGAGGGTGTGTGTGTGTGTGTGCGTGCGCGTGCATGTGTAATAAACAGGCAAACAAGCTTTATCTCTTGGTTTGAAAGGAAGTCCCAGAATAGTACAGGCTCTTTCAGCCACATCTGCATAGAATTCTTTATCAGAATCAGATGCAGTGTGTGGTTTCTCTGGCTCTTCGAATTGTCTGCAGTTTTACTTTCCTTTGACACATGAAATACTATCAACAACCTATAGAACATGTTCACAGTCATCTCATTCTCACCATACCTGTTTTACGGTTGGGTGCTCTGCTCAAGGTTACACGGCTATCGAGTGGCAGAGCCAAGGATAAAACTCAGATCTTCTATCCACAGGACAAATGCTTCCCACTGCATTACTCTGTCTTTATTATCTGATCTTTGGCCCAATTTTAGTGCAGCCAACAGCGTGAATTGACAGCAGGAATGGAAGGTGTTCCCGATATATGATTATCAGGTCCTGGGTGACCCGCTTCCATCTCCAACCTCATTTCCTCCTGTCTGTGGTGGGCACCTTATACTTTTGCCAAGCCAAATCGAGACTGGAGATTGTGTCCTGCTCCTCTGTGCCCTCCAAGGCTTTGCTCATGCATTTCCTTGACCAGAGATGCCTTGTCCTACCTAGCCACCCTCAAGAGCTCAACACAAGCGTCTCATCTTCTCAAAAGACCTTTCTAACCCACCCAGGGGTGGTGACCCCCACTGACATTGTCTCTCCGTTCCCCATTTTTGTGATAACTGCTTCATGGTTTCCTTATTATTGCTTTCTTTGTCTATTTCTCCCACTATACCCAGTACTTCTCAAGACCTAAAATCATACTGAATCGATCTTTACATGCCCAACATCTATCAGTGTCTGGCACACAGTAGGTGCTGAGGAAATTCTTATCTAATGAGTTAGATGAGTTAGTGATAGAGAAGAAAATGGCTTTGAGGGGAGATGATCTCCATTTTTGATCTTCTGTAAGAAATGCTGTTGTGAACACAAAGAGAGGAGAGGCAGCGAAGGAATACGATGAGTGAAAAAAATCCCTCCCTGTTCTTTATGGATTCTGTCCTTTTTTTTCCTTCTTGCTGTGGTAACAAAAATAAAGAGTACATCATAAGCAAAGCTGTATTTTCTGTTTATTGTCACCAGGTTAATAACAGTAACGGTGCAAGGAGAAAATGAGGTGTTATGTAAAATCCTGCATTGCAGATTTTGCTGCTGATGTAAAGAACTCAATAAAGTATAGCACTTTAATCATGGAGATAAAAATCACACAGCAGCCTCCCCACAGGTTCCTAGAGCCTTAAGACAAAATAGTTGTAGGGAAATGAGAGATGAGAGAAGAATATTATCAGGCACCAGGAAAGTTGTGTTTGGGCTTCCCCCCACCCCCTTTCTCTAAAAAAAATTGAAGAAGCTTCTTGTGTCTACTTCTAACACATTGTGTATGAATTCCTGCATTCTCTGGAGGACAGGCTCAAACTTCTGGTGGGGAATTTTGCACATTCTTTGTAAAAAGAAAAAGGTTTGTTTAGGGAGAACTGAGTTCTTGCCTTTTAAATTACTCAGGGTCATTGAAGAAAACAAGGACAGTCTGTAAAAATGAAAGAGGGGTCTGGGTGAGGGTGGTGACATCTCTGTTTTTTATGAGGGTCTTGGGATGGGAGAAAAGGATCGCAGCTGGAGACAGGAGCTCTTGTGCGAGCTGTGATGATGTTGGGAAATCACCTCCTTGCCTCTGTGCTCCAGTCTCGTCATCCTTCAAAGCAGGCCTTGCCCTGGGTGACCACTGAAGGTCATCTGGCTCAGACACTCCACAGCGACTCTCCCAGGAAGGAGACGGGTACTGGGCTCTCGGCATCGACGGCAGTTCTTCTGGGCTGTCACAATAGCCTCCGAGCTTCTGTTCAAAACACCTCCTTCCCTCCTCACCACACAAAACCATTCTCCACCCGCAACCAGAGCAATCTATTCATACCAAGAAGAAATTACACCTGCAGCCTGGAAACTGTGTGTACTTTGTGGTGAGGTAGCAGGAACATGGGTAATGCAAACAGAAGGGTGTTGGGATCAGAGATCTTGAATGGGCCATGTGATTTTGAGGGAATCATTTCACTTCTTCAAGCCTCACTTTTTTATCAGCAAAAAGAATCTGATGGTAAGAGCTCTCCTGTCACAGTGCTGACGTAGGTTAAATGAGTTAGTGCAGGTCCAGGTGCGTGGAGCACAGGAAGCAGTCAGTAACTTTTCCATATCATAACAATTATTTCAGCTATAATTAAAACAAGGGCAGATTCTAGCATTGTACTGTCTGGTATAGTATTCACTTGTGAATATTTTAATTTAAATTAACTAAAATTAATTAAAAAATACAGTTCCGGGGCAGCCATTGTGCTGCAGCAGGTTAAGCTGCTGCTTGAGATGCTTGTAACCCATATTGGAGTACCGAGTTCAAGTCTCAGCTCCTCTGTTTCCTATCAGTCTCTTGCTAGTGCATCCTTAGAGTCAGCAGATGATGGCTCAAGCGTTTGGGTTCCTGCCACCCATGTGGGAGACCCAGCTGGAGCTTCTGGCTCCTGATGTTGGTCTCACCCAGTCCTGGCTCTTACAGGCATTTAGGGAGTGAACCAACCGATGCAAGATTCTCTCTCTCTCATTCTGTGTGTGTGTGTGTGTGTGTGCGCGTATGTGTGTCTGTGCTCCTTCTCTCTGTGTGTGCCTCCCACTCCTGTATCACTCTACCTTTCAAATAAAGAAATAAATCTTTACAAAGAGTTTACCCTTTCACCAGTATACAGCTTACAGTTTGATTTTTGTTTGGTTTCAATCCAGTTCCTCAGTCATACTTGCCCCACTGCAAGTGTCCAGTAGCCACACATGTGGCCAGTACTACTGCCATGGACAGTGCAAATGAACACTAACATCCCCACAGGAAGTTCTACTGGGTGGTTCTGCTTTAATATCTTAGCAGTCTTAAGAGATGGGTTAACATTTAAAACACATATTCACACAACCACACTTGCATAGACGCCTCTGCGTTTATTCACACAAACACATACATACAAAATCACAAACAAGCATCTACCTTGGTGACAATATGATCCATTATGAAGGAAAAATAATGTGACTCCTGGCCCTGAGACAACTCACCAAGCATACAATAAGTCAAGTCGTGTACTGAAGAGTTCACTCAGGACACTGTATCACTAAGTCCTTACCACAACCTTAACAGGAGGTATTGTCTGCATCTGGTTGATTCTGAAGTTGAGGCCAAGAGTGGCTGAACAACTTGACTGAGGTAACAAATCGCGTAAGTGGCAGAGCTGGACGATGCAATACTGCTTTCTAAGTGGTGCTTCAGAGACAAGGGGCTTATGGGTCTAGGCTGCCAATACTCTGACAATCTTAGTTAAAGACATGGGTGGCTAGAACTGCCTGGGGACTATCTCAAAGTCCCGGGTTAGAAACATTTGAGACTATAGAAGTCAATGAAATTGGCGCCGACAACATGGTGTAGTGGGCTAAGCCTCCGCCTGTGGCACCAGCATCCCGTATGGGAGCCAGTTTGAGTCCCGGTTGCCCTCTTCCAATCCAGCCCCCTGCTAATGGCCTGGGAAAGCAGTAGAAGATGGCCCAAATGCTTGGGCCCTTGAGCCCATGTGGGAGACTGGAGGAAGCTCCTGGCTCCTGGCTCCTGGCTTCTTTTTTTTTTTTTTTTTTTTTGACAGGCAGAGTGGATAGTGAGAGAGTAGGGAGAGAGAGAGACAGAGAGAAAGGTCTTCCTATTTGCCGTTGGTTCACCCTCCAATGGCCGCCGTGGCCGGCGCGCTGCAGCTGGCACACCGCGCTGATCCGAAGGCAGGAGCCAGGTGCTTCTCCTGGTCTCCCATAGGGTGCAGGGCCCAAGCACTTGGGCCATCCTCCACTGCCTTCCCGGGCCACAGCAGAGAGCTGGCCTGGAAGAGGGGCAACTGGGACAGAATCCGGCGCCCCGACGGGGACTAGAACCCGGTGTGCCGGCGCCGCAAGGCGGAGGATTAGCCTATTGAGCTGTGGCGCCGGCCTCCTGGCTTCTAATTGGCTCATCTCTGGCTGTTGTGGCCATTTGGAGAGTGAACTGGTGGATGGAAGACCTCTCTCTCTGTCTCTCCCTTTCTCTGTCTATAGCTCTACCTTTCAAATAAATAAATAAAATCTTTTAAAAAAAAGTCAATGAAATTGACTGCAGTTTTCGGTTAAAGGCGTTCAGTCTGGCTCTCTTGGCTTGTGGAGTGTGGCAGCTCAGATCTATGTTGGACCAGCTGCAGTTTTCAGGAAAGTCCTGGGGGCCATAGAGGAAGGAGAAGGTCATGAAGCCATAAAGACAGACAGGATCTCCTGAGTCCTCTAGAGCAGTGGCCTTTTCATGATTTATTTTAGAGATATGGGGTCTCAAAAGTTGTGTAGCAAAGGGTGGGCCATAGTGGGGGAGGGGATCACACGTGAGGGTTGATGTGACATGGCTGACTTAAGTCAACAACTGCCTGTAAATCCAGACAAGCACAGCTAGAGAGTCCAAAGGGATGGATGGATGGATGGGCAGCTGGACAGAGAGGCAGCCAGTTAGAATCATGTACAGAAATTTTTCTTTTAACGTTTTCTGTACTTCTACTGAACTCTGATCCTCTGGAAGGCTACTATTATTTCTCATGCATTATAAACTCCTTCTCCCACCAGATATATAGCATGGTATCTAGCCTAGAGTTGACACTCAATGAATGTTGGTTGGAAAAAAAGCACCAGAGAGAGCAATAGATAGATAATAATAATCCTTCACATTTGTACGGTACTTTGTAATATATAAAAAGATTTCACATGCACTATCGCTCTTAATTCCTACTCCAACCTCTTGAGACTTGCATTACGATGCTCGTTTTATTGATGAGAGACCCTTGGCTCAGCATAGTGAAATGACTTGCCTGGGGTTATTCAGGGGAGCCGAGAGATCAGATAAATAGGCAGGTCAGATGGAGGCTAATAACGAGACAAGATGCAGGCAGACAGGCAGAGCCAAGACAGAGGAGACCAACATGCGCATTCATGATGGAGACAAATGGAGATGGATGGTTAGATGCTGAGAGAGCCTCCCATCTCCTCCTCCACTCCATCCTCTACACTGGAAATAACTGTCCCAAGCCCAAATCTCACCACGCTACTCTTCCACTTAATGAACTTCCGTTGCTTCATTAAAACATGAAGAATAATTTTCTACCATAACAAGCTTTCATGAACAGATCCTACACACTTCTATGGCCTGTGTCTCACCACTTTTCTATAATGCCATTCACTCTTCTCATAGGACCTCCCTTAATTCCCCCAAAACCATCATATTGTCATGACCCCATATTTATAACACAATCTTCCTCACACCTACATCTCTTTTCTCACTGCCAGTGGATGTCTGGCCAACTCCTACTTATAATGTAAGATTCAACATTAACACTGCTTCCTTTTGGACAACTTTCCTTTCCATTGTTCCAGGCTGGGTTCATTTTCTGTCTTCCCAAGTCACTGTTTTCTTCATTACAGAATTCAGTATGATGGGAATAGGAAGAACCCAGACATCTAAGCAAGAGTGACTTGAATTTAAACCCTGTCCCCTCACCTACTAGCTGCATGGTGTGGGGGCAAGTCTCTCACTCTCTTAGCCCTGATTTCTTCATCTTTGCAATCAACCTGACTATGTCTGCTCTAGAATTATATTTGTATCCAAGACAACATAAACAATGTCTAGCATAGTCTGTGGGTCCACCACGTAGCAGAAGCTGCTGCTGCCACTCTAGTCTGACTGTGTTGTACTATAATCATAAAAGTTGGATCTGCCTCTCCCATTGGACTGTGCATTGCCTGAGGGTGGAGGCTGGCTCTAACACATCTCTGTGTCCCCAGGGCTCCGTGCCTGACGTAGCTGTGGCTTGCTGAATGGTGGTGTGAATGATCCCTGCTGACAACATTGGGCCATTGGTTGGGATGCATTTCCAGGCACCAGAAGGTCACACTGCAGTTATCCCACAGAATCACTGCCAAGTTTTGCAGAGGTATTGGTGGGGGAGCAGAGGAGAAGTAGCAGGTGCATTCCTCAAGATGAGAATGAAGAAATAGATGACTGAAATCTGCATTGTGGTGTAAGATAAAAAGTGTGTGAGAATTTTGGAAAGCAAAGGTTGCTAGTTAAGTCAGTTTCGTAAGAAGCTACTGTATCCCCTTGCCTCAAAGCCTCCAGAACTCTTATGTTCAGTCTTGGTCATCATTATGCATGTTTAGGTAGACGAGTTTTAGAATAGATGGACTCAGATATGCTACATATTTCTTTTACAAATGTCTTTACATTTATTTTTAAGTGTTTTAATTATTTTAAGATTTATTTTATTTATCTGAAAGGTAGAGTGACAGACAGAGAGGGAGGGACAGAGAGAAAGAGAGCTCTTCCATCCGTTGGTTCACTTCCCAAATGATTACAACTGTTGGAGTTGGGCCAGATGGAAACCAGAGGCCAGGAATTCCATCCGGGTCTCCCATATGGGTGGCAGTGGTCCAAGTTCTTTAGCCATCTTCTTTTGCCTTCCCAGGTGCATGAGCAGGGAGCTGGATCAGAAGCGCAGCAACCAGGATTCAAACTGACACTCTGGTATGGGATGTGGGCACTGACATGGGATGCCAGCATTGCAAGAACTGGCTTAGTCTGCTAGGCCACAACACTGGCTCCTCTGTATTTTCTGTTAGTTTCCAAGCTTCCCTCATTTCCTCCTGACTTTTATTTTCCCAGTAGATTCACAGATTCCTTGTAATTTGTCTCCTTTGCTCTCTTTTCCTCTTCTGGCCTGGGCCCCAGGAAATCAGCCTCCAGGTGAATGAAGAGCCACCCTGCACGCTCCATGCACACACACCCAATGGATGACGGTGAGCACCAAGCACAGCTGAACAGCTCCCAGCATGGCTGAGGATAGGAAACCATCCCATAGACACAGGGACAGGAGCTGGCAGTTGGGCCCCCAGCCAGCAATATTTCCTCTCCTCTCTGACTGCTGGGGCAGAGCCCCAGGATCATAAACACCCACTTCAGGCCGGGCCAGGGCCTTCATTGAGATGCTGCTCACAGCTAAAGCCATTTCTACACCTGCCCAGCCCTGTCAGCTGCCCTGATATCTGTGTGTGAAAAACAGACAGGCCGCCCAGCCCTCTGGCAGCCTGACAAATGGCACTGAAGCAGGCCTGAGGCTCGCTGGCGGAGGCCCAGGGCTCTGGGTGGGCTGCAGTGAAGGGTGGGAGGGAGAAGAGTATTTTCCTGTCAGGTGGTCTGGCTTCCAAGGCAAGGAGCACAGGGAGCAAGAAGGGGTGGGAGGAGGGAGGAGGATCATGAGGGAGGGTCCTGGACTGAGCCAATGCACATCTTGGCCCAGGGGTAGATAGAGCCTGAGAATGCATGCAGCTCATACTTCCTCGGTGCAGGCCTGCTACTTACAGGGCTCATAAATGTTAGCTTTTCTCCTCATCTATATAAGGGGATAGTAATAATAATAATAATAATAATAATAATAATAATATCTGCCTTGGATCGGTGGGAATTAACCTAGCTAACACAAATAAAGGGCTTTTAAAAGCAATACCTGGTGCAAGTGAGCTTCGACACTGGCTAACTGCTGTCACCTGTAAACCTTAACTATCAAATGAAGCACTGTGATGGGTTTTGAATGTGTTAACTTATTTAATTTTCATGTAAACCAGAGCTGTGGATATTATCTTCATTTTAAAGTCAAAATTTCAGAGAGGGTGCCTGGCTCTCCTAAGGCCACACAGCTGAGTAAGACAGAGGGAGGATATAAAAAGTAATCTGCACGGCTGCACTGCATATGTTTTGCCCACTAGGTGACGCTGTATATGAGCATTTTGTGTGCCTCCGAGTCTGCAAGACTGGCTCTGTTGGTTTAAAGGAAACAAGGCTTTTGCTGACTCCCTACTCAGAGGCAAACAAAAATTCAAGATAAAAACCCATCCATTTCTTCTTCAGGTTTAAACACTGCAGTATTCCACAATGAGGACAACAAAATAAACAGCTGGGCTCAGAGACAAGAAGCTCTTCCAGCCCCAGGAAGAAGGAAGCGGCAGTCGCAGACAAGGCAAAGGGGCAAGGGCAACGTGGCAGGGCAGTCATTGGCTCCACCGAGTTCCAGGCAGCCTGGGGGCCTGCGGCTGGGTGGGGCTCATGCTTGGTGGGCATCACCTGCCTGGTTGGATGGAACAGAACCACGCCTATTCATTCATTCATTCATTCAACAAATATTTACTAAGCACACTCACCTGCTGTGTGTCAGACTCTACGCTGAGTGCTAGGACTAAAGAAACCAGTAAACTCCAGTTCACATGTCAGGAGTGGGGGAGAGGATTCAGGCAGGAATCTAACAGCCCCATGCTGGGCGGTTGATCTGTGCAGCCATAGAGATGAACACAGGAGATAGAGACCACAGGAGGAAGATGACCTAAGTCCTGGCTTTGGCTGGGGCAGAGACACGGACACTTCTGGAGCCCCCTGTAGGTACAGAGATGAAGGCGGAGAAAGGTAGGCGTGCTGTGCCATACAGGCTCAGAGCCAAGGCCTGGCATTTCTCAATTCAAAGCCAAAACTTCAGTTTATTGAAATCCTACACCCCAGTGACAATGACCATCAACAATTTCCTGCACAAATAGGTTTCAATATAGCTGGCTGGTCAAACAGATGGTTAAATAAAAGTGTTTTATAAAAACAGAATATAGCATTAAGTACCATTAAATATTTTTATTCAAAAAGGTATTAAACATAATTGTTCTTAAGTTTAATAGAACTTAAATGTCTTACAGAGTCTTAAGAAATCTTTCTTTATAAGAGGACATTTTTCCTAAAAAGTATTTCTAGGGGTACAAAGGAAATGAGATTATGAGAAACTTAAGAAGTTGATGTTGGGGCTGGGCTGTGGTACAGTGGGTTAAGGCCCCATCCTGCAGTGCCAGCATCCCATATGGGCACTGGTTCAAGTCCTGGCTGCTCTATTTCCAGTCCAGCTCCCTGCTAATGTGCCTGGGAAAGCAGTGGAGGATGGCCCAAGTCCTTGGGCCCCTGCACCCACATAGGAGACCATGAAGAAGCTCCTGGCTCCTGGCTTTGGATTGGTACAGTTCCAGCCATTGTTGCCATTTGTGGAGTGAACCAGTGGATGGAAGACCTTTTTCTCTGTTTCTATCTCTCTATAACACTTTAAAATAAAATAAAATAAATCTTTAAAAAAAGAACTTGATGTCATTGTGTATTTTATTAACTAAAATTTGAATTCTAGAAGAAACAGGAGGAAATTGAGAGAGGTTAAGCAACGACCTGAGACCACCCAGCTAGTCTTTGGTGCTACTGGGATTTGGACTCAGATATATTTGATTTTTTCCATTCTATTAATTTGTTCCTCCAAACCAACTGCCTCATTTTAAAGATCAGAAACTGGGGTCCAAAGAAAGCAAGTGACTTCCCTAAAGCCCGCAGTAGGTAACTCGGTCAATCAGATCCCTGCTCCTGGCTGTTGTTCCTCTCTGTAACAGGAGGTCCCCAGTCAGCACCGTCTTTGCCTAACAATCCAAGGGGAATGAACAAGGGTGCTTCAGCTCCATCAAGTCCATGGGAAATGCATGTTATGAAGAAACTATGGGCGTGTTTCAATTCTACTTACATTGAATATTTTAATTCTATTTTGCCATCAATTAACAACTATTTATTAGAGAGAGAGATCCCTCAATGCCCACAATAGCTAGAACTGGACTGGGCTGGAACTGGAAGCCAGGAACTCAATCCAGGTCTCCTACGTGGGTAGCAGAAGCCCAATTACTCGAGTCATCACTATTGCCTCCCAGGTCTTACATTAGCAGGCAGCAGGAGTCAGGAGCTGAGGACAGGTTTCAAACCCGGGTACCCCAATAAGAGCTGCAGGCAGCTTACCAGCATCTTGCAGGCATCTTAACTGCTAGGCCAAATGCCCACTTCTCCACAAGCATTTTTGGTACCTTTGTACATATCCACGTTTTACTCATTTTGGCCTTGGCCTTGGAACCTGCTTTGGCCAGTGGAGTGTGAGCAGGAGTGTTTTTTGCTATCTTTGCATGGAAGCTTTAGCTGGGAGTGTGTCCCTGCCTTCTGACATGAGAACAGCAAGTCCTAGACAGGGGCTTCCCCCTCAGCCTGGGATCTAGATGAGAAGATACACAGAGCCGGGCAAAGCCAGCAGGGCTGCACCTGACTCACTCCTACCCTTAGGCCACAAAAGGCATGAAATCAATCGTGTAACCTACTAAGGCGCTGGGGTTATTTGTTATCACAGCAGAAGCAGTGCAGTGTCTTGTGGAAATGGGTTCTTCATTTTTCTCATTCCCTAAGTTGCTTCCAATAGTGCATGAGTTACAAGTTCAGGTTGTGAGGTAAGTGGCTGTGTTAGAGGGCATTTTAACGTCAAGTATTAAATATATAAGAAAGAGTTGACAAGTGTAAGGCACGAGAGGAAAACCCAGGTGTCAAAGGTCACCCTCTCATGAGACGATTGCAGTTTCTCTCTTGCACCTCTGCCACGCAAATGATCACCGGCATTAACTAGAATACACATCACCCAGAGCACCTGGTTCTGCAACGAAAGATGCCAAGGAAATTCACCTGCAATAAATACCGAGTGAGTCTCTGCCGCAATAATCACTTTGTGACCTTGGGGAAGTCGTTCGCCCGCTGACATCAGTTTTCTCATTTGTAAAACGAAGCAGCTGAGCGAGAGTCTCTCACTCGCCTTCTGCTCCAGCATTCTATGAGTTGATGGCCTGCAACTCATTAATCCCAACTGGCTTGAATGAGACCCAGTAGGATTGAGGCTAATCATAGAAATCCATCAAAATGCAGCCCAAAGATGGTGATCTTGATAATCAAACAGGATAATTTAGGGAAGATGCTTTCACACCGTAGAGGGCTCTCTTGCTTTTTCACTGAAAAGAGGTGGGCACGCATGCCCGCATATGCCGTCTGCATTGTTCAAGCAGCCTCCCTCTGCTTTCAACATCCAGTAATCTTTCAGGTTGTTCCATCTGCCTTAACCCTCTTAATACAGCAGAACTATTTTCTCCTCTCAGCAAAAGAGAAGAATAGCTATGAAACAAAGAAGAGCATGTGATGAAAAGATAAGAGATATGCAAATAAAGTGCAGGGGAGGGCAAAGGAAGGGGAGAAGAAATCCAGACTTCAGGGTCCAGCAGATCCAGGCTGGACCACCAACGTCCCTTTGTGTTTGAATGCAAATTGGGGGTGACACATACCTAACATGGTTGTTCTTAGAATAAATGATATGAAAAAGCTTACGGCTCCATAGTAAGTATTCGTTTATAGCTGTGATGGTCAGTGGGCTTCCTGGAAGTGGCATTAATAGAAACCTGGATGTTCCATAGGAATCCTGAGGGCCAGACAACGGGGCGGGTGGTGGGGGTGGCAACCATCTACTCAGAGGGGACTTGTGTGGGGGTGAAGGTGTAGGTGTGAGTACAAATGCAATAAGAGTGGTAATGTGGACGTGGGTGGTACAAATGCCTTTCTGGGAAAAGAGGAGCAGGCCATTGGGATGCGGGTGAAAATCTCAGCAAAGTAGTAGAGTAATGAGTCTGCACCCTTGAATGCCAAGCTGGGGAGTCCTAACCCTGTAGGTAATGAGGGGCCTCTAAGAGCCTCAGGTAGTTGAGTGTATACTGCTGCATCCTGGGAAAGAAACTCTGATCTCCACCTACTCCAAGGTGTGGGTGGGAAAAGAGACAGGGAGAGTTGCTGATGTGCCCACCCGAGAGACAAACCTGAGCTGCAGGGAGGATGTCAGACGGCACCTCCAACGAGGCGGGGCGATCCTAGCGGTAAACGCTCTCCAGACCCTTACAGCTCCGTGTTCTTCCTTTGAATCTCTTGAGAGACTCATTGGTTTTAGACCAAAGATGATGAAAATCGCAGGTAAGAAATGAACTCTACTTTCTGATCAGATCTGAGTAAGGTTGTTCTTCTTGCTTGCTTTTCTTTCAGAAGTTTTAGACTCATATCCTCCTCAGTGGGTCTACCCTGGACTCAAAAGTTTGTTTCTACTACTAAGTTATACTCTTGCTACTCCAAAGGCTGTCTGTCTCAGTACATTTGTTACTGTGATAAAATGCCTAATACTAGGTCATTTATAACCAGTAGAAATTTATTTCCCAGCATTAACAAGGCTGGAAAGTCCAAGACTAAAGGTACATGCAGGTTTGTCATCTAGTGAGGGCCCAGCCTCTGCTGCCAAGATGGTGCCTGGAGTGCATGGCATTGGGGATTAAGTCTTACTCTGTGGATTCTGGAGACACACACACACACACTCACCTGACAGCAGGCTCCTGAGTCAACGCCATCAGTCCTACCTGGCAGCTGGTCAGAAAGTCAGCTTCCCAGCGCCCTGCTCCCGCCTTACTGATCAGAACTTGGATATTTAACAAGCTCTCCCCGTGTTTCTTGTGCATTCAAGTTTGAAAGGCACTGGGGGACCATGCCTGGTAACCCCTTCATTGAACCCATGGGAAACTCAAGTCCGGAAACTGAAGAAAGAACTGGATTTTCCAAGGTCACACAACTAAGAAGCATAATGGGTACGGCATCCTACATAACGGAATACCACTCTGTGTAAGAAAGAATAATTCTCTACAGTGAGCTGGAGATGAACCTTGCAAGACACCCTAATTTTGGTGTCAACTCTGAGAGTAACACGTCCAACCCTGGAGGGGGCCAAATGACTGCACCTCTCTCAGTCTCCTTCCCCTCTTTTGAAGAAAATGAGAACAATAAGACTCACTTAACGGAGATGTGAGAGTTAATTCTTGTCAAGTCCTGCTACAGAGCACAGCTTTCAGATTTAAAGGAGAGAGGCCTTTCCCTCTGCAGGATGGGCAGCTCCCTCTGTGCAGCCTCTTAGCACCTGGCTCAGGGCCGCGTGGCTTCTCTGCTTCCCCAGCAGAGTGAGTGTGGCCCTGGTGCACAGACCGTGTCCCCAGAGCGTAGGAGAGTGGACGCGCTGGCAGAGGGAAGGAGTGAGGGATAGGGAGAGGGAAGGCTGGCAGGAGAGAAGGAGGAGGAAGGCGAGGGAGGGAGAGAGTGGGAGAACGGGGAAGTTGCTGAATGTTGGAAAGCAACCGTTTACAGCGTGATGGATTCATTCCGAGTAATAGCTTGACAGCACAGAATTCATCTTTTTATGACTGTGACAACACTAATACATTTATTTCCCTTCTGAAATTAACTTTCTAATATTAAGAAAGGTCAAAATGAACTGCAGCAAAATGAGACATTTTGTCATTTTTAACAAATTATACCAAAGCAGACTGTCAGATTAAAGGGGTCACCGTTTTGAGGTCTAAACGCTGGTGCTGATTGTATAATCAGAGCTAATGCTTGTCACTCTGCCCTTTTCAGCCCACAGACCTCCAACAACTTGCCTTTGGCCAGAAGTCTGAAACCCAAATATCTCAGCTCGGAAACCTGAAACCCTTTAGAATCTGATCCCTTCTCTGTTTTAAGCCCTTCTCTCCTCAAAGGGATGCTCTACACAGCCAGCTCCTGCTCTTTCCTGCTATTCTGTTTCCTCCTGTTTTGGCTCAAGCTTTGCCTCTCGTCTTAACTGCCACCCCTCCTTCCATGTGCCCATGGGGACTCATGCCATCCTTTCTCTACCTTACCCATCCCCCCGCCAGCTCGCCCCTGTTCCTTAGGATTCGACTTTGACTTACGGTGACCTTGAGTCTGCCTTGTCTGATCTTCTAGCCTTGGGTCGGCCCTGACGGAGGCTGAGACCCTGAATACCCTCTCCCTCCTTTGCACCTTGCTCTGCTTTCCCTTTTTCCCCTGGGAAATGTTTGGTGGTCTGGGAAGGGGCCCTGGTCTGGGTGCTTTGTTAAGGAAGTAAAATGGAAAGGCGACCATGGTGACACCCGCCTTGCCCCTCCTGCTCACTTCTTCCTCTGATGCACCTGCCGTGTTGTCTGTCGGTCCTGGGCCACCTGGAGTGGGCAGGACTAAGCTGGAGCACAGACCTTACCCCTTGGTGTCTGGGTCTGTTTTCTACTGCGATAACACAATGCCTGAAACTGGGTAAGTGATAAAGGCAAGAGGTACATTTTGGCTCATGGATTCTGGAAGCAGGAAAGTCCAACAGTGTGGTGCTGCTGAGGGCCTTGTGCCGCCTCAGCTCGGGAGGGAAAGCAGAAAGGTAGTGCACAAATGCAGAAGAGGAAGTGGAAAGCTTCCTTTATAACAACTCACTCTCAGAGGAGCTGGTCCAGCCCACAAGAGTGAAAAGTCCCTCACTGCTGCCAGCCAGCATTAATCCATTCATGAGGTCAGAGCCCCTGGCCCCCCAGCACCTCTCCCGTGGCCCCACTTCCTGAGACTGCTGACTGGGGCCACCACACACGTCCTGGGGACACACACAAACCATAGCTCTTGGGAACGTGACTTAATAACTCTAGACCTTCCTGTCTACGTCTGTAAAACAAAACAATTGTCCCTACCTCACCAGGTTGCAGGAGCAAATGAGTGCTGTTATGAGGATGTGAATGTGCTCCAAAAGCTATGTGCTTCTATTTGTGATCAGTGAAAGCGGTCGTTTCACTGTGTATGTGCCAGTGACTCATCCCCAGGCCTAGAGGACAGGGGCTGTGAGTCAGAGGGATGTCTGGAAGGGCTCAGCTGGAGCCTCGGACTTGCAGCGCTGTCTCACTCACCGTGTGACCCTGGGAGCCACTTCCTTACCCTGGGCTGAAGCCTCTCTCTCTCTCTCTCCCTCTCTCTCCCTCTCTTTCTCTCCATCTCTCTGAAGGGCTAGCTGGGAGCCCCGCTCCAGCTCACCCAACTCTGGAGAAAGGTAGTGCACATATGCAGAGGGTATTCAGGGTCCCAGCCTCTGACTTCACATAATGAAAAGGGAGCCCTGAGAGCCCAGAAGGCCAGAGTGTTATTAAGTCCCAGTCAGAGGAGCCAGGTCAGAAATTGGGAATGTGTGTGTTATCGGGCTGTGGCCACAGTCTGTGGATAAAAGGGGACATGTGAAGATCAAAATTGGTCTCAGCCAGTCCTACGTAGGATCTCCCCTCCTAACTTACTTACTTGGCATAGTCAATTTATGGAATTCATTCTGCAATTTTCTTTTTTTTTTTTTTTGACAGGCAGAGTGGACAGTGAGAGAGAGACAGAGAGAAAGGTCTTCCTTTTTGCCGTTGGTTCACCCTCCAATGGCCACCGCGGCTGGCGCACCGCGCTGATCCAAAGGCAGGAGCCAGGTGCTTCTCCTGGTCTCCCATGGGGTGCAGGGCCCAAGCACTTGGGCCATCCTCCACTGCACTCCCGGGCCATAGCAGAGAGCTGGCCTGGAAGAGGGGCAACTGGGACAGAATCCGGCGCCCCGACCGGGACTAGAACCTCGTGTGCTGGCGCCACTAGGTGGAGGATTAGCCCATTGAGCCGTGGTGCTGGCCCCATTCTGCAATTTTCAAACCAAAGTGTTCTTTACATGGTGGGGGTGGCGGGGGTGGGGGGTGGGGTGGGGGAGTTTGAGTTGTCGATTCAACCTAACAATTCTGAATTTTTGCTGTTAAAAGATGTCATCATACTTAAGAAAAGGCTAAACAAATAGGATTCCCCCATCCAGGTTGGCAGGAGACTCCTGAGACGCCTGATTGGTCACCCTGCCCTGGGCAGTAGGCTCACCCCCACAGCACTGAGGGAATGGGCCCTGGCGTGTGAGAGATCTGGCTTCCACTCCAAGTTCAACTACCACCAGCTGCATGACCTTGAAGGTTCCCAGTACTTTGCAGCTGTTCCTTCCTCCACCTGGCATCTCACTGACGTATTAAGCACTGTGCTCTGTGCAAGAGAACGCGGAGGTGACAGTTTTATCCCCAACGGAGCTCACAGTGGAGCAGAGAAAACAAGCACATGAACGGGGAGCAGCGTGATGTGGAATGATACATGTGTGCGCCCGGGGAGATGACGGCTGGGGAGAGGCATTCACCTTGAGCCTTGGTTTCCTCCCCTGAGAAATGGGGATAATAATGCCCATTTCATGAGGCTGCTCTGCGACAGACCGATGTGACGAGGCCTGCTACTTAATAAATACTTCATAACTGAGAGCGCTTCCGTCCCTTTCCCTTGCAGGGTTCTGAACAGCTGCTCTGCCCCATCCATGCCGGGAAGTCTAGTATCCAGCAAGGCATCTATTGACGCACATGCTTTAGTAGCTGTAGGACTTTTCAAGGTCATAGGCTGGAGCTAAAAGTGTAATGTGGCTGAAATGGTCTTCTGGGAGTTGGTGTAAGGCAACTCTCCTAACTGCTGAGTCCACACGGGCTGTGCTGGGAGTGCAGAGAAAAGCTGTGGCCATCATTGTGCCCTCTAGGCTAAGCTATTTCTGTAGGGTGTCCTTCCTGAATTGTCTATCTGTATACAAACTCCACCTCCCTGGTCTTTACTCAGTCACCCAGCCTGAGTGTTCCAGAGCTTCTGTGAGCAAGACCCTGACCCAAGCCACACCCGGTGCCTGGCATCACTCCAGGGGCTCCGGAGGGTCCCATTCTCCAGTGCTCACCTTGGCTGTCCTCAGGCCTTAGGAAGTTGCCCCAACACACACTGTGAGCACACATACCTAAACACCAGCAATGCGGGAAATCTGCTCGCCCTTTGAAGGTTAAACTGTGAAATCTACCCAGAACGCACCGGAACAGACAAATTCAGGAAACCCTAACCTAAGAGAGAAGGGCTCCTGGAACTAAGCTGTCTGTAACCCAATTAAAGGTATTTGCACAGCCAAAGAGACTGTGCCAAAGATTGGGGTTGGGAGAAGCTGAGCTAAAGGCTGGGAACAGCCCCCAGTCAATCTTTGAGGACCTGCCTAAGCTGCTATTTCAGTCCTTTAAACTGGGGCTGCTTATTTTAAAATGCTGCAGTTTAAAGATGGGGATAATGTAATATTGTTCTGAAGGCTCTTGTGAAATTAACATTGAAATGTGAGCTATTGTATGAATGTTATTTGAGCTTATAATAAGAATACATGCCGTGGTTTTTGAGTGCTTACAATTAACAAGCCTTATAAGACATGACACTGCACAGTATAAATGCTAAGTCCTTTTGTATGTGATGTCTTTTTAACTCCTCAGAACACCTCTCTGAGAAGACGGTTGACCCCATTTCTCAGCTCAGGCCACAGAGTGCCCAGGCAGCACAGGTAAAGCTGGAACTGGAGGCTCCAGAGTCCTTGTTCTCACTCCCTAGGACATTTCAGGGTCTGCCTGCAGTCTTCATGGCTGACAGGGCAGTGTTCCAAGGTCAAAGACTAGAAGACTGAGACGGGACCCAAGGAAAAAGAAAGGGCAAAAATCGAGGTGTGTTTAGGAGAGGGATGGGGATGTGCCCTGTTGTGCTTACAAAGAGGGTTGAGTTAGAACACTTTGTGGAATGACAGGATCCTGGACGTGGGATGCTCCCTGGGGTAGGAGCTTGAGAGTGGTATGGAAAACATGGGTGGGTGGATGGATGGTGGATGCATGGAAAGACAGGCAGAAGGGTGGCTACCTGGAGTGATGGGTATAGTCCCACTGTTGTTCTGTCAAGTGGGTTGAACTGGCTTCATGAGGCTCTTGTATTAGGGAATAACCTAGAACCAAATAATTGACTTTGATGAGTTTGGTTCTGTTTTAGAAAATAAGGCCTCTCCTCATGTCTGGGTGGCCAAGTCCCCTCTTTATTCAATATTTTTTTATAGTTATAAAGTTAATATACATTTTTAGGAAATTGTTGGGAAACATAAAAGACCAAAGAGAGAGAGAAAAAAACACACTAGTACCCAGAAATACCACTGCTAACATTTAGTTACTACAGCCACTTGTGTGTGTGTGTGTGTGTGTGTTTTAAACCTAGTTGTTATGTATGTGTTAACATATAATACATATGCAACTTTGTCTTCCGCTTTTTTCACTTAAAATTATAGCATAAGCATTTCCAAATTGTTATAAACTCTTCATAAACATCTATTATATGAATGCATCATGATTCACTTAATCAGTTTCCCACTGTTAGGCATTTAGATTTTTCTCGGTTTTCACTATTTATAAATAATGACTTTGTGGACTTTCTTTGCATAAATCCTTATTCACAATTCAGATTATTTCTTTAGTCTAGGTTTCCAGTACTCCAATTTCTGGCTCAAAGCTACAAACAAAACAATATATTTTAAATCCCAGAAAATTCACAGTAATATTTATTTTTTACTCTTGACTTCTGTCTGCTCCCGGAAGGATATTTCTCCATGGATTTCAGACTCAGTTGATGCTTCCTGGAGTAGCCCATGGGGTCCTCTCTACCTGGGCAGTGTTGGCCAACTAGCCTTGCCTCCTGCCTCTTCTCTGGATCTTGCAATTCCTGCGTATATTCCCCTGCCTAATACTTGGGTGCCCTTGGACATGCAGCCCCCTGTGCCAATAATACTTGCCCCAGTCTTTGTCTAAACAACTGACTCTTCCTTCAAAATTCATCTCTGGGATTCCTTCCTGGCCCCAAGTCCAGTTCAGACAAACCTGCTTTTCCCATGTGACTGGAGAATCCTTGTCTGGTGTGCATTTGCCATGGTGCTGTAACTGAATTTACTTGGTCTACAACTCCAGATAAGGGGTTTGCAAACTTTTATACCCAGAGAGGCTTATTCAAATACATTTCTCACACTGAATTGTAGATTGAATTTTTTGAGAATATATGTACCTGGCACAGGACCTTAACTTTTTATATGTGAGGAAATGGAAACTTAGAAATGTGAAGGGATAGGGCCAGGACCATGGCACAGCAGGTTAAACCACCACCTGTGATGCTGGCAATCTACATGGGCACCAGTTCAAGTCCAGGGTGCTCTTCTTCTGATCTGGCTCCCTGCTAATGTGTCTGGGAAAGCAGTGGAGGATGGCCCAAGTATATGGGCCCCTGCCACCCACATGAGAGACCCAAATGAAGTTCCACGATCCTGGTTTTGGCATGGTCCAGCTCTGGCCATTGTGACCATTTGGAGAGTAACCCAACAGATGGAAGATCTCTCTCTCTCTCTCTCTCTCTCTAACTGCCTTTCAAATAATAAATAAACCTTTAAAAAATGTTAAGAGTTTTGCCCAAGGTAGCAGATATTGAGTGCTCTACTGAGATTTTAAACCCAGGCTTGAGTCTGTGATCTTAACTATAAAGTCACACTGCTCTGTGGACATGGAGAGGAGCCCACTTGAACCGGTTCCTCAGAGCAGTCTGGGAGCCACCGGTGTGGTCTAGATCACCAGGCCCTGGGCAGCAGGACTATCTCTTATTTGCTTTGTGCTCCAGTGTGTAGCAGTCAGGCTCAGGAAACGTTTGTTGACTGGGTGAGTGAACGGCTTCTTCTTTGGAAGGTCACAGGAAGCTATCTTTCTACCTATGCACCTTCCCCAGCCTTGGAGCTACTGTGAAGCAGCAGAAGTCTGGGGTGATTTGCTGAGTGGGAGAGCATCAGGGTCCAGCGGCCAGGAGGTCAGGGTGTGCCTGGGCTGAGATCCTTCTCACAGCCAGACGCCTGGGATCAACACTGGGCTCGGGAGGTGGGCTTCAGCTCTTTGGGAGGAGAGGGGTAATTTCCTGATAAAAGGTTAAGCAGTTCAGTTCTTGCTGGAAGCAGTGATTAGTCTGGTCCCTTTCATCAGAATTCAGCTCTCTCCACCATGGTAAATAATGGACTAATTAGGCATCTGGCTTACTTGATTTCCCATGGCTAAGGCCAATTTCTGAGATGCAATATGCTATTTGATGTACCAGCATGAATTCATCCTGGGCTCCAGAGCCTCCCAGTAGCAACAACCGAAAATAACTCTCAGAAAAGTTATCCCCACACATGTGGAACACAAAGCATCCTACAACATAAGCCATACTCTGTTACGGACCTGCTCAGCAGAATCCTGAATGAGGCAGCAGGCTGTATGCAGGTCCCAACCTGCCTGGACCAGTGGTGTGGGAAAGAAAGAGAATGCTGCAAGGTTGAGAAATGGACAGATTCCGCGGAGCGTTGGCCTGGAGGTCAACTGGAGAGCCTGGGAAACTGACAAGAGGTCATCCCAGTAGCATCAGGCTGCCCTCTGAGACTCTCTGGCGGCTGCTTGTGGTCTGGGTAATTGGGTACCCAGGGCATGGGTGATGGGGAGGCAAGCTCAGTCTACCTCAGAAAGCAGCATAAATGGAGTAGGTACCGGTAGCAGAGAGGGAGTGAAGAGAAGAGCTAGGGGCTGGCGCTGCAGCATAGCAGGTAAAGCCGCCACCTGCAGTGCCGGCCTCCCATATGGGCACCGGTTGGAGTCCCTGCTGCTCTACTTCTGATCCAGCTCTCTGCTATGGCCTGTGAAAGCAGTGGAGATGGCTCAAGTCTTTGGGCCCCTGCACCCGCCTAGGAGACCTGAGAGAAGCTCCTAGCTCCTGGCTTCGGATCAGCACAGTTCTGGCCGTTGAGGCCAACTGGGGAGTGCCTACTAAGTGCTGGGTTCTGCTAGGTGTCAGATAAACGAGATGAAAAAGGCACAACTTCTAACTCTGAGACGCTCACAGTCTAGAGGACGCGGCTAGGAAACCTATCGCTAGAACACAGCGTGATGTTCACTTTAACCAAGGTGAGGACCCAGTGCTAGGGGACCCCGGTAGGAATCCAAAAACAACTGCCTTTCTTGAGAGACTGCCGTTTAGTCAATCGAGTGCTCAAGAGCTGCTTACTCAGCCACGCGTGAGCACCTAGTCCTGCGCAGGGCAGCACGGAGGCCAGGCAGAACCCTCCCACTGGAGGGGTTTGCGGTTGGGATGAGGAAGCGGATCCCAGGCCCAGAGGAGCTGGTACCACAGCATCAAGCCCACCGAATGCATTCTATAAATGTTGAAGAAATAAATCACTAGACAACAGAACCAAGGTCTATTAGTAGTCCTAGAAGCACAAAGAAATGGGAGCTCAGCGTGGGACAAAGCTTTCAGGGAAATCTCGGAGAAGATGGGCTTGGAGGTGGGCTCAGGGGAAGGAGGGAGCTTCGGATGGTATCTCAAGGCTTAGAACAATTTTTCTCCTCTTCACTCAGCCAGTTCCTATTTGTCTTTCAGTATTCTGTTCAGATGCTAATTCCAGCTTTGGATGAGTGGATTTCTTCTTTCCTGCCTGCCTTTTCTGTCTCCCAACACATATTCATTGGGGTGCCTGGGCCCTCTGATGGATGCTGGGTATATCAAAATGACTAAAGTATAGTCCAGGCCCTCAACAGGATCCCAACCTGTGGTGCAGCATGGAGGCAGGGTTGCAGGGACAGCAAAGGAAGTGCTATAATAGCCAGTTACAGAGAGAGCAGCATAGTAGCTCCATTTATGGCACACCTGCTATTAAAGGTTACTTATATTCATAGGGTCCAGTCTTGACAGAAATCCCAGGAGCATTGCCACTCCCAGTTTACAGATAGGGGGACTGAGACAAAGAGAATTTAATGGAACTGATTCAGAGAGAAGCTTCTAGAAACTTGCCTGATTCCCCAATGCATCTTACACAATGTGTATCTAGTCAGGTGGTTAGAGATGGCCAGAGGTTTTCAGGATGAAAAGATGTTAGAGCAATTGTAGAGGGCAACACACCTTCCAGGAATACCCCTCTGAAGTGAGAGATCCCTCTCTCCACCCTGCTTTCTGCTAGAGAGCCAAAGCTACAATCCAGAGAATTACAGAAACCACAGCTTTTATCACAGGTGGGAGAAGGTGCCCTCTAGAAAAATAATGATTTCTCCTAAATTCTCCTAAAATTCCTTAAAGCTTCATAAATCGTCTCAAACTGTTGCAGGAAAAAACTGTAAAAATTTCACAAGGCCAAAGCACATGTTCTCAGAGCCCCCTGAGTAATATTGCCTGGACCTTAGGTCTATGCCCATGCTGGCCCCTTCCCTCCAGTGGCTGTTTGCTGGCCTCCTGGGCCTTGCTGGTGGAGGTGGCATGGTGTAGAGCAGACCTGGGGTGCACCACCCCGTGCCTCAGGAAACCTCCCCTCTCTGGCTGCAGGCAGGACGTTTTAACAGGACCTCCCTCTGCAGCCTGCCCCAGGGCAATCGTCCTCTGCCACCCCTCTAAAGTGTCGCACATTCCCGTTCCAGGGCCCTCGCTCCACAGCCGATGTAGGCAGCTCAGTTATTCTCTGCTTTTAGCAGACAGGTCAGTGAGGCAGAGGACCTGCCTGGGCTGGGCACCCTCCCAGCCCTCACTCAGGCTCCTTCCCCAGCAGCAGCAGCCAGGACGTCTGTGACTGGTGGAAATCTGTCCATCACCGGATTGTATGCACCCGTTGACAGACAACTCCAGGACACACAGACAGGTGGAGATTAAAAGGACCCTTACTGTGTACAGACAGAGGGAACATGTCAGAGACCCAGAGTGGGGAAGAGACCGGCCCCCAGAACCCCAAGCTAAGGAACCGTTCAGCTTCTCTGGCAGGGATCTTTCTCGCTGCCGCACAGACACATGGGGCTAGGAAAAGGTCTGGGGGCACCAAGTCCAGTTTCCAGGATTCCCGAGGCCTGCCCCAATACAGTCAGCAAAGCCCCAGGGATGTGCTTTCAACTGGGGTCATGCTGCATGCCACTGTGGGGGCAAGAATAGAGTGCCTTGACTGTGCCCGCCCATTCTGCTGGCTTATCTCTGCCCGGTGTGGACGTGGGGTGGGGACAGGAGCTCCCCCAACCTCCTGATGCTCACCCTTCCCAGTGTGAATTCACCCTTCCACAGCAAGGCCCTCCCTCCAGCCCATTCCCCGAAACACCTGTCAGGTATGAACAAGGAGGTGACCCTTGCTTTCTAGGGAGGAAGTGCCATCTCACGGCCTTCTCCCTGGTGATCTGGAGAAACCCCTGCTCACCCTAAGAGCAGACCTCATGGACCATTTCTTTCCACTTACAATTTTTATTTATTTATTTTAAAGTCAGAGGGACAGAGAGAGAAAGAGAAATAGAGAGAGAGAGAGAGAGAGAGAGAGAGCGCTTCCATCTATGGGTTCACTCCCCAAATGCAAACAATGACCAGGATTGGGCCTGGTAGAAGCCAGGGGCCAGAGGAACATAGTCTGGGTCTCCCACATGTGTGGTAGGTGTGCAACTGCTTGCCCATCGCCTGCTGCCTCCCAGAGTGCTCATTACTGGGAAGCTGGAATTGGAAGTGGAGCTGGGGCTCAAACCCTGGCACTCCAAATGAGATGCGGGTGTCCCGAGCTGTGTGTGTGCCGCAGTGCCAAATGCCCACTCGTACTTCCGTTTTAATTGAACAGTGAAGCTCTGCCCAGCCTCATATTTGCATTGCATAGCCTTTGTGTGATTCTGTATAACTGCACATTTGTCTATGTGTCTGTTTTCTGTCCACCATATTTATGTTTTTATGTGTATGCATTTTCTGTTTTGTGCATGTAAATGTGTGCATTTTTCTGCAAGCTTCTATGTTGTGTCTCTCTCTGTGTGTGCACGTGTATGCTGTGAATGAGTGCTGCTTCTGTGTGTGTTATTTGACCATGTCACTGACTGCTCTGTTTATCACTTAAATGGAATATAATGTATTTATTTATTTGACAGAAAGAGAGCAGCTTATCTCAAGGCCTACAGGAGGCAGAGAAGGAAAAAGAGAAAAAAAAAAAAAGGAAAACCAAAACAACCCCTGCCCTGTGTTGCTCTATTTTAAAAGCTGCTCCGTGTTGTTATGGCAGCTAATTTTCCTTAAATGATTTAAGGAAACGGATCTGTCTAAAAGAGCTGCAGCCAAGTTGTTATAGCAACACAGGCACCAGCCGAGGAGGGCCTTTCTCCTCTAAGAAAAGGGAGCAAACCACCTCAGAGTGAAGAAACCTCTCGGAAAAAGGGGGGGTGGTGGTGGTGGTGGGGCTGAGAAAAGCATCCATTGGGTTCTGAGAGACTCCTGGGGTGAAGGGAAGCATTAGGGGAAACTCATTTCCTTCCTGGATCCTGGGGCTTCTCCCAGCAACGCCCTCCCACACCCGACCCTCACCTAGGCCATGGCCAGGGCCCATGGGTCTCCCTTCTTCCTGCCTGGCCCTGCCTCCGGGGACCCACCCTCCATGGCAGCCCTCCCGGTTCCTGCAGCACCCCTCCTTTATTCATCATCCAACCCCATCTCACCAGTTCCAGGCTCTGTGCTAGGTCCTGGGGACACAGAAACGCACAGGGCATGGCCTGGAACAGCGTGGCGGGGAAGGTTGGCCTGTATCTTCTCAGAATGGGAAGTTGCCGAGAGGTTGTAAAACAGGCAAGAGAGACCCAGTGGAGCTGAATTTTAGATGACTCCAGGGTTTCCAGACTGAGGAGCTGCACGGATGGAAACACCATTCATCGCGCGCTCTCTCCCTTGCTCCAGTGTTTGTGGGGGTGCTCGATTGACCACTCTGATTCTAAAGATGGAGAGAAGGTATAGGCTGGAATATTCCTGATAAGGAGCATTTTTGTCTCATTATCTTGATTTTTTTTTTACAGTCCGTTTACAAGAGGGACTGGGACTGATTTAAATGAGAAGGGAATACTGCGTAGTAGGAAGAAGCCAAATTCTTGGCCCAGTATTCAAACCATCCATGAACACACCCAGCCTGCAGCTCACCTGCCTTCTCCCACTCCCTGCTATAAATTCTGCACACCCACCCCAGAGCTGAGGTCTCCAACCTCAACCCATTGTTTAGCTTTTCCTGGAATGCCCTCTTCTGTTTCCCTGTGACGTTCCTCCTCTCCAAGCAATAGCCACCTGATGAAGTATCACTTATTCCTTAAGGCTCAGTCCAAGTGCAAATTCCTCTAAACAGCTTCCTTGGATTCCCTCCCTCACTCGCATTCATCCCCAGCCCCACATTTCCAAAGCACTGTATTTGCATTATTATAGCACACCTTCCTGCCTGCCTTGTACCAAGATTTCCTGAGTCTGGTTTTCCGGTCGTATGGGAAGCTCCTCCTGGCCTGGGACCTTGCCCCACTGATCTCTATAACCCTAAGGTCTTGTATATGGTGACACTGAGAAATGTGTATTGCATTCGGTTAGCTGAGCATTTTAAAGCAAATGCTGCTTCTTCATTTAGCTTCACTAAATACTTCTCTGGTGTGTTTCACAAATACACAGATGCCGGTAGAGTTGCAGATAGAAGATCTAGGCAACCCAGCCACAAAAAGACTAGGCTTTTAAGAATGTAACTGGATGAAGGTGTGAGAATGACTGCGTGTGTGTCCGGTTGTGTGATGTGAAGTCACTGTTATATTCCACAGTGTATGTACTAGAAGGAAGCCAAACTCCTGGGAGAAGGGAGTGAGCACTCACTCTGAAAGGTGACATCGTTTCTGGTACTCACTACCTGGAGAAGAAGTGGAGCTCTCAGATCTAAAGTCAGAAAAGGAAAGAGAAAACTGGACACAGGGCAAAGTTGGAACTGGCTGCCCTGGCCTTCACACCGCTGAAGACATTGACATTTCTAAGTGCAGCTCCTGAGCAAGATAAGGAGATGGTTAGGACCAGATGAGGAGAGGTTAGGGACCGGGAAGATACGCAGACTGGGACCTGGAGGCAGAATGCTGATTTCCAGGGTGAGTATTGTGGGGCGAGCAGAGTCCAGGGATGGAGCCAGTGCGTAGAGATCACCATGACGAGAGCGTGGGAAGGGCCATCTCAGCCTCTGGCCCTGGGAGCACTGAACAGATTCAGCAGGTTGCAGGGGAACCCTGGAAAATCTGTCACCAGGCAAGAGCCAGAATTAAAGGAGGGGACAGCGATGGTGGCAGTGGAGTCGGAGGGCTCCCCGAGCAGGTGAGACTGGGGAAGGGTGCTGGTTCGGTTGCTCCTTTCCACCAGGAAAGTCTGCTAAACCCTCGTTACACAGGCTCTGGCTTGCTTCATCATTTGCACAACATTTATGTTGAGCACCTGCTTGGGTCAGACCCTGTTGGGAGCCACGGCTCTGAGATTAATCTCCAGATCCTGCCCCCAGGGGAACTACCTCTCACACAAGGGGAGCTGCCATAGGAGGGGAACAGGAAACCCCTGTCTCAGTGAAAGCCTTTTTTATTGTGTTAAAGATCTTCATGTAACATCCCACTGCTCAAGAAGGGCTGGAGCTTTAGTGAGCACTGGGCTAGGAGAGTGGACTTGAAGTCAGCTCTACCGATGAGACAAGGCCAGTAGCTCTTGTTGCCAGATGAGGACACAGGGCACTCCTTCTAGGAGACTTACAGCACAGTGGGACAGATCACTCCTGCTCAACACATCTAAAGATGCCTGTGCCACCTTGTCCTCACCCTTACTCCTCCTCCTGGGTTCCCATCTCAGGAAGGGGCCCCGTCCGCTCTGCTGCTCTCCAGGCCAAAATCATGGGCATCGAGCACATCTCCCTCTCCCATCAGCCACAGTCGCCAAGTCCTTCCCTCTCCTTAACACATCTGGATTCCTCCTCCCCTCCTTCAAACCCACAGCAGCTTCTAGCCTGGCACCCTCCAAACCCACCCCCACCCACAGGCACCAGAGGACTCTTTCTGAAAGGCAACGCTGAGGCTGTCACTTCTGTTTAGAATCCTTCAGCAGCCCCACATGTCTATGGAGGTAAAGTCCAAACTGCTGCAGGGCCCATGGCTCCTCCTGTGCCTCTGTCTGCTCCCAGTAGGAGCCACGGAACGACTTCCAGTCTCCTGAGGATGCCTTCCTCTCCAGGCAGAGGCACACCTGCTTCCTCTCTCGGAAAGTTCTCCCTGACCTGTGCATGCTTCCTCCATCTGCTCAGGTGTTGACAGGGTATGGACTGCACAATCCTTGTATGTCCCTCTATCAATGCATCTAGAACAGCTGTCTGTAAACACCTGTCTCCATCGGGCTGTGAGCCTCTGGGGGGTGGGCACCAGCACCCAACACAGGGACAGAAGGAGGAAAGACAGTCAGTGAGGAAAGACACTCAGATCTTGGAGGGTCTTCCTGATTCTCTGCTTGCTGAGTCTGGGGGCAGAAGGCAACCAGTCCAGAAGGGGTGAGGCTGGGAGCACATAGAAACAAGTCCAGAGACTGCTCTGACAGTTCAGCTAGCCAGGCTTGAGTGATTATGGCTATATATTACACACTGAAGGTCAGGAGTGGAAACAGATTTAAAGCTATTAGGGCAGGAGCCTCCTCAGTGTTTGCCACTGAGTACAAGGATGCCTGAAGTCAACTGTGAATTTGAATCAGACCCAAATCATTGGTTGAGCATGTGCTACACACCAGTACTGTGCCTGGTGCTTTCACATCACATTGAACAGGAGAAAATGCATAATTTATCATCCGAATCAGGACACTTTAAAGAGTGAAAGAGGACACAATTTAGAAAGTACCACAGGACAATAGATAAAAGCCAGAATTTTCCCAGGAAAGCAGAGACATATGAACATTCTATCTATTAGTAGAAAGCACTTGGTAGTGGCTTGTTTTTTAAAGCCCCAGCACATTTTATAAATCTATGCTTGTTTAATGTCTACTTACCCACAGTATTACAAGGGGAGTGAGTTGCTCACTATAACTGCAGTGCCTTGTACATGGAAACCTGGTGGATAAATATTTGTGGGAGAGGAAGAGAGAGAAGAAAGAGAGGAAGGAGAAGGGCACCAAGATGGTGAGTGCGTAGGAGGCTCCACCTCCCCATGGAGACATCACTGAGAACAGCTAAACACACACCAAGTCACCTTTATAAGAACGACAGAAACAAGTCAGAGACCACAGTACCTTGTTTTATTATAATCATAAAAAAAGTCAAATTGAAGAAAGCAAAAGAGAAAGTGTTGCTTGCAGCATCCTTCCCCCAAGGACCAGGAGCAAGGCGAGGAGAGACGTCCCCTACCGGGGACGAGGAGCAGAAACTGAATCCTAGAGTCAGGTCTGCTGCAGAAAAGCTCAGAACTGAGCACCCTGCCCCTGCTCCCAGGCCCACAGCTGCAGAGTGGATATCTGGAGCTTCTACAGCCAGGCGTCTCTGCCACCTCTCCCACAAACACCCGCAGAAAGCAAAACCCCAACCACCAGGAGAGGGAGCTCAGGACCGCGTCTTGGAGCTCACATTTGGGTCTGCCATGCTGAGCCCCAGCCCCTGAGACAGCTCAAAGGCGTCTAGCCCCCATCCAGTGCTCACAGAGTCTCCAGGCCTTCCTGGCATCAGGCAGAGACTGAGCTCTGGGGGTCAGACTCACTCTGGTATTCCTCACTGCCTGCCTTTGCTGAGCTTTGTGGACACCCCCAGGACATTGTAGAGACTTGCAACTGTGATAACCGGGTATGACCAGCCTAGGGGCTCCATTACCACTCTCCTCAAACCTGGGGCAAACAGCAAGGGGACACAGGACTGTCTTGAAGCTCAGTGCTGGGCCAGTAAAGCCCAACCCTGGGCAGATCCTAATGTTTCCAGTCTGAGGCCAGTGTTTGTAGGCAGTCTCAATATGCACTTCAGGACCAGGCTGGGACCTGCACCCTGGTGAGACAGACTTGCTCTGGTGTGTAGCACCACCATCTTTTTGCAGGCCTGCTGTGCACTCCCAAGATGGCACAGGGCCTGGCGACTGTGAGAGCCAGGTGTCACTCTCCTAGGGCCTGCCTAAGTGGCTGAGGAGCTGCCTCTAGCAACCCCCCTACAATCTCAGCAGACAACAGGACTCACAGGACTGCTCTGGGACTCAGGGCCAGGCTGATAAAATCCAGCCTGCAGAAAGAGTCTCTGGACCTGCTTCAGTGCCCAACAGAATTCTGTGGTTCTGATTGAGCACTTGTACGCCCTAGCCAACACCAGCTTGGCTGACAGGGGCAGCGTCAGGTTTTGGGCCCACCTCAGCTGCAGATGGACCACATCAGGGTCAACCTTGGTTGTACCCACAGGCTGCACTCATTGTGGTGAGCTGTGGGCTCCAGATAAGATCCAGCATCATGGCCTTTGTGATCACAGAATAGGGAATCTGAGCCTACCAGAGGCATAGGAAGAGGTTTGTATGGACAGATTATCCCTTTTTAGGCACTTTCCTTGTCCATTCTGAATAATACATAAGCTGCAGCTTTGGGGCAAATTTGAGATTAGGGGGTATTTTAAGACTGAATTAGTTAAAACAAAACAAAACAACAGTGGACCAAAGCTAACCATGACTTAGCATGCTATCTAGTGCTGCAATGGCAGTAGTGCCCATCTATTGATGAATGGATAAAGAAAATGTGGTACATACACACGATGGAATTTACTCAACCACAAAAAGGATGAAATCTTGTCATTTGCAACAACATATATGGAGCTCAAGGTCATTAGGTGAATTGAAATAAGACAAACATCATATGACTTCACTCATATGTGGTGTCTAAAAAATAGGTGATCTCTTAGAAATTAAAATATAATAATGGTTACTAGAGGCTGGGATGGAAGTGAGTTGGGAGAGGTGGGGAAAGTTTGATTAATGGGAACTTGGTTAATAGCTGTATAGGAGTTAAGGACGTCTGAGGTTCTATTGCACAGTAGGATGACTATAGATAATGTTAATGTACTGAATATTTCTCTATTAAAAAATCCTAGGGAGGGACAGTGTTGTGGTGCAGCAGATTAAGCTGCTTCTTGCAATGCTTGCATCCCATATGAGCCATTCAAGTCCCAGTTGCTCCACTTCCTTTTCAGTTCCCTGCTAATGTTCCTGGGAAAGCAGCAGAGGGTGGCCCAAGTGCTTGGGTCCCTGCACCCACATGGGAGACCCGGATGGAGTTTCAGGCTCCTGGCTTTGGCCTGGCCCAGCGCCCGCTGTTGTGGGCATTTGGGGACTAAACCAATGAATGGAAGATCTCTCTTTCTCTCTCTCTCTCTCTCTCTCTCTCTCTCTCTCTCTCTGTAATTCTACCTTTAAAATAAAGAAGGAAGTAAATAAGCAAAGAAGGAAAAGATTGCATGAGGAGAGAAGGAGCTGAATTCCTACTCCAGGTCATTTTGATTCCTATTCTAGTGCCTGACCTCCTTGCTTTAGGCATAAAGCAATTAACTTTCTGGAAGAAAATGGCTCACACAACTTGTTCAGCATCCAAGGTGTACTTATTAAGATACAACTAGCTGTTGATCAATTTACTCCTGGCACCAATAACTTCCTAATACCTCCATAATCCAGTCTTGTCTAATCTGCATTTTGCAATGTGATTGACTGCCCAGTTGTTTGTAAGCAAATCAATAATTTGTAATTGCTGATGGCAAGGGCTGGCTGGAGCCTATTCCTCTTCAACAATCCTGACAGCCTCTCCTTGGGTCCCTCCTCTGTCTTCCCATTCCCCTAACTCTCTCTTTTGGGGTTCACCTAAAACACCACCATGCTCAGTGGTTCAATGGCTTATATTCTGTCACTCCTTCTGGTCCGTACCTGCTTTTTAACATACCTCACAGTCTTTTCTGTAAATAACTGTTGTGTATCTATAAATCAGATTACATTTTGTATAATAGGACTTGCCATGTTCAATATAGTTCAGTTCAAACATTCATTGAATATCTATTACCAATTAGATAAAAAAAAAACTGTAGGGGCTGTTCTCTTTGAGAGGGGGATAGCAGAAAAAAGGAATGGTCATTCTATCAGGAAATCTGCAGTTAACAAGTGGCCTTGAGTCTGCCTTCATCAGACGATGGATACTCCCTAAGAAAAACAGAAGCAGAGTCTCTGTACAAAGTAAACTGAACAGGAAGGTGTGGAGAGTTTAGGGTAATAAAGGGACTTGGTACAACACCTTCTTTTGTAGACAAAAGAGGATGAGATGGAGAAGGCAGCAAATGTGTCAAGAAATTGCTGTGCAAGCCCTGACACAGAAAGTGGGCTACAAAAGGATGTGGGAAGACAAAATCCACAAAACCCACACAGAAGGATTCAGGTAACTGTTGAGTTGCATCACTAAGATAGTCACACTGCACCCAAGGATTTGCTTTTTCAGTGATCCTTGCTGTAATAATTACATTTGTTTTTCAAGCATACATTTCTGTCTGATCGATATAGCAGTTGCTCTGTAATTCAGGATATCATACTGGCATCTTCAACAGGGTAAGTAAAATGATTTACATTGGTACCTTGGTGAAGTACCCCCAACTCTGGGACCTTTGCTGTCTTAACAACCACCATCTGTCACTGATAGCAGTCAAGAGATCATAAAAAATCAATGATCAAAGTTGAAAGAGACTCAGATGTAATTTCTAGAATGTCTTCCAAACAATTGCATCTCCTCTATACACCATTTTTCACAGACTGTCATTTAGCTTCAAGTGAACACTTTCAGTAAAGCAAAGCTCCTAGCTCACACACCTACTCCATGCTCAGGCAGCTCTAATGGTTAAGAAGTATTATTTCTCCATAGGCCCTTCTTCTTATATAGCATACCTGGAAAAGATCTATCTTACCTTCTCTCCCATAGCTCTTCAGAGATAGAATGATTATGGTCTTCCCCCTTTCTCCACGTTTTGAAATCTCATTGCCTTCTATTTCTTACAAACAAAAACTTCTTCCCTCTGAATGAACTTGATATGGACACGCACTGTTCTGCCTGCCTAGTGCTCCTTTTTTTCTGGAATAGTAGACCCTCTTATCAGGAATAGGTGCCACCTCCTCTCCCAGCTCCAACCATGAGGGCCCATCGAGGCAAGTCAGCTCTTGGGCCAGGGTTGACTTGCCCAAAGGAGGACACATCCTCCAGCCTAGGCCAATCACTGTCCTTTTGGAAGTAGAACTAGAATACGGGAAGAAGTCATGGTGGTGATGAGAACTCCTAGCTGAGACACTTGGCCATTATGTTCTCTGCACATGGAGGTGATCAGTCCATAGTTTTTAGTTATAATACATACTCGTGATATTTATCTAATAAATTCCCTATATGCTTATACCAGTTTAAGTTAACAAAGAGCTCTGACAAATATAGGTATGCACCAGTATATTTCCTTCATCCCACAAAATCTCCACAGTGGAACCCAGGATTTGTGAGGGGTCAGGGAGAAGGTACTTGGGTCTATCAAGTTCAGCAAAGAGCAGATCCACCCCTCCCCTGGTTTGGAGCTTATATTCCTTATTTTCATCCTAAGGGACTTCCCAACAAAATACTTTCCTTTCCCAGACCAGGCTATAAGACCAGCAGCAGCTGGGGGCATTCAGTTACTCACTGGGTCGTTGTACATCTGGACAATGAGCTGCTTCACCCCATGCAGGGTTGGGTGGGCCCATGGAGAGGGATCCAGCCAGTGCCGATTCAGGTCAAACCCCATAAGAGAGCATCTAGATAGGATCCAAAATAAGAGTCAGTATAGACATGAAAAGCTCAGTTTCTCATTTGTTGAAATACAGTTAGGAACAGGATATGCAAGTATGTCATGTATATAGCATTTACTGTTTTCCAGACATAGTTCCAAGTACTTTGCATGTATTAATTTATTCAGTGCTAACCCTATAAGCTCTATGACCATTATAATTCCCTTGTTATGAAAGAAACTGAGCCATAGAGAGGTTAAAAAATATGGGTATTTCTGCGGAGCACTGCCACTCCAGATGACCCATGGATACAGGCATGCCTTCTACACAGTGCACTGGAAAGAGGTGACCAGGCCAAAATCACTGCAGTCCCCCTTGTTTCTCTTGGTTTCACACCTGTAGCTACTTCATTACATCGGCTTTGAAAATGTATCAACACCTTTTCATCACTTCCATTGATACCATCCTGAGATTGGCCTAAGGTGCAGAGTATAGTCTGATCGCTTGCCTGGTCCTCGTGTTTCCATCTCCACCTCCTCCCATGGCACCATACATCTCCCCATCTTCCTTACAACAGCCAGGGTTATTCTCTTAACACATAAGTTAGAGCATGTCCCTCCTCTCTTACATTGTTCCATTTCACACGCAGCAGAAACACGCAAGTCCTTACTGAAGGGTGCATGTTCCCATGCGATATGCTGTCTTAACTCCCCAACTTCAGCTCCTACCACTATCCCCCTGCTTCCGCTGGCCTCCTTGCTGTTTCTCCAACGCACTCGGAGCTTCCTGCCTCAGGAGCTTTGCACTGTTCCCCTGTGCCTAGGCTCCTTTTCCCCTGGAAATCTGAGTGACTCATTCTCTCACTTAATTTCAAATTTTTGTTCAAACATCACCATCCTGATGCCCACTCTGACCACCTTCTCTAAAATACTTGGGCACATGAGCTAACTTCACCAGGGCAAGTGTAATTATGGCATCCAATTCTCCTCTCCCTCAACATCTCCCCCAGGGCTCTGTCCCAGTGCCTCTATCCCCTGCACCTTAACACACTGCAGGTCCTCCCCAGGCCAGCCCGGGTTGAGGTATAATTTTCAAAAGAACTGCGCTTACTCAAAATTCAAATCACCACTCCCTTTCTCTCCAATCCATTCCCCTCTTGTCTCCAGGATGCATCCCACAGGCCTCACTATTTTCCACTCATGATCATGATTCATCCAATGGCTATCCATTACTTATAAAATAAATTTCTGCTGTTTGCAGATTTTCAGCCAAATTCAAAACTGATAGAAGCCATAGCCTTCTCACCTTCTCACCACTCTCTCTACCCTAGATTGTTCCTCGTTTTCTTCTCTGGCCCTCTGTCCTACTATTCTAATCCCCACCATCGCACTGTCGTGATTTTCTGTTTCCTTGAGCAGTACAGTTTAACCCCTCTCAGCTTACAAAACCTGCACTCTTGCCTATCATCCTGCTCAGCAAAATGAAGGGCTTCCCAGAGGACCCTTCTCTCCTTTGAGATGGCTGGCGTGTAGAGAGGCAGGTGGAAATAATAATAGTTTCACCACAACTTAAAATAGCATGATGGGAGCCTGGGGAGAATCACTCATGCTCCTGGAGACTGGTGCAGAAGGGCCCCATTGAGGAGAAGCTATTTAAGCTGGATCTTCTTGAAGGGTAGAATTTTGTCAGTCATTGAGGATGAAGAAAAGAAAACAAAGGAATTATGAAACCGGCCAGGATTGGGGTTTGACTGAGTCATAGACTCTGTGGTCACAGGTTGGAGACGGTGAAGTTGTACAGGGAGATGGGGTGAAATGTGAAGGGCCTTAAATGCCTGGCAGAGTTCTGTTACTTTGTCTTTGCATTGCTATGTTTACATCAACCTGGTGCTGATGCTGGCTTCTTGTTGGTAGCACAGCAAGAACACTGATAGTCCTATACTCAGGTCACAAGAAGGTTCCCATCACAGTCATGGGAACATAGTTCACAGGACACATACTGACGTTATTTTGTCCCAAGAACTGAGTACAAAGTACTAATCCTTGGAGTCAGTCCTGACAACAACCCCATGGGAGAGGTGCCATCATTGTTCCCACTTTGCAGATGGGAACTGAGGCATAGAGAGGTCACCAACAGCTTGCTCAAGCACAGAGGTGCCATCGAGACTGATGCCCACGTAGTCTGGCTGCATGCAGACCTGGAGCTCTTAGTCCCTGTGCCTCATAACAGCAGTGACCAGTCAGGATCAGCCATCAGCCAGGCCCTGGGCTACAACCTACGATGGACTGTGACAGTTATATAGAGCAGCTGGACATTCTGCTTGGACTGTCCTGTAAGTATACAGCCTTTCACCCTGGCATCTTCCCCCTGTGGAAGTATAGCAACTGGAGTCGGAACTTAGATTGAGCTCTCTGTCCAGAGCTCAGAGCCTCTGAGTCTCACCTGGGTTGTCTTCTCCCTTATGTTTCCGGTCTCAAAGAAGTGGCAGGTCCTAAAGGGTGTAATCCATCTCTCCTTGCTTTCTTCTCTCCCCTTATCCCTCCCTCCACTTGAACAGAACTTCCCAGTGTGCAGGTCAGGAGCTGTGCACTGGGAAGAGCTCACAAGCTCACCATCTGTTGCAGGAAACTGACTCCTTGGGCACACAGTGAGGAAGGAGAGAGGCCTTCACTTTCTGGCTGTCTCTCCACATTGTAAAACAAAGCACATGGTGAAAGATCAAAGAATCCGGAACCCCTGGAAAATGTAGGCACGGACTTGCATTCAAGTGACTCAGTCACGTGTGTGTGTTTCCTTCACTCAGCACTGGGAGATCTGGAGAGCTAATGAGGACAACCCCCTTCTCCCACACCAGCTTCCTCCTTACAAGTTCATCTTTCTTTGGTCCCCTGGGAGGACTAGGAGAACCACATTTCCTCACCCCAGTGTTGCTTGTGCCCTGGAGGGAACCAGAGACAATGATGTGGAATTCCCAGGAATATTCTTTGGCTCCACATTTGGATTCTCAGTAGAGTCCAGTTGAGCCCCTCAACCTTCCTGGAGCCAGGCTGACCTGGTGAGTGGGACAATGCCCCATGGCAGAGCAGGTCCTGAACTCCACTGCTGGCTGACTATGTGACCTTGGGCAAGTCTCCAGGACTAAGTTTTCACAGGATATTTAAGAGTCTCTTCCACTGTGAACTGTATCCTCCCTACCTCCACCCCACTGGAGAGGAGCTCCCAAAACAGTGTCCCCCTGTTCCAGGATTTCCATGAGAGCGGTGATGCTGAGCCACCAATCATTCTCTCTGCTAAACACAGGGATCATGAAGTTTACCCTCCTGACCAGGCAGGTTACTTCCTGACCTTGAACTTGCAAATGGGTCCCTTTTTCATTTGCCATTACAATATGTGCATGTTTCTTTGATCTGAAACTCTTTTTATCTACCACCATAACAGTGTTGAAATATGACACATTATCCCATTGTTTGTACCCTCCCCCACCCCACCTCACCCCAATTTTTCCTTGGATATTTCCTCACTGTGGCAATTTATGTTGTTTCCAATGTTATACCATTCTCAAAATGTACTATTGAATATTCTGATTCCTAAAGTTTTTCCATATTTCAGAATTTTCCCTTAGAATAGTTTCCCAAAAGAATTACTTGGTAAGAGGACTGACTGTATAATCTTTTGTAAAGTGAAAAATAGTCCATGCTATTGAAAGTAGAAAAGGGTAAAAAGGATAGCAACCCTTCCTTTCTCCAAAAGTTAACTATTTTTAGGCTTTTGCTACAGTTCCTGCCATCTTTTCTTTCTGAACTGTGTAGCCATAACTCACATTTAATGAGTGCTTCCTATGCTCTTTAATTTCATCCTCACTTTTATTCCATTAAAAAAAATCCATGTCACTACTTCACAGATGAGAAAACAAAGGCTTGGACATTTTAAACAATTTTCTCCAGGGTCACAGAGCTACATTGTGGTGGAATCAGAATTTGAGCTGAGGTCAACTTGATTCTCAGAGTCCAGAATCTTACCAATTTCTTTCCTTATTCTGTACTCTGACTACACCAAATTTTCTTTCAAAAAGGAAATATTTGTGGTGGTGGTGGGGAGCATTAAACCCCCAGTTGGATCACACCTGTGTCCCATATTGAAGTGCCTGGGTTCAAGTCCTGGCTTCCTTCATGTTTCCTGCTCCTACTAATGCACACCCTGGGAGGCAAAGGTGATGGCTCAAGTGTTGGGCTCCTTTCACCCACATGGGAGATCTGGATTGAGTTCCTGGCTCCTGGTTTCAGCCCAGCCTAGCCCTAGCTGTTACAGGCATTTGGGATGTGAACCAATGGATGGGCTCTCTGTCTCTCTCTCCTTTCAAACAAATAATTCCTTTTTAAAAACCAGAAATATTCAATGCTGTGATTAGGGTCTTGATCTACAGGCTTAGTAGGCAGTTCTTAAATACTGCTGTCTGCAACACTACTACCCTTGAGGAATTAAGGATAGACTGAGACACACAGACCAACTCATCTGCAGTCTTCCCAAGGTCATTTTGTTGGCACGTGGTGGAGCAGGCTTCAAATGCAGCACTCTCTGGCTTTAACGCCCACACTCTTTTCAGGAACAAACAACTCAAGTCAAACCCTCTGCCTTTGACAATGCGTGAGCAAACTGAGGAAGGAAGACTGGTTTAGGGAACAAGGATGAGACAAGAATTAAATACAGCATTCATCACAGCCTCATTGAGAACCTTCTATACACCAAGTTCTAGGGTACTGCTGCTGGAAGAGAGTGATTGATAAGAGGTGTTCTCTGCCCTTGAGAAATATAAAGTCTAACAGGAGAGAGAAGACATTCTCCCAGGTGTCATCTTTCATTATTCAGGTCCGGTTGTAAGGCTTAAATGAGACAATGCACGTAGCAAATTTAAGCACAGGTCCTGGAATATATAATAGTAGCTCAAAATTTTGTATTGTCATTTTTATTGTATTTTATTATTATTTTATACTCTGTCCTGTATGTATGACATAGACTAACAGTTTTTCAGTCTATAGGAGGCTGGAGTAGACAGCAGCAGTGGTCCGGGTGACTTCTTCCTCTAGTCTGGGAATTGGGCACAACTGAATTTAAATTCCTGCTGTGCTTACTGCAGTAAGCCCTTATCTGTATTTCCTGGGGGAGTGTCCGGGATCTAACCTTGCGTTAGATGGAAGTTGGGTGGGGTGAGCTTGCTCCTCCATCATTGCCAGATCCTGCAAGCATGGTGGTGCCTTGCTTAACTCCGTGGCAGCCAGATCCTCCGTTTTTGTGAGTCAGCAGCAAGAGCAAGAGAAAGAGCAGGAACCCAGGCTCAGGCAACAGCGAGCCCTGCCCAAGGCTCAGATTTGGGACTAGGTGGGGCTGGTGGTGGGAGGTGTCGTGCAGAAGTGCTGCTGTGGGACAAAGGCGATTCCTGCTCGTCAGTGCTGTGCTAGTAACTGGTTTTCAAGCGTGGTCTCCAGCTTCTGCTTGATCTCTAAGTTCCTTCCTTGTAAATGCGCTTTGTGCTTAAGTGGCTGAAATCAGTCCTTGTTAACTTAGCTGATGCCTCCCTAACCATGTGCTCCTATGGGATGAGTATAGACCACTCCAGCTAAGCCCTGTGACGTCCTTTTCTCAGGGGCTGGTCTGGTTACTAAACAAAGGCAGTCACCAGTGCCAGCTCCACTACTATCTATAACCTTGAAAAGAAACATTGTCCTTAATAATAGGACTTAAATATAAATAACTGTATCCTCAGAGATGCTTGATTCCAAGCCTCCCCTTTGCCCTCAGCAAGGTCTTGGCCAGGTCACCAGCTAGCTCCAGGACACATCTGACACCTGGAGCCCACCACCTCCCCAGGTAACTTATCTCATTCTCGGACAGCTCTAGCAGGGAATTCTTCTTTCTCTTTGGCTGAAATGTGACTCCCAGGCGATTTCCTGCAACCGTCTCAGCCTCGCCCCATGGAGTTGCACAGAACAATGAGGCTCTCTGATGGAGTCTGGGGGCTTTGGGACCCACAGCGAGGTTTAAATTTTGGATATACTCCTCACCAGCTATGTGACCTTTTCAAAATTTCTCTTTTAAATGCCCCTCTGGGCTTCTGTTTTATCACACGGATAATGAGGATAATAAGCCTGACCTTCTGGATGGCGTACATCAACTAATGTATGTAAAGGGCCCCACAGAATCCTCAGCACAGAGTGAACTTGAGCAAACCATAGGCAGCAAAGATGGCGGCAGTGCTGACAACTATGGAGTCGTTGAAACCGTCTAGACTGTCCCACCTCCTCTATGCAGTGCAGCGTTTGCACTCCCTGCAAATGCAGAGGTGGGTACTTCTCCTCGGCTCTGGAAGCTTCCATGGCTCCTCCATCAGAATGGCTATAACAAGATGCAGTCACTGTTGATTCTGTCTTCCCCAGTGGCCTATAATTCCTCAAGAGCAGAAGGACATCTTATTCGTGTTGGTATCATCCCAGCTGCCTGACAAAGAGCTTGGGTCGCAGCAGACAGTTATCGTATGAACATTTCCTGCCTTGTATAATATTGTTCTCACAAGCAGCCAGCCACACGAGGGGACTCCATTCTTCAAGGAGGGGTTTAGGCAACCTGATCCCTGGCTGCCACATAACCGGTGCTTACATGGCATGGACTAAAAACCAAGTGTACTGGCCCTGGGCCCTGTGATCTTCCCACTGAGCCACATTGCTTCCAAGACGCTTCCTTGTTTCAAAGAAAGTGGGGCTTAAAACTGAAGGGAAAGTGTTAGAGGGGGAGATCCTGAAAGGTAGGCTCCTTCATCCAAGCTGCTGATGAAAGCAGAGTGCACTGGAGGTTCAAAGGCAACTTCCATCCTCAGAGGGTGTGAGCGCTCCCCAGCCACAGCACCTGCACGGGCACTTCCTAAGCTGGCTTTTAAAGAACCCTTCCAGGGGAAATCAGTCTACAGTAGATGGCTATTTTCTGAAAAAGACATCTTAGGAAAAATGTGGGGCCCTGGCTAGGAGACACCTAGACACCTCCATTGTCTGTGTCAACTTGGGAAAGTCCCCTCCCCTCCCTAGGCTCTGAGCTTTTCTTTGTAAAATGAAGTGGTTAAACCTCACTCACGGAGGTCTCTTCCGGATTGCTCATCTGTTGATCTTAAAGCATCAACAAAATTACAGGCTTTAGCCCCAGAATAGAAAGCATGAATTTTCCCAAAAATGTTTAATTAAAACACAAAGGAAGTAATATATTCTAGAAAAAGGATTGATATGGTTTTAAAAAGAAATGCCAACTTGTCAAAGATTATCAGTCGCTGTATGCTAAACACATGCATTTCAACATTTGAGATGTGTGTGGGACCCAGATGGGAGTTTGTTAAGAGTCAAGACACGCACCTTCCCAGCATGGTGGGTGGAAGGTATGTGCCAAGTTAGGTAAGCAAGAATGGTCAGAAATTATACATATTTGGAATGCTTGTGTTCATAACTGACTATAAGTTCCAGGAAACCAGATAGGTGCAGGCTTTTTCTCTTTAGAGGTCAAGAAACAGGTGTCTAAAGACAGAGGAATAGCCAGGGTGACCTTAAGCTACCTGGCTGTCAGGCCTATGATGAACAGCTAGAGTCACTGAGTATAAAATCCCAGGCTCCTGCTCTGGGTCTCTGTCCCCCTGATGATCTTTCTATGCTGTTATTTTTTAAAGATTTATTTTATTTATTTGAAAGGCAGAGTTAGAGAGCTAGAAGGAAAGACAGAGAGATAGATAGATGATAGATGATAGATAGATAGATAGATAGATAGATAGATAAAATGGCTGCAAAGCCTGGTCTGGTCTGGTCTAAATCCAGGAGCCAGGAGCTTCTTCCAGGTCTTCCACATGGGTGCAGGAGCACAAGCACTTAGGCCATCTTCTGCTTCCTTAAAGGAGCATTATCAGGGAGCTAGATCAGAAGTAGAGCAGTCAGGAATTGAATTGGTGTCCATATGGGATGCTGGCTCTGTAGACAGTGTCTTAACTCGCTACGCCACAATGCTGGCCTCTCTATCTTGTTATGTTTACAATGAAATTGCTGTATGAAGTGAAAATCAAGACCTATATTCTGACAGAATATTTAGGACCATTATCGGAAAAGCAAATGTGTGGAGGACAGATCTGTATGTGACTGCATAATGTATATAATTTCTTTCCCTTGAGTAGAAGTATCTCTCTCTTTTTTTTTTTCAGGCAGAATGGACAGTGAGAGAGAGAGAGAGAGACAGAGAAAGGTCTTCCTTCTGTTGGTTCACCCTCCAATGGCCATTGTGGCCAGCGTGCTGCGGCCGGCGCACCACGCTGATCCGAAGGCAGGAGCCAGGTGCTTCTCCTGGTCTCCCATGGGGTGCAGGGCCCAAGCACTTGGGCCATCCTCCACTGCACTCCCGGGCCACAGCAGAGAGCTGGCCTGGAAGAGGAGCAACCGGGACAGAATCCTGTGCTCCAACGGGGACTAGAACCCAGGGTGCCGGCGCCACAGGGAGAGGATTAGCCTATTGAGCCACGGTGCCAGCCTTTTGAGTATCTTTACTTTCTTCTTTCAAACTGTGAGCTCCCCGTGGGCAAGGACAACGTCTCAATCATCTTGTCCACCCCTCCCCAACATTATCTACCATAGACCCAGGGTGCAGAGAAGCTTCAATTTCTCTATTGACCAAACAAATGAGTGAACAGGTGCATAAATGGACGAATGAATGCCCTGCAGATTTGCAAACAGGGTTAGGTAAGTACTTGCAGACAAATTATTTAGAAAACAATTTAACTACCAGTTAAATACTAGACACATTCACAATAATAAAGTGTGGTATATATTATTCACCTTAACTGTCGCTCCCCCTCTTCGTGGAGGAATGACACAGGACCCTGCGCTGTTCTTTTGTCTGCTCGGCCCTCCCCGGGTTTGCTGCTGGTTCTTCCCGGGTTGGCTACTATCCCTTCCACCTCCGTGGAAGGGCAGTTCCCCCTGGCCACATTCCCCACTTCCGCAGGGGAGCAGCACACCGCCGGCCGGCTCTCTGGGGGCTGCACAGGTGTTCCCTTAGATGTTCCCCTTAGATGTTCCTGGTGCATGCCGTCTCTCTCCTCCTTTATAGTCCTCCTCCGCCAATCCCAACTCGGCTGCCCACATGCCGAGTATGCTGCTCTCCAATCAGGAGCAAGTCCTACAGTTTATTGGTTGAACTGGAGGCAGCTGTGCGGAAGCTGTTTACTTCTCTCCCAGCGCCATATTGTGGGAGAGCAGATGCATAGAATAAGTCCTAATTCCAGTAACTTAGTCCAGTCCGGATTGCTCCCCACAGATCCCCCTTTCTTTTTATTTTTTGGCGTTGATACGCGCCTGTCTTCGGTGTCCCGCGGCACACACTCTGCTCTACTTGCTAGAGTTGCCACAGGTTCTTAAAAGTCCTATCAATCAGGCAAACCGAATCCGGGTCCTCTCTTCGCCATGTTATGAGGAGGTTTTTAGGCGCTGATGCGTGCCTGTGTTCGGTGACCTGCGGCTCATACTCTGGTCGAGCCGCCTGCTGGCGCTTACCGCCTTAATCAGGCAGACCGAATCCAAGCTTTCTCATTGCCGTATTGTGGGGGAGACTTATTAGTGTTGGTTCGTGCCTATCTTCGGTGACCTGCAGCTCATACTCTGGTCGAGCTGCTTGCTGGTGCTTACCGCCTTAATCAGGCAGACCGAATCCAAGCCTCCTAATTGTTGTATTGTGGGGAAGCCTTACTGATGTTAATTCGTGCCTGTCTTCGGTGACCTGCGGCGCATAAGCTGCTAGCCACCGCAGGTGCTCATCGCCTCACTTAATCAGGCAGACCGAATCCAAGCTCTCACATTGCTGTGTTGTGGGGAGGCCTTTCTATTTCTCTATTTCTCTATCTCCGGGCATTCCTATTTCTCCCATTTTACTTCTGTCTGCCAACATTCCCATTTCTCTTTTACTTCTAAACTTCTGTTTCTCTTATCCCTGCGGCTTCCCGGTGCCTCGCCCTGCCGGCAGGCTCCGCCCCGAGGCTTTCCGGCTGAGCCGCTTCAGCCCGCGTCTCTCTCATCTGCGCGGCTCGGCTTTGCGCGCACACTCCGCGGTCTCGCACTTAACCCTTTCGCGTCTGAACCACGGCCTCGCGCCAGCCCCGCGTTCCCTATGTACTTGAGCCCCGCACGCTCTGTCTGCGCGCGGCAGCCTCCGCGAGTCACACAGCGTAGCTTACGTGTCTGCCACTAGCATTCAATCTAAGTTCCCCGGGCTAGCCTGACGAATTCAACCCAGCATACGTCTCCGCCCCACGGTTTGGCTTCCCGTCCTTTGCTCCCCGGGCTAATCAGACGGATCCCAACCAGGCTTACGTTTCAGCTTCTGGTTTCAACTTTTCGCCCCTTATTCCCAGGCTAACTTGAGAATCCCAAAGTGGCTTTCGTTTCCGCCTCGGCCTGCCCCCCACGGCTTCAATTTCCCTAACATTTTTCTCTACCCGGTATGTTTCCCCAAGCTTTCTTCCAACAATACTCCTCCCTCATTTCTCCTGGCCTCTCCCCACAGTCCGCATCCGAGTCTGTTTGTTCTAGCTTTCACTTTCGCTTTCGACCTTAGAGATTTCTCCCAGCTTCCCCCCGTAGTCCGTATCCGAGTCTATGCCTAGGCTTTCAATAGCTTCTTCCGGCACCCTTTTCGTCCGGCTTTTCCCTAGGCTGTTTGCTAGTTTCTCTCTCCGATATTTTCCCTAGGCTGTTTGCTAGTCTCTCTCTCCGATATTTTCCCAGTTCTTCCCGTTTCTTCCCTCCTAAGTTTGCTATCCGTCCTAGGTTTCCTATCCGAGTCACGGCACCATTATGTCGCTCCCCCTCTTCGTGGAGGAGCGACACTGAACCCTGCGCTGTTCTTTTGTCTGCTCGGCCCTCCCCGGGTTTGCTGCTGGTTCTTTCCGGGTTGGCTACTATCCCTTCCACCTCCGTGGAAGGGCAGTTCCCCCTGGCCACATTCCCCACTTCCGCAGGGGAGCAGCACACCGCCGGCCGGCTCTCTGGGGGCTGCACAGGTGTTCCCTTAGATGTTCCCCTTAGATGTTCCTGGTGCATGCCGTCTCTCTCCTCCTTTATAGTCCTCCTCCGCCAATCCCAACTCGGCTGCCCACATGCCGAGTACGCTGCTCTCCAATCAGGAGCAAGTCCTACAGTTTATTGGTTGAACTGGAGGCAGCTGTGCAGAAGCTGTTTACTTCTCTCCCAGCGCCATATTGTGGGAGAGCAGATGCATAGAATAAGTCCTAATTCCAGTAACTTAGTCCAGTCCGGATTGCTCCCCACATTAACTTTATAAACGATAATATAAAATCACAGAAAGATTTGACCTTGAAAAGGTCGCTTGGCAACCACTTGGATATAGACCTGGGATTTGAACCCATGTCTTGTTAATGCCCTTGAGGTCCCCCCAGCCATCTCTGAGACTGTGTAACCGTGAAGAACACACTAAGTCACTCATTTGTCTGCTCTCCTTGTCCAGGTCTCTTCCTCCTTTGCCCAGTGGCAGAGATACAATGGTTCCAGAGGATGCTATAAAAATGGCAAATAAATAGCTCCGTCTCAAGAAGGTCATCATGCCTCAGCCTTGTTGCAATAATAGCAGCCAGAATGAGAGCAATGATTCCACTTCCCCTCCTTATGATTTCCTTTTCATCTCCTTTAAAGGACAGAGAAAAAGGCAGCTTGGCGGCTCCAGATCAATCTCGTCCCAAGCGCCAGGATCTGCGTACTCCTGGGAGCCTTGGCATTGACAAGCAAAGACGTATGGGGCACATGTGCAATTGTCCCCCAAACACAGCAGTTTTTCAGCATTGCCAATGAGCTGGATTGGATTAAGTATATTTGCACCAAAAGCAAAATAAATATTGCTTTATTTAATGTCACTAAAAGGTTGGGATTCAATTGCCCTTGGCCTGAGGCACCTTTCAGCTCTATTGATTGGACAGTGTCAGAACGGCAGACAATCTGTCATCAACAAGCACTGCAAAGTGCTTAGCTGGTGAACTGGGCTCTGCTGTGGTATGGATGGAAAGCAGAAGGCGATGTCCTTTGTCCCAAACCCAGGGAATAATCATAACACATCTGCTTCCGGTCGTCACCACCAAGATTCCTAATGCATTTTTCTTTAGGGCAACACGACAAGGAGATAACTGTGACCAGGGCTGTGAAGACGGAGGGCAGCCCAGATAAGAACCTAATCTTCAAAGTCAGAAGGAGTTGGGTTTGAGTCCTGTATCTGCCACAGAGTAGCTTTGTGACCTTGGGCAAATGCACCTGCTTTGCTCATAGACCTGAAAGTGCCGGGAGTGCAGAGACAGAATCTCCTCTCACCACTGAGTCTTCAGGGCCAGACAGGGTGTGGGCCACAGCCGGCTCTCCATTGAGCTGTACAAGCAGACAGAGCCCCAGGAGGCTCAGCGTTTATCCACGGTGCAGCAAGGACAAGGGCAGAGGCAGGACTCAGACCCAGGCTGGCTGACTTGAAAGCCCATGTTCTCAGTGTCATTTTACTCTCTCCTGACAGCCCCGGGAGTCAGTTCAGAGCCCAACACAAGGGCTGTGCCTCATGTGAAGTAGGGGAGGGGAGTACTTGGGGGGTGGGAGGCAGTCTTTTTTAAAGATTTATTTATTTATTTAAAGGCAGAGTTAAGGAGGGAGAGAGAGACACACAGAGAGAAACAGAGAGATTTTCCATCCAAGTGGTGGAGTGGCTGGGACTGGGCCAGGTAGCAGCTAGGAGCCTGGAACCCCATTCATGTCTCCCATGTGGGTGGCAGGAGCCCAAGTCCCTGAGCCAAGCTCTTCTGCTGCCTTCCTTGGCACACTAGTAGGAAGATGGATCAGAAGTGGAGCATGCTCCTATGGGATGCTGGTGTTGCAGGCAGTGGCTTAACCCACTGTACCACAATGCCGCTCCTCACCCTTGTGTTTCAAGTGAGGAAAATAAGTCTCAAATAAGGAACTAGAATGAAAGATACCGATAAGCAAATTGACAAAAGGTACACCCCTCCAAGCTGACAAGTTACAAACAGGTGCTCTTTCTGGGTGTGTGAAGTACAAAGTGATGTTACTTGCTCTGGCCAGACTTTGGGTTGGGAGCTGAGTGGCAGCCCCTGTTGGCCCCTTGACCAGGAAACTCTGCAGTGTGTAAACCACGCGTCCTTATGAGGCAACCCTGCATGTGCCCAAGGTCCATAACAAAGCCAGGATTAACACTCGAGTTTCCCACCTCCAAAATTCAGCAAGGTCTTCAACCTTTAAAGGTAGGCTTTTTGGCAAAGTGGTAGGATTAGCAGAAAGGGTACTCAGAGTACACTTGGAAAAGGGACATATCCAACTCTGTCCTTCCTGGGCCCCTGTCCCAGATTTATTCCTACTGGACTCAGTGAAGCTTTGTTCAGGTGATCTCCCATGTCCATGGAGCACGCACCCTGGGGATGTATCCTCTGCCCTTCCTGTCTCCTCCTGGCATCAACAAACACTGAGCTCAGCGGGTGTCCAGCATTGCAACTTGAACCCATTCTTGGAGCCAGTCACCAACAGGAAGGGCGTGAGAGTGTCACACCCACACCCGATCTCCAGGTTTCAAAGGTGGGGAAACCTAGGCCAGGAGGGCAGAGGGGGTTGCCAAGACCACGCAGCACTGCAGAGATCATGCTGGAGTCCACCCCGGAACCAGTGGGCTACTTTCCTCTCCATAAGAGCACTGACAAGGAGTTTGCCTCTTTTCAAATGGTCCGAGGGAGGACATCATCCAAAGGAACTCATTGGTCCTCGAGGCCAGGAATTAGCTGCTTCAATTTCTTTTCTTTCCTTTCTTTTTTTTTTTTTTTTTTTGGATAGGCAGAGTTAGTGAGAGAGAGAAAGAGACAGAGAAATAGGTCTTCCTTCTGTTGGTTCACCCCCATGGCCGCTATGGCCAGTGCGCTGCACCAGTCTGAAGCCAGGAGCCAGGCACTTCCTCATGGTCTCCCATGCGGGTGCAGGGCCCCAAGCACTTGGGCCATCCTCCACTGCCCTCCCGGGCCACAGCAGAGAGCTGGACTGCAAGAGGAACAACCGGGACAGAATCCGGCGCCCCAACTGGGACTAGAACCTCGGGTGCCGGCGCCGCAGGTGGAGGATTAGCCAGGTGAGTTGTGGTGCCACCTGTTCAATTTCTTAAGTGAAGGGGGGGGCAGAGGAAACACAAAGAGGAAGAAAAGTCCCTTAAGTCTTCACTAGATCTAGGAGCTGGCAAGCCCCTGGCACCCAGCTCTGAGGCCCTGAGCCCCAGTGCAGACCCAGAGCCAGCTGCCTGGGTATACATCTCCTCTTTGGGGGCAGAAACTCTCTGTGCTCCAGCTCCAATCTGAACACTGGGGATTTTGCTTTGAGGACTAAATTAGATCACACACGTAAAATGCTGGGTATGCCACCTAGTTTGAGTAAATATGACACAAACTTTTATCTGTTCTCAAGGTCTGATCGCAGCATGCTATTTGGGGGTCCCCATTTATCCTGATACATTTTAAAAAATATTTTATTTATTTATTTGAGAGGCAGAGTCACAGACAGAGAGGGAGACACAGAGAGAGAGGTCTTCTATCTGCTGGTTCACTCTCCAAATGGCTGCAACTGCCAGAGCTGGGCCAATCCGAAGCCAGGAGCCTGGAGCTTCTTCTGGGTCTCCCATGCAGGTGCAGGTGCAATGCAAGGGCTCACTACACCACAGTGCTGGCCCCCTGACACTTCTTCTTACACCGTGTCACCAAGTTGTACCCCACACACAGCTAGTACATCATAGGACCTATGAACAAATTGCAAATTGTGCCCTGTGCACAGTTACACCAAGTTTCAAGGCTTATCAAGCCAGGGCAGCTCCTCCGCTTCCATCTGCCCTCTTGGTCGGTGCCTCTGTGCAATACATAGACCTTATGCTGTATGTAGACTGTGGCCCTGGTCACATACACCAGCCATACCATCCTCGGCATTCCCACGCATCCCTGATCACTCAGGGTCCATGCAGCAAGGCACAGAGGCTTGGGCTCCCAGTCAGTTCTCCAGGTGAGACCCTTGGATCTCCTGCCACTGGTGATGGGATCTTGGGCAAGTGACTCCTCCTCTCTCTCTGCACCAGCTTCCTCCTCTGTGACATGAGGATTCTGGGAGAACTTACCCTGTGCGTTCATGGGACTGCTGGTGGAAGCTTCCATTGCTTTCGATCCCAGCAGGAAGCAGAATACTCTACTCCTCCACGCACTTGCTCCCTCTTCCCAAAGAAGAGGATGGGCCTTGTCCAAGAGGTCAGCTCAAGCAAAGGAGCAGCACCTGGTGCCCTGGCCCCTCCTGGTGTGAGGGTTTTGGATCTGGGACCTCCTGGCACAGTGTGCTTCCAGGGAGGCAACTCCTTACCTGCTCTACCTACGACTGCTACAGAAGTTGAATGAATTTTGGGGCAAAGAGAAAGGAGGCCAATTTCAGCCACAGAGTGGCCATACCTTCCAAATCTTGTTCTTATCAATAATAAGGGTAATATTTTGACTTCCATCTTTCTGATCCATGTGTCTCCCTCTAAATTGGTAGAGACGGGATGAAAGTGACAGCAGGAGTGTGGTTAATTCTACCCCCACTCAACTCCAGTGAAGATGACACACATAAAACCACACGAATAGTGGCTGGAAAAGTCTTCAATTATTTCCTATTGTTAGTGTTATCAGGGTTGCCATTAGTACTATCATTCTTTGCTTTAGGGCAGGCTGCTCTTCTGTCTTCTGGTTAACTTCCACCAGTCCTTCCAGACTTGTCTCATGCAATACTCTGTGCAGGACGTTCTCCCTGAATTTCCCCGTCCTAACAGTCCCAGCTGGGTTACAGGTGCCTCCTCTGGGACTCCACAGCCCAGGAGCCCCGGGGGTCCCTCCCCGCAACCAGTGCACTTGCCTCCCCTCCAGACTGTGAGCTCCTTCAGGTAAAGCACCAGGGCCCAGCTCTCATCATGGTGCCGAGAGCCTGTGCCAGGTGAATGTTTGAGGGAAGAAAGGAGGGGAGGAGGGAGGGAGCAGGAAGGGAGAGGACGGGACAGACGGGACAGACGGAGAGAGGGAAAGAAGCAGTTTAGTTGAGAGGCTTCTATGCAGGGCAGGCTGCCAGCACAGGGGTAAGCAACAGCAGAGTGTTTCAGGACATTGGAAAGAGGCTGCGAGGGCAAGAACACAGCATGGGGTGGCTACAGGAAGGGGTCAGGTGAGCAGTGGGGGCTGGGACTGAGAAGGGAGCTCAGGGACACGGTGCAGGCCACTGGGGGGCCACCGGAGGACTTCACGGCAAGTCGGCACTACTGAAGCCGTGGTTTAGGAACTAAGGCCAGAAATGATGAAGTTCTTGATTCTATCACATTGTTTTGCTCCTCCAGACTCCCCTGCCACTAATTCTGGGTTACTGTCTCCTCCGAGGCCTGTCTTCACTGTAGAATCAATTATTAAAACCAACTTGCTATCAACTCTAACTTTGAAACGCTATTCAGCTGCTTGCAGGGACAGAGACGGGAGCTGCCTCCACAGACATCTAGCCATCTGGCCTTTGCCGTGGAACCTGGCTGGAACGCTCATTTGAATAATTGGTTTTGGCGGCGTGTGCTTGTGGGTTAGACACCTGATTACACTGCCAGCCCCAGTGTCCTTTCAGCCTCCATAGAAACATCACTCGGGTTACGTAAAGCAGGAGAGAGGCTCTGGGAGGTAAGGGTCTGTCTAGTCCCTGCTGTCACCAGGGCTGCGTCTGAACTTTGTGGCTCACTCACTGTGTGACCTTGAGCAAGTTACTTCCCCTCTCTGTGACTCAGAGAGAGAGAGAGAGAGAATGAGTCCTGCCCTGCTTATGCCACGGGCTTCTTGTAAGTCCCTGAGAGAAGATGGGGGAGTTGTGACTTAGCAGAAATGTGAGTGGGAATGTGTAGTTAAGGATTTAGGTTGAGGAGAGCTCAATGTCAGACAGCCAGTTGCGTGTGGGCTGTAGCAGAGGAAGGCTGGTCCCGAGGATGAAACCTGTGAAACCTTCCTCCTCCTCCTCCACTAATTAGCTCTGTGAACTTGAGGGAGTCACAGAAGCAGCCCGTGTCTCAGTTTCCTCACTTGTGAAATGAGAAGAGTGACACGGTCGTTCTGAGAATGAAATAAAACAGTGAATGCAAAATGCCGGGAGTAGCTGCAGGTCCCAAGGTTCCGTTACGCTGGCTGTCACCATCCTCATCATTGCCATCATCACGATTGTTCGGTGCTGGGCACCATGCCTCAAAGACACGCAATGACAAACATCTGGAGCGTGGCCAAAGGCCAGCAGGCGGGACGGGGAGATCACGCATGTCACGCTGCATATGAGGAGCTGAAGGACTTTTGGGGGAGGGGGTGTTGTTCAGCACGAGATTAGGAACTAGCAGTGGCTGCAGTGAGTGTGGGGCGTGGGGTGGAGAGGGGACACACTATTTTCAAACAGCTGGAAGGTTGTCAAGTGAAAGAGGGGCTGGACCCCAGTGGTCCTGCAGAGGGCAGAGGCGAGGGGTAGGTAGCCTGAAGATCAAGTGCTCTAACAGTCAGAGCTGGCATCAGTGCCAGAACTACCACACCTGGCGGTGGACAAGCAGAGGGGGCGTGGCCCCTGCTGGGTCACCTGAGTGAGTGGCTCTTGTTGGTGCTGTAACAAGGCCACCAGGGGAGAGAAGTGACTGGGGTGGGGAAGGTGGCACGGTGTGGGGAGGGGCCAGCAGATCTCTCCACAGGGGCAACGCTAATTGTGAACTTTTGTTTTCCGTTTCTGGCTCCATGAGAAGCACGCAGGTTCTGTGCTGTTGCACTGTGAATACATAGCACACGGGCTCGTGTTTCCCACCGTACATAGCAGATGCCCTGTTCTGTTCTGTTTTGCCCAGTCACGGCGCTTCCTCCTCCGCACGCAGCAGTGGACAAGGCAGGGCAGTTAGCTGTGGGTGTGTGGGGGAGAGGCTGCCCTTGGCCGCTCACCCCTGCTGCCTTCAGTCATGTTTTGCTGCAAAGGTCTCCTCTTACTCCCTTTTGTGTCTGGTGCCCGCTATCTGGAAGCACACCCTGCTCCGGCCGACGATGCCGCACAAGGGGAAAACCTGGGGGGTGCCCGGGGGCTCGTAAACCTGCTCTGACCCTTCCTGCTGGGGAGGCTGGGGCGAGTTCCTGGGTGCCTGCGTGCCTCAGTTTCCTTCTCTATGGGAACGGGGCTATGCCGCTGCTTCCGTGTGGGTTAATGAGGCAGTGCTGGCAGTATCCACTGGGTAGGCACTCACGCACGAGCGCTTGGTGGAGCATCGCACCCGTGTTTCCTGCACCAACTCTGGCTTCTCACTGGCAAGGGCAGCCTCTGATTTCCTTCTGCTTCCCCAAGGCCCAGCACAGGGCCTGACACCTCGCAGGCCCTCAACAAACCTGAGTTAAACTGGATTTCCTGCACGGAAGCATCCTTTGCTACGGAAGGACCGCCGGGGCCGAGAGACGGGGCAGGGCACTGGTGAGGGTCTGCGGGCTGTGCCTGAGCTGTGGGGCCTGCAGGGCCGGGCTGGAAAGCAGAATCCTTCCTGCACCACCCAGCGGGCTGCTCCTCCCCCCACCCCCACCTCCCCATGCCCGAGAAGCAAGGAGCTTTTCTGATGAGAAATTTCGCAGCATCCTGCTATCTTTTGGGTAACTGCGTATTTTATGATGACTAATAGGCCATTACTATGGTAATATTGCAATTCAGCATGTGTGAGGTTTGGGAAATGAGAAATTATGGGTAACTACTTTGGACTCATTTCTATGGTAACAAAAAGTAATTGTCATTAAATACCAGTTATACTGAGGCTGTACCTGGTAATTATAGACTTTTATGCCCAGAAACATAAATAAAACCAATAAATTTATTCAAAGGTCTATGACTGTTTACTTATACATGGCTCCATGGAATACACAATGACAAGCACCTAATT